>NW_026606758.1:0-600000 GCF_029890125.1 Rhinichthys klamathensis goyatoka
GAGAGAGAGAGAGAGAGAGAGAGAGAGAGAGATGTATGTGAAGTAAGGCCAAGAAAATAATTATATTTGGGTGTTTTCAACTAATCTCCCTTAAAACACAATTTATTTAATTTGTTGTTTATTTAATTTGTTTACTGTCAAAAATTGGACAAACATGCATCATGCATTCAATTCTGTCGTTTCAACCACAACTCAAATTAACAGTAATTTTCTAAAGTAAGTTCATAAAGTAATTAATAATACTTAATAAAACAGTAATTTTATTGAAAAGAATAATAATATGAAATAGATTTTTTTTTCACATTTGATATTTTATACCAAGCATGGTCTGATTACTTGTCTCTGTTTAGCTTGTCAATAAAAATAAATAAATATGTGTTTATTTATTTATTAAAAATTCAAATATTTTTAGATTTTCAAAAAAAAAAAATATTTTGGAGGTTTTTATATATTTTTAAGGTTTAAAGTCTGTAACAAAATCCATACAGACAAATCCTTTGAAAGTGGCAGCAATAAATGATGAAGGCATAGTAAAAGTTTCCAAAAACATGTTTTAATGTGAAATCCATAACAAACCGAATAAAAGATGAAACTTGTTAGTAATTATTAACTTTTTAATAATATGCAAATTTTTCTATTCCTCTTGCAGAGATTATAATGGGGTAAAACAGATTTATTGTTGTGATTTTTCCCCATAGCACTGCTGACCAAATGTTTGAGCCGATTTATTGAAACCAATTAATTTCCCTCCTAATGACTCTAATTTGTTATTCTAAACGCCAGTGGACCATCCGGACAGCATACACAGCTGATTAACACATCTGTAAATATGTGGGTTTGTGTATGTGTGTGCTTTCGGCGTACAACCCGTGTAGAGCTTATGAAAAAATGAAAACATCTGTTGTATTGAGATGATCCTGTTCTCATATTAGTTATTGTTTGTTTCATTTGTGTTGGTGCCCATTTAATTAAAGCAATATTATGAACAAAATATTAAATAATATTTAAAACCGAAGGATTTCAAAGAAACTTTGAACCTTTGGGTAATCCTCTTAGCTTGGCTGGTTGGTCTGGGCTTGTTGATCTATAAAGAGAGGGGATGCGCTTCCAGCCATTGATTGGATTAAGTGAGCTTTAATCTTTTTGTTTATTATCTAATATAATACCTGGGAGAAATCAAACAGAATGTAATGATGCAAACCACCACACTGTGTGGGCTTTGAGATGCAGTGGAGACGAGCTGGGCCGGATGGAGAATAGAGCTCAGCCCCCTGCACTAAAATCTTACCAGAGTCTACCACACATTTTTATTTGAGGGATTAAAATCAAACTGCTAAAATTTTCCAAACAAAAAACAGTCATACTACCCAACACTGCCTCCCACTGTTTTATCAAACAGACGGCTTTGCCCCAAAGTCAACACTGGTTGACTCAAAAATTGACTTGTCAGACCGTTCATACAAACAAAGCAGTGTTTTAGGGTGTGTTCACACTTTGCAGTTCGGTTCGATTAAAACGAAGTTGCTCCGCTAGTGTGTTTCATTTGAATAAGTGCGAACGTTGCCATCCGAACCTTGTTGCACTGCACACCAAACAAGCAGACCGAGACCCCTGAGCATATTGGGTCTCCGTCCGCTTCCAAATGAACTTTGGCGCTGTTTGACTGAAATATGAACGCAACAAAGACCAAAGACATCTAAATGAACCAAAAACAGGACATGATGTCACAAGATGCGACCCTAAAAAGGACAAAATGCTCATGCACACCTGTTTTTTCTCGTCATATATGCTACGTCGTCCATTACAGTTTGGTACAGGCATCGGAAAATTCCATCTCCTTGAAGCAGATTTTCGTATGTGTGCAACGGAAGAATTCCTGCCGCTGTTTTGACTCCTTTATACATTTTATTAGCACTTCATGAGTTCTCAGTATATATGTACGCACATACAACAAGCGTGTTTAGCCCAGCAAGCAGCATTGTTTCGGATGTTTGGGAAGTTCTGTTGCAAAATATACGTTATAAAGCCTTTTTTGTTTGTTTGGTATCTTTAGGTTCAGTTTTAAAAATGACATTGTGAACGCTGAGCGAACCATGAATAAATGTTTCATTTTCTTTTTTGGTCCAGACAAAAAGAACCGAGAGAACCAAACTAGAAGTGTAACACACCCTTAAAGCCCCAAAGAGTTGTTTCTGCACATTCAAACAGGACAGAAGTATTTTAATACTACTACTAGTACTGCTATTACTAGGGCTGGGTATTGACACGAATTTCACAATTCGATTCGATTTCGATTCACAAGCTTGCAATTCGATTCGATTCAATATTGATTATTTTGGATATCAGGTACAATACATGGCAAATTTTCTCAAGGAAAACAAATCTCTTAACCAATGCTGTAAACTATGGGAGTCAGTTGTATGGAAGCAAATAAGAGACATACCTATTTGAAATTTAACAGCCACTGAATACTTAGTTTTGAAATATTTTATTTTGAAAAACATTTATCTGAATTCATTTGCTCTGAATTCACCCCTTTGAAATTATTTTACTTTGGAAACCATGTATCTGATTTTATTTGTTTCGAATTTACCTCTGGCATTTAAGTAGGCCTATGGAAATTCTTGATTTCCATTTTAAAAACCTGAATTTCGATGAATATTTTTCAATGCTCACAAATTCAGATACCAAAAAAAAAAAAAATCAACTTACAGAATTTCAGATAAAATAGATTCAGGTTGATCAAATTTGATTGCTCAAATTCAGATCTCAAATTCGACTGCTCAAATTCAGATCGAAAAATTCAAGTTAAATATTCACATGGTAACATCCGGTAACCCCGGATAGGCCACGCCCACATCGGGGAGAAAACAATCCAAACGTCTCCATTGACTTGCATTGCGAGAGGCTGCCTATAACAGTCGAATTTGATCAACCTGAATCTATTTTATCTGAAATTCTGTAAGTTGATTTTTTTTTTGCATCTGAATTTGTGACCATTGAAAAATATTAATCGAAATTCAGGTTTTTAAAATGGAAATCAAGAATTTTCATAGGCCTATTTAAATGCCAGAGGTAAATTCGAAACAAATAAATTCAGATACATGGTTTCCAAAGTAAAATAATTTCAAAGGGGTGAATTCAGAGCAAATAAATTCAGATAAATGTTTTTCAAAATAAAATATTTCAAAACTAAGTATTCAGTGGCTGTTAAATTTCAAAAAGTTATGTCTCTTATTTGCTTCCATACAGTTGTAGCCTACTAGGCTTCATTAGCCTACTATAATATTGAAGGTCAAAATTAACTGATTTATAGCTATACAAACACTTAAATTACACTTTTATTTATTTTTATTATAATAAAGTTATATGAAATATAAACATTTAAATGGTGGCTGTCATAAAAACTTGCCAGATTTATTCAAACATGCATTAAATATCGAAGAACATTAAAAATTATAATGAATTTGTAATATGGTGCATATATTTAGCAAAATGCTCCTCTTTAGAGTTAATTTTTCTAGCTGACTAACGAGTTTATGGTCACATATGGTTTTTCTGAGGTAAATGTGACGTTACATGTCATTGTTTACAAGTTGTTTGACGTCTTTCCACGGTTGAAACACTGATTGAGCGATTCCATGTGACATGATACGGATTTCGATAAGTTGTAGGCCTACTCTATCTTTTAACACACTTTCAGACGTTCATTCATGTTTATTTCACGCTGTAACTGGTATTATTAAGGCAGAAGAAAAGATCATGTGCGCTCCGCCCTGCTGCTTCTCTTGAGCTGAGCTGAGCTAAGCCAGAGCGATCTCACGCCACAGCGCCAAAACGGTATTTATGTTTTTGAATTTCGTAAGAAAATGGACGAAATTTGAGACTTTATTTAGTATCAGTAGTAACAAAGCACAAAGATTATTGCGATTTATTGGATGGGATGCGCGCTACAATGTTCCATTCATTCATCAAATGAAAACAGGATGACTAATCGATTCTTGAGATTTAAGAATCGATATCGGTTCGTAAAAATGAGAATCGATTAATATCGAGAAATCGACATTTTTTACCCAGCCCTAGCTATTACTAATTTTAATCATGATTATATTGATTATAGTTATTGTTAATAGTAGTATTGTTAGAGCAATTTGTATGCAATAACCTATAATAACCTATAACCTCTAACCTCTGACTTGTAATGCTGCCCGAATCATGCACTGTTCCTTCGTTGGCCAGAGGAGAACTGGCCCCCCGACTGAGTCTGGTTTCTCCCAAGGTTTTTTTCTCCATTTTGTCACCTGATGGAGTTTTGGTTCCTTGCCACTGTTGCCTTGGCTTTTGGCTTGCTTAGTTGGGGACATTTAACATTTAATATTCAATAATATTATTGATCTGCCTTACTTAAGGTGGACGTTGACGCAATTTCTTTTAGAAACAAACTTTGTTATATTGTTTTCATGTTATCACTGTGAAGCGCTTTGATACAATCTGTATTGTAAAAAGCGCTATATAAATAAAGGTGACTTGACTTGACTTGACTTGACCTAGAATCCCTACCAAAGGAGTGCAGTGTGTTGTAAAGTATGGTTGATTAAAAATTATTTATATGATCTCATGTCCATGTCTAGGAATCACTCATCTGTAAGGTAAAGTAGTGTCAGTATTAGGTTATTGAGAATGTATTTTGTTGTGGTCGTGTAACATGCATTATCATTTACTTTTACTTGTATTGGATGTTTGGTACCTTGATTTTGCCAAGTCTTCCATATTTTGTTGATCCTGAGACAATATTCCACTCCTTTTAGAAGATTTAGTCCTAAACCTAACCCTACCTATTACATATTTCGAAAATCAGAGGTAAATTATAGGTGAATAACAGTGATGTAGAAGCACCTAACGATGGATGTAAGCCTAAACTTGACATAAACTGTCAAATTGTCCCTCAAATCTGATTGGTTGATTAGAATGGATCAACAAAGATGTTGCACTTGATGAAATTACATTCACCATTGGATGTTAGCAGATGCACAATTTGTTATTTGTGAAACGCTAGTAAAGTATCTCTACACTGTGCACAATTGTGATTTGTCACTTTAGGGCACCGCTCTTGTATTTGCCCCTACCAGAGGAGACACACTGGCAGAATTCTGCAGACTGGGAGAGAGCGCTGGCCTGAGAGTGTGTCGCTATGACAACTATGACTCACACTTGTGGGACCTTCACCTAAAGGTGTGTGCAGTATGTATATGTGGCTTTATTGTATATGTGAGTGTGTGTTAAGTGTTTTAAAGTGTCAAAAAGCTGAGAAACAAAGTATGAAGTTTGTCTGCATTTGCCACCGCCTTTGTCCGTGAAGTACATTTGTATTTTGAACTTTTCATTGAAGTACAGCTATGTCAGCAGGAACAGGAACAGGGAGTCTGTAGCTTAAGCTCAAAATGGACTCTTAAAAGTCAAAATCTGTCTTTCTAAGAAACCCCAAATGAATAGTGCATGGTGCTACTCCTTTCCCTCTGCCTGAAAGCACAAATGCCATTCCCAGGTCAAAGCAGCAGTGCCGTCCAGCTGGTTAACTTGCACCGATAACACAGCCACGGCTGCCATTTTTGGTTACCGAAGAAGCTGTGCGGACCTATTATGCCCCACAGGCCGAACAGTGGCGGCCCTGCCTATGCCTGAGGCATAAATGGGCCTGTCAGCGGGACTCAAGAGCTGAGTGATTGGAACTTTACTTCTGTAGTGATGGACATAGCTAGGCAGAAAAACTCTTAGGGATCGTTGTGGCTACCGAGGAAAGTGCTTGAATTTAGAGACATCAATTGAATGGGGAGAAGGAGAGAGAGAGAATCAGAAATGCAGATTTGTGGTGTATATATGAATTTTTTCTTCTTCTTAATGTGTGTGAACAAACCTAATACAGTAACTGAATTGGAACGTTTTAAGCCTGTACACAAAGGCAGTAACAAATAGGACTTGTGTACTGTGATTTTTCACAGGGGTTTTACCTGTAATTTAGTGTTTTGGAAAGAAATGTCTCTAAACGTACAAATAATGTCCTGACAGAAAATTACCAGTACCATTTCCATTTGTCTTGTGTACAGTAGTTCTTAATCAGAGTCGAGCGAAACAATTGACAAACATTGTGATGCCATAAAAGCATAACAACCAATTACTTTGCTACATAAATCAATAGAAATAGTAAATTCTATCAGTAAAACAGCAGAAATAGTAAAGTTGAATTGAACATGATTTGAAGTTGCAAACAGGATGCATATTTGAATTTGAATGAGTCATTTTAAATGTGATCGCAGCATTACAGACAGTTTTCTTTGCATCTGTTGCAAATGTCACCTATAGAAATTTGTACTTAATTTATGGCCTACTTTATTTTATTTTTTAAGTTAACTAATTTTTTGGACCAAGATAGAAGAACAACTTAACCTAAACTTAATTTCCCTATATGCCATTAACTGTTGAATAATTATGAATCCAGTTTCCTGTAATTCCAATTCAGATTTCAATTCAGCATCCTGTAGGGTGTGGCCGACTCAATTCCAATTCACACTCATAAACTGAAGGGGATCCCATTCTTAAAATTCAGAATTTTGCCCAACCCCTGTTAAACGTCACAAAAGAGTTAAATGAACGAGCTGTGATTTTATTTTCTGCCAACCGGATCAACCCTCTCTGCCTGTGAACCACTGCAGGTTTGCAGAGAGGCCATGCGGTTGAAGCTACGGGCGGTGGACGTCTTCAGCGAAACGTGTGAAATTGCACCTTTAAGTATTGTAAAAAGATGAGTAAAAGCGGTGTCACCCTTGCCCATTTGCACACACACAACTAGCTAATGCAGTCAGCTTGTCATTGTGTTGCCCCGATGCACCTGAAGTCTAACGGGATCATTTTGAGCCGGACCACCTACTGTGTTTCTGTGCGGATAATGACACGAGCAGCGAGGGGCCAAGATAGCTGAGTCAAGAGTCCCCCTGTTCGCGTCTTTACTCTCGGTTTGTCGTCAGTTCACGCAGCTGTGTGTGTGATATGAGGGGCGAGCTGAAGTGCCCTCATCATATCTCAAAGTGATTAATTCCTCTTTCTTATCTTCTGATGAACACCCTGCCCCCTGCGAGTGTGCGTTGGGTGAGAACGTATGGAAAGAAGTGCACAAAGAAACGCACGGCAGACAATGGATCACATGCCCCACCTCCTTCAGAATCCCAAATCACAGTGGTCTATTATAGCAGCGTCTACGGGCCCCTCCCGGACTTACACGTACGGTCGTCTGTCGCTTCTCACCTCCAGCCAGCCTCTGATGTCTTGGAGATTGAAGTGTTTCCTTTAAGACCCTAAATCTCCTCCCTCCCGTGTGTGCAGGCCGGGCCGGCCGCGGATGGGGCTCTCAGCGGTGTGGGGACGTGGCGAGGGGGCTGTGTGTTATCCTCTTATCCCCACTGTTCTGGAATAGAGCACCAGCAGCTGGAGGACTGCAAGCCGCCTGATAATGCAGCTATTTTCTACTCGGCCATCTTAATCTTGTTACTCAAATGGTTGTGAAGGGAGTCATGAATTTTAATTCAGACATCCCCCGTCCACACCCACACATATACATACACATATTAACTTAATCTCTCTACATCCTCCCCAACTTCCAGCTGTCTGTCTGGCCGGCCGTATCTGCTCTCTTGCGCGTTCAACACCCAAATCTATCCATTTCTGGAGCCTGTAGAGCGAGCATCCGGTTTGTCCGTTTCATCCCGTGCTTTCTAAAGAACGCCTCTCGCTCTCCTCGTTGCAGAAAGCAGGCTGAGGGGGAAAGAGGCGAGGGAGGGAAGAGCAGCAATAAAATAAATGACTTGCATCTTGGCAGCCGCGCGATTAAAAAGTAGGAGCCGATTTATCCAGCCACCCATGAAGCTGATTAGCAGCCTGTGATCAGGAGGAACAGCTTTGCTTGTTAAACTTTTCACCTTTGCAAGCTCGCTGCCTTTTTCCCCTTCCTCTCTCTCTCTTTCTCGCTTTCTAAGCTTCTTTGCTATATCACTCTCTAACGCTTTTATTGCTCCCTCTCTCGCTTGCTCACTTTCCTTCTGGTCTCTCTCATTCGCTCACACTCTCTCTCTTTCTGTTTCTCAATCCTAACTTCCATGTGCACACTCTCTTGCTGTGTTACAATTCACAGGGTCCCTACACAGTGATTCAGAAAAGGGGGATATCTGTAGACAACAATATCGCAATGACAACAATCACGAACAACAGTATATATGCTGTTTCCATAAAAATGTTAAGCAGCACAATGGTTTTCAACATTGTTGATAATAAGACATTTCTTGAGCAGCAAATCAGTAGTATATTAGAATGATTTCTGAAGGATCATGTGACACTGAAGATGCTGAAAATTCAGCTTTGCCTTCACAGAAAAAAAATAATAATTTAAAATATATTAACAGTTATTTTAAATTGTAATAATCTTTCACAATATTGTTTTTACTATAAATGCAGCCTTGGTGACCAAAAAGAGACTTCTTTCAAAAACATTTTTAAAAATCGTACCGACCCCAAACGTTTGAACGGTAGAGTGTGTAGTGAGAACACATCACTGTTTAATATTTCAATATACAAAACATATTTAATCCTCAAATAAAATTGTAATACAAATTTAAATAAGTGTGATTTGTTAATTGTACAGTATGTGTGTTCTATGTAAACTATTTTGTGATATTTGCTCATAATAGTGTTAAAGCCTATGGTGAATTAAAGGGATAGTTCACCCACAAATGAAAAATCTGTCATCATCATTTACTTACCCCTATGTTGTAATAAACCTGTATGAGTTTCTTTCTTCTGTTGAACACAAAAGAAGATATTTTGAAGAATGTTGGTATCCACGGCAGCCATTGACTTCCATAGTAGGAAAAAAAGTCAATTGCTACTGTCAACTGTCTGGATACCAACATCCTTCAAAATATCTTCTTTTGTGTTCAACAGAAGAAAGAAACTCATACAGGTTTAGAACAACATAGGGGTAATTACCATTAAATGATGACAGAATTTTTATTTTTGGGTAACCTATCCCTTTAAGCTCAATAAAAACTTTCATATAGTACTAAGAATGTGTGCAATGACTGATGGGCAAATGTCCCTCTCCAAATCATGTGATATATCAATGTGCACTTGTTCCCATTGCTGTTTGCAGTGTTTCCCTTTGGACTAAACATTTATGCTCCTTATGGTTTGAAGTCTACTTTGCAGGGTACCGTCAGGTGATTTGAACACACCCCTCTCTTGCACTGCACTCTCACTTGTCTGGCTTGGTGTGAATGTGTTGGTCTTCGCATTGGGCTTAGTGTTGGTCGGCTGGCTGCCCCGATTACAGAGAGGTCGCGGGTTCAAACATTGGCTGCTGTGTCGAGGGGTGGAGAGAGAGATAACGCACATGAAGGGCAAGAGAGCCGCCGCCTTTCATCTGGTTTTATTTTATCTCAAGCCACAGAGAGGATGAGGTGAATGTTAGAATAAGACAGAAAGAGAGTGTGTGTCCACGTGGGAATATCCAAGTGGTGTTTATACAGATTTTACGTTCATTTGTAATGGTTTATTCTCTGCTTGTAGCCAATGGAGAATGTTTAGATACTACTCAGTAATACTGTTCATAACATTCCCTGCCTGAAAAAGCCTTTTAATTTCACATGGGAATGATATAACACGACGGATGGGTTGGTGTGTTCTGTATCTAAAAATACCCCACAAATATAATAGCAAAGTTGTGGTAGTGATTGTGTATGTGACCTACTCTGCGCTTCTCCAGCACATTTTAGTCCCTCTGAAAAGTATACATGCACGTCAGCTGTGCTTGCTGTTTGGAGGGGTCTTATTTTTCATAAATGAACTGCATGTTTCTTTTTCTAAGTGCTGTCGGAGTGTCTGATTGTTTGGGACAGGGCAGCGCCCCGGGGCAGAAGAGACTGGCAGCGCACTAAGTGTACTGCCACAACTCTAGAGTTCAGACGCTGACAGAAAGGCAGACCCACAGGGCAGATTGTGCAGCAAAAGCTGCCCGACATTCACTTTGCAGACGCCTCTACTCTAAGCGGGCCATTATGAAGCAGCTAGTGGGAATCTTGCCGCTTGTCCATGTTTGTTAAAGGGAGTTCTAGCAGTGCATATCCGAAGAGTGAAGGGCATATCCCAGAAACTCTTTTTTAAATGAAATAAAATGTTCTTCTTCTAATGTGTCAGAACATTTATGAAAGCAGTAGAGTAGGTTTCTTTTGAACATTTGTGCTGACACAACAAACCCGATCAACCCAAATCTTTACTATTTAAAAAAAGAATAAAAAGTATTTAAATATATTTTTTCAAAATACAAAACATATATTTTTTAAATACTTTACAATAATTTAATTAATTATTTTTATGAGTTTTGGATAATGGAATTATCATGAATTATTAATTCATAAATATAAAGTTTTGGGGTAGCAGTGTTGTAATGCTGAAATAAAATAAAATATAAATATTAGATAATCTAATCTTAACCCTAACTTGTTTCAGTTAGTTGCCACGACAATCTTTTGAATTCAACTTTTTAGGTTGAATTGCTAAAATTAAAACTGACATAAAAGTAAATAGAATTATTATTTTTTAAACTAATAAACATGACAAAAGCACAAATAACATTAATTACAAATTACAAAAAGTTTCAAATTAAAATATAAAAATAAAAGCTCATTCAAAATATTCATAAATACTATAATATTAAATATACAATACTGAAATAACACAGTTGGATAGTCGCACCACATGACATTGTACTGCCTGAACTAACCTTGCGATGTCTTTAAACATCAAAATATCTGACCATTTTAAGAGACATTGAATTTTAACATCGTCATGAAGGTCATATCACTTCCTGCTTTTTCTGCATGTTTTTGCATGTAGGTCACACACCTCATGATTTTGCTTCACTGCTTTCTAATATTATTCCAAATCTATTTTGTTGAAATACTTTTTGTACGAAATTATCATGAAATATGCCAAACTAATTAATGAGGTTTTGTTTTCAGGAATGCAATTTTTTAATGAGGCATTTATTTATTTATTTATGATATCAGATCTGTCCTGATATCATAACATGAAAATGCCTCATTTAAAGAATCACTGACATACCTGGCAAAAAGATTTTTAATTCAGAAATGAAAAAATGCTTGTCGTTTAGTTGTGTTTTCAAGTCACTGTATGTTTCAATTTTGAATAAAAAAAAAAAAATTTGGAATGAATGAATGATTAAATGGACTGTCATGTCATTGGCCCAGATATTTATATAGTACTATTATTTCAGATGTTTATATAAATACTATGAAACAATCCAAACGTGTGAGTTATTGATTCAATAACGTCACGTTTACCGCCTTTTTCTCAACTTCCTAAACATTTGCATCTTGTTTTTCAGATGCAGAGAGAGGGAAAGGAGGTGTACGATGAGAACATCCACTATCCTCTTCTCCTCACTCTCACTCACGGGTCCAGTCCAGCCCTGATCTGATCTGAGCTGGGCAATGCCATCTCATGCCAGGCTGCCTTTCTGTACCGCCCACCCCGGCTTTGCCACTGTGTCCTCACCTCCTGTGCGTGTGCGCACACTCCTTATCACACTCCTCAAATACTTTTTTTAACTACCACGTGTGTGTGTGTGTGTGCTTTGAAAACAGACTGTGTAGATGAGTTGCCATGTGTGCGTGTGCTTGACCTGTTTACTGTGCAATAACAGTGTGAAATGTGTTAAATGGGAATGGAGAACACATCCCTCCCTCTCGTCCTACAGACACTGAGGATGTGACGCTCCGATATGAACTCATTCGATGCCTGTGAGTATGCGTGATATCAGAGATGATGTTTCAGGGCAGAACATTTCGAATTTCTGAATTCCACTCTGGAGGCTGATACAACTAATCAGGTTTGCAGGACTATCTTCGCCTCTTTACAAAGACGTCGTAAATGAGGCCGTAGGGGCGTCTCGATCATGAGATCTTGTTATCGTGATGACACCAGCTCTCAGTTCATCGTTAGCTACTGATTCGGTACACTCAAAGCTTCATTCTGACACCAAAGGTTATGAAGGGTTGAGATGGATGCTGCTCCGGTGAATGTTATTTGCTTCACTGTGAAATGCTCTCACCTGGCATTTTTTTATCGAAGAAGTGACAAGATATGACAGATTAGGCCAGACTAAGGCTGACGTGATATCTTGACAGCGTCACACTACCACCGGTAAGACCTGCAGCAGTGTTCTCCACTGAGTCCTGTATGATTCGAGAGCACTCAATGTGCACGCTAGACTAATGGCCTCATTAAAGAGATAATTGTCACTGTTTACTCACTCAGCCTCATGTCTTTTGAAATCCGTTTTATTTTATTTTAACCTTAGTTAGAATAAAAAAAATGGGTTATTTGTAGCAGAATGTCCAAACTGCTCTTTTCCATACAATAAAGGTGAATGGTGACCAGGACTGTCAAGCAAGATTTCCAGAGAAATTTCAATTTCAGACTTTTCTGCACACAACGGCTTAAGGGGACTTTTTATGGTGCCTTTTTTGGAACTTGTCAGCCTCTGATCACCATCATTCATTGTATGGGGAAATGTTTTTGAACATTCTACTAAACTTGTTTGTTATGAATGAAAATAATACAGGTTTGGAAATGACATGAGGGAATTGAAATGTTTGAGTGAACTATACCTTTAAATCTAAATTTTCTTAATGGATACAATTAATAGAAAACGACATTATTTTGTTTCCGAGTTGTTCTTGTATACAAAAGTTATGTTTTGGTATATATAAATCTGTTGGTTGATTTTATATTGATTTATTCTGACACGGGGCTTTCGTATAACCCTTTTTTCCTCCACTGTTGCTTTCTCTTGGTGGTGAGCTGGTGACGCCTCATTCAGAGCTCTTTGGTTGGTTGTGAATTGTTCAGGGCTGTGCGCTTCTGCACTGTGATTACATTTGTACAAAACACAGACGAGTCCAAAGTGATTGTTTCTCGCTGGCACTGCAGGTGCTTGTAAGGACTGTGATTAAATCATTGTTTTGAATCCTCCTGTGTTATGGTCATTTTTTTTGTATCACAGAATAATTGATTTGTGGTGTGAAGTCTCATGGTTATAATAATTAATGCCCAAATTTTGTCATTGTCTTTAATGCAGTAATTGTACAAACTAAATATTCTAATTGTTTTTTTGGTCAAATGTTTGAGGCCAAAAGTGTGTGTGTGTGTGTGTTCCATTAAAACCTGGAAATTAGTTTTAGGATCTCAAACATTTTTAAGCAACGTTTTTAAGTTAAGTTATAGAAATCACCAATCTAGCAGATCTATGCTATTTGGTACATTTGTGGAACAATTTTGTTTCATTTTTGACCAAACCTTGATCAAATTACTTTTAATAAATACAAATTTCGCTCATATTGTTGTGCTACTAATATATTTGATATGAAATCTTTTGTATTAAAGGGATTGCTGGTGCTAAAGACTGCCTGTGGATTAGTGTTACATTATTAATGTTGTAAAAGAAAAAAATCAGTTTCTTGCACAGACCTATCATTTCGAAGACCTCAATGTATCGTCATGAGCCACGGGTATTCATTTTATTTAGCCTGTTACCTGTTTACGTTTCTTTGACTCTCAAAGTGATTGTAGCCATTGACTTGCATCATATGAATCACAAGGACCAAGGTTTCCAGCTAAAGATCTTTCTTGCCATTCAACTGAAGAAAAAAAGACACCAACATCTTGATGGCTTGAGGGTGAGTAAATTAACAGCACATTTTTATTTTTAAGTGAACTATCCCTTTAAGTTAGCATTTCCACTGGTGGTCTCACTTTTGGACCTGACTATGTCCTGCAGAGTCCCTGTACTGGCGGATGCCCTCACATGTGCCTCAGTTCACAGTTTGACTGTCACTCAGGCCTCTTCATTTCCCATGCTCTGATAGCCAACTGAAGCTCA
Source organism: Rhinichthys klamathensis goyatoka (assembly GCF_029890125.1). Lineage (NCBI taxonomy): Eukaryota > Metazoa > Chordata > Actinopteri > Cypriniformes > Leuciscidae > Rhinichthys > Rhinichthys klamathensis. The sequence goes on from NW_026606758.1 coordinate 14,006, forward strand.
GCTGTAGAGTCGCTATGCAGCTAATCCTGTCAGTCAGTCTATGGAAAAGAGAGAGGGGAGAGGAGGAGGGGTAAAAAGGAACCCAACTCTGTCTTTTGAGATTTGAAAGAGGTCCGTTGTCCCCTCCCTCTGTCCCAGTAGAGGGAGAGAGCTCCCTGTTCACTACAAGGGCTCCATTAACTTGACCACTTGCCCTTTGCACACAAACCCTGGGCCGGCCCACTGTCCCTCCCACCCAATTATGTGCGATTAAGCTCAGTGTGCTGTGTCAAGATGCAGAGGGACAGAGAGAGAGAGTCCAGATACTCTGTAAATGGAGCGAGAGAGTGAAAAATAGGGAAAGGGTAGTTATTAAAAGGCACTGCATGCCTGTAACCTGTAGTTTGGCTTATTGTCAGTCTAAAGTACATTGTTTGCTGTTTTGTAGTGCTTTAGGAACCAAATTGGATATTTTAGAGTAAGATATTGGTTGTATATGAAAATGATTGGAAGTCTATGAAAATGATGGTAACATTTTATGGTTAACAGTTCATTTGGTTAACATTATGTATTCGGGCGTCATGAACTAACAATTAGCATTACTCTTAACGCATTTATCAGTACATATACATTTTTAACATTTCACGTTGTAAAAATTAACAATGTATTATGAAGAAGCATGAATTAACAATAACATATTTATAAATTAATTAATCTAGATTCATAAAGAATAAATTCTGTAAACGTTCTTTGTTTTAGTTTATGATACCTAATGTATCAACTGATGTTAACAAATTGTATTTTACTGTGAGGTGTTACCAAATTTATTATTTTATTCTTTAAAGTATATTTAATTTTTTTTTTTTTTATGTATGCTCAATATTATAATATACTTGGCAGGCTGCAACTAGCCTACTCATAAGATTATTGCAAGAATTTAAAATTAATATATTTTAAAAAATTGCTTACTGTTTTATGAATATTTATCATCAAGTTTATTAATGTAATGGTAAATAATTCTGACATATTCCGTATTACATATAAATGACAAAAATATATAATAATTGTTTTTGTGGTGCTAGTGTGAGGGCACATGAGGCAATGTTTTTGAAGAACATTTTTAGTTCTGAAACGGGATAGTAATTGAACAGCACAAGTTTGATTTGGTGTCCCTTCCTAAAACAAGTTTTGTACACAAACTCAGATAGATGCCATGCTGTTGTTGAATGGATCATGCTCGCTTGGTTGTGCCAGTCTCCCTGAGGCAGGTTGGCAGCGTCGGGGCAAAAGCAGGTGAACTGACAATGATGAGCTGTTCAGGTGAACATGTTTTCTCATCTTACCAAGGATGGATTATGGCTCGGACCTGAGTGCCAGGGGCCTTGTGCTGCGGGGGCCACTCTGGCCTGACACCCTGAAACAAGACACGGCAAATGGAACAGTGAATTAGTAAAAGAAAAATCACATAATGAAATCATCCAATAAATACAAAATGGCTAAGAATATACAGCAAACTTTTTAAAAAAATAAAGTTGTATTCGCTAAAATATACAAAGTTTCAGTTTACGGGCTGAACATTGCATTATTTAAAAAAATTCAATAAAGTATCAACATCTTTTCTTCTGTATTGTGACGTACATCTGAGTGAAACAGATTCTCAGAAAAAGAAATAAAAGTTGCAGATAAGCGGACTAAATGATTGGAGAAGTCCTGCATCGTCACCAGAGAGAAGTCTGTTGTTTTACCGGAAGATCCAATTGTGATATTTTAATTAAACATTACAATGTCAAAGATTTTTTTTTTTTTTTTTTTTTAAAGCACGCATGGCTGAATTATTCACAATAAGATATATAATATGCATTTAGAAAACTGATAAATTTCATGCCAAATTTAATTTGGATTTGGATGGTGGCCTTGCAGGACCCTAATCTGTCCTTGCTCTTACTGGTATTTTATTGAATGTATTGTCTGTGTGAAGACTGGGATATGAATGTTTTGATAAGTTTTATTAAATGGCAAACTCTCTAATGTGCTGCTTGCACTTTGTAGACATTATATTGCTGTTTTCACATCCCAAATTCTGACCAACGTGCAAACCACATCGACTGACCTTGAGTTTAAAACCATCATAAAATTCTTCCCCTTCAGAAAGTGTTTTGGCTTTGGTGTGTTGCTTTTATTGAGGAACTAGATTTTAAAGTATCTGTCCTTAATTCCGCAGTTGGGCTTTAAAAAGGTTTCCCTCTAACGGGCAGAGTAAATCAAGGGAAGTGAGTGCACAGTTCCTGAAAGCATTTTCTCCACTGAGAGCCATTGAGTGTGTTAGCAGCAGGAGTTGGAATGCTTTCCCTTCCAACACCTGCTACCGGCCCTGTGGGGCCTGGATTACCTTTTCATTTCCACCCTCTCTGCAGAGAGAAAGCCCAAATGCTAAGTGAAGTCAAAATAAGCGTGGACCCTTCGGCCTGTTTCTGAGCACCGGCATTTCTGCGACGTGGTGCCACTTTAAATGTTGTATCTCCGCGAATGTTCCAGGAACATTTTGATTTGAGCATTGTTCACCTGAATACATTTCTGTGATGAATTTACTGACATGCAGCCTTATATGAATACACGAAATCAGTCAGTTACACCTTTTCCTCCTGCCCTCCGGAGAGGAAATTTGCACTATTCAGAACAACCGAATGCCTACGTACCATGACTGTGTGGTCTGAAGCTGTGAATGACTCAGAAAAAGTGCTTAGAAATATCACTGCATATCCTAGAGCTTTCTGTTATCTCTCTGATGACAAAGCAAATAGCATATGTGCAGCGTGTAATGGTCCGCAGATTGCTGTGTTTGAACATGTTGCCATAATGCTAAGCTAAATCTAAACTGGATCTTCATGCCGCTCAATGAGAGAGACCTCTTGGCTCCGTTTATTGAGAAAGTGGCCATTTGAAAGAGTAGTCTCAAAAAGCCAGCTCTCCATCAAACTGACTTATCCTATCCTCCACCTGGATTTGACATTAAGCCTTTTGGAAAAGATCCAAAGCGCTCAAGAGGTAGAGGCTTTGTGAAAGTGAATGCACTCAGTGGAGTTGATTGGTGGCACATAATGTTGAATTAGTATGCAGTCTACATGAAGAAGAGGGTGGGCAGTTTTGACAGAGCTTCTTGTATATTTTAGCATCACACACACACACACAACGGCTCCTGTTGGCCATGTGTGTGTGTGTGTGTCCTAAATGGGCAGTTTGTTTCATTATATACAACCTGAACTGAATTTGGTGCTATGAAGTTCTTTTGGCTTCTTTTGGTCGTCAAGGTGACTATGTGAATGCCTCTAAAGCTCTCTCATCTCTTTCAGCTGCAGCGATTGGTCAACAAGCTTCTTCCTCTCGCAAGTGGCCTGCTAAGTATGAAGAGGGTCAGTTTCTTTTCTAGAGGTCAATGAAGCAGCAATGTGCACCACTTACCCGCAGACAGTGCACATACAGTAAAATACAAGTAAAATATATATATATATAGAGACGCATATATTGAAATCTTGTAGGGGGGGTGGACTTGTTCCTCTGACAACATACTGGATCATAATTCATATATTTTCTCAACAACAACAAAAACTGAATGTAATGCATAGCTCTTGTTCAGCATGTATATCATACTGGAGCACACTTTTGCATGCATTTATTTCCAGGAAGTATAATTTTGTATATTTGAGTGGACTTTACAGGGATTAAGTTATTGCTTAATTCAACACACATACGCTTTACTTAGCTCTCTTGCAGGAGTTTTAGTTTGTTATGTGAGCCTTTGCTTGTGGTGTTGGCTGGATTCATGCTTGACGGTACTTGGTCCCATTATGAAGACTCGGTTTAGAGCCTGCAGAGTGTTTTTCTTTGGCTTTTCTACTTAAATTCAAATTGGACTGTAATTTCATTTTATACAAAAAAATCTTTTCAAATTCTTGTCTCAGCTTTAATTTTTTAACCAAGCAGACAAAAATTAACTATTTGGTCCAAGTTATAGGCCTATGTCATTTTATTATATTGCAGCTGTTGTTGGCTCTACGAGTCAGAAGGTTGTAATGTTATCCTGAATCCGAGGCCTTTGTCTGGCATATGAATTTCTGCTTGGGTATTTTTCTAAGCAGATTACGCCACACTTCGAAGCTCGGATTACAGAAAATGTATCCAGACTTAACTCATAAAATACAGCCAGGTCTTATTGCAGTTTAACTCACACAGCTCATGCTAATTAGGTGTTTGATGCTGTTAATTGGGTTCCCACCGCTTTTCAAATTGATAACGTCAACCCACTCTCAACAAGAGTAGAGCTGAATTTTTTGCCTGTCACACTGTGCTGTCGCCTCTTCCTGAAAAATCTATTGCATAACTTCGCCTTCATGAAATCTGTGCCTGCAGATCTCCACAAATTTTCACATAATTTCAATGTCCAAGTTCTCATTCAAAGTCACGTTAGTGTGTTTCTAAAGCTACATTTCAGTAAAATAATTTGCCCCATTATTCATTGTTCTCTATTATTATTATTATTATTGGTTCCACTTTATTTTGATAGATATTCTACTAACTATAAGTAACTTTTCAACATGTCAACTAACTCTCATTAGAGTATTAGTAGACTGTAGTAGACTGTCAGTGGACTGGTAGGTTATGGTTAGGTTTCGGGTTAGTAGAATACAGTAAGTTGACATGTAGTTGCCAAGTTACTTGTAGTCAGTAGCATGTCTGTTGGGGGACCAACAAAATAAAGAGTTTGCCGATATTAAGCAGTCTACTAATACTCTAATGACAGTTAGTTTACATGTGGCTGCAAAGTTACTTATAGTTAGTAGAATGTCTAAAGGGGACTATCGAAATAAAGTGTTACCTTATTATTATTAGCATTACTGGTCTACAGCCAGAATGCTTCTGAAATAAATATAGTCAAACTTTACTAATCCTGGGTCACTGAGAATGAAAATGATGCTTAATATAGTTGATTTGCCTGGTTTTTATGATATGCTATTGGGTCAGTATACAACAACCGTATAGAGAGTCTTAAAGCTGTTTTTAAAGCAAAGTTTTGCCATCAATTCCAGTTGGTCATGCAGTCTATATAAAGGAAACGTATGACAACATGAAACATCTTTTGAGGTGCATAAACTACAACCAATATCAGTGGCAGCATTGAATGTTGTTGCTCTCTTGCTATGGTCTGCAGATTGGATACACAAAGTACTGCATTTTTTTCTGCGAATGGAATGGTCGTGCAAGAGATTCCCATTACATCAAGAAATTTGCCACTCCGACAGTCATTGGAGCCTAGGAGGAAAAGTGTTCAGCATCCACCACTTGTTGAATCAAGGAAGATTTTATTACCACCCTTACACGTCAAGCTGGGTCTGATGAAGAACTTTGTCAAGGTCATGGTCAAAACATGGGAAAATTTCCAAGGTTAAGTGAAGCTAAGATAAAGGAAGGTGTCTGTTGGTCCTCAGATTCGTGAACTTCTTCAAGATGATGCAGTTGACCATGCACTGTGGCAAGGAAAAGATGGCAAGGAAAACCTTCCAGTTAGAGGCGATACATTTTCTCTGGAGCAACAAAGCAGACAATTACAGGTTGTTGGTGGAAAACCTCCTCAAAGAATCATACAAAAGCCTTGGTACATTTTTTCTACTCCCCTCTAGATTTTTTCCCCCCCCGGACTGCGGAGAAGTGAGCGAATAGCACGGTGAGCGATTTCACCAAGACATTGCAACAATGGAGCAACGCTATCAGGGCAAATGGAACCCATCAATGCTCTCAGACTATTGCTGGGCAGTGACGAGAGATGCTCCATTTTATGAATGCAAGAGACAAGCCAAGAACTAACAGACTAAACTATATATATTATATATATATTTTTGTTGTTGTTGTTGTTTATAATAAATTTTATTTATATAACCCTTTTGCTGATTTTTAAAGTGTTAAATAAACAGGGCAGGTCACAGGTACTACTCTGTAAAAAAAGAAAAAGAAAAAAGAAGTTGCTGCCTTAACTTGCCAACTTGGATGTTTAAGTCATCTCAACTTAAATTACATTGAACTGACTTAAAGTTGAATCCTGTATAACTTATAAAAAAAAAGTTGAAAATTGCTTAACTTCTTTTGATGAGTTAAAATGAATGTAAAAATATTTGTCGTCATAACTTATTGATCATATAATTTTTACAGTAAAATGTAAAAGCTTAAATATCTTGGAAGCGGTATCAATCAGTTGTTTTAATTGTCATATTTGAATTCAGCACATCTAAGAAATAGCACATTTTATCTCTAAAGCAGACGACTTCTATATCATTTTAGACCAGTGTTACCATGGAATACAATAAGTACACAGATCATTTTTTACAGAACCGTTTATTTAAATTTCCTCATACTTAATTATGAAAATATTTATTCTGCCATATTCTGTTAATTCTAAATTAAAGTCTTAAATCTTTTTTTTATTTTTAACATGTTTAGAAGTATCTAGATAGAAAATTACACATATTTACGTTTGCATCTTTATCCAACAGATTACTGAATATTATAAGCAGTGGGGGAACAATAGCTCCATTATGCTTTCCCCACTCCAGTTGAAAGACAAGAGGGAGAGATTTCCCTCTGTTTGACCCGTCTGTCAGCTCCAGCATCCAAGATTGCTCATAAGGAAATGTCCAACCACCGGCAAAAACAATCCCTTGTCCTTTGATGACAGACTACTGTATACATGCAGAATGTGTCTATGGAACAGCGCCAGAACTTTAGCGCAGGATTTTTTTGATCTCTCACATGTTGCCTTGTCAACTTCCTGCCAGAAGGAGCTTGTGTTTCCAGGGATGGGTGGCAAGGAGAGTTCGGGGCTATGTGTGTAGCTATGACCTGTCCACAGAAGTTTGGGTCACACGTGCACCTTACCTTCCATGTCCTGTGCTGTTGTTTGCATCGCACGTTTATGCAGCGTTGATTCACCAGTCATGGTGACAGTTTTGTGCACAGGACCCATTGGCATATTTTCACACGAGTAAAAAATTCAGAATCAGAATTATTGTACCTCCTAAAAAAACATGTTTGCTGTTGTAACCAAACAGGTTATTCTCTCAAGCCTTATTCCTTTTAACCCAGCTATCACATCTTAACTTAAGAAAAAACGACAGTATTCAGCCGGGTGAAGCCTGAAAACGTCGAGGTCTTTTGTGGGAATCAAGTGAGAAAAGTGAACTCGGGGGAAAGCATGCTGTCATGGACCTCAATGGTCGCATTATGTAAATCTCTGACGTCCCTTGATGTAAACCTGAATAGAAACACATTAACGTCTCGTATATACTTAAAAGGAACCCAGACATTGCAAAGCTGAAACGGCAGATCCAGTAATCATGTTGACAAATTAATGGCAGAGAATTAGTTGTCCATTAAAAGTGTATTATGTGCCATGCTGGCACATAAAATTACTCCCAAATAAGTGTAGAGGGAAAGCATGTGAGGGAAGGAGAGAGAGGAGAGAAGCATGAGTTGCACGGCGAGGGGGTGTTTGACTGTCACTTTGAGATCCAGAACCATCAAAGCACACTAAGTGTATGCTTAGGGGCTCTAACCTCTGTTGAAAGGTTGTAATGAGGTTATATGAGGATGAGGTGTCAGACATTAGGTCTCTCTGTTTCCCTTTAGCATTCAGACTATGCATGTGTGTGTAGTAGGGTATGACTGTCAGCGTATCACACTCATAACCCCTATTCATTTAGAGGATAATTTGGCCCTGCTGTGCTGTGATATATAGTGTCACCAAACCTGCCATTTTAGTCAGGGTGGCTCACACTGCCAAAGATACATACACATATGTACACACAGTATCATCATTTCAAAAATAATAAAAATTCATTTTCATTATGTCATTCTTAAACAGGAAGAGGAGGAATTCAAAGGGCAATTCAATTTAAAACTTCAAATCAGTTTTAGTCCCACAGAATAAACACAAGACAGCATAAGTCAAATTTAACATTACAAGCAAAATAATATTTTTTTCATATTTTTTCACACAGATATTTAAACATCCTTAAAACAAGATTAATTGAAAAGCAAAATAAAGAATGTTTAATTTTCATACCACATTTGTGAATAGTTTTCTCTTTTCAGCATTTACCAATGGGTTAAGTTAAAATGGGTTTCAGCTTAAAAAGAATAGAAGACAAAAATTCAGATTGATTAAATTACATTCTTTAATATTTTATCAAAAGAAATGTAAAATACATTTTCTGAAAACAATTGGTTTTGCTGGTCTCGTTTTAAAGATGTTTCGATTCCCGCCTCATGATAAACGAAAATGATCTTTTTTTTTTTTTATTGCAGTTTTACTCCAGACCAGTTATACAGCACCTTTCACATGGTGATAACATCTTTCCATATGTGTATACACGAAACATCTCCATACAGTAGGCTACAAAAAAACGTGCCATTTTTGACGCATTGTCACTATCTTGTAAAAGCTGAATTGTGTCATACAAAGATATACCGAGCAATAGGGTAAAATGTCAGTGAAGTTAAATGATATAAATGTCAACTATGCCACTTTTGCGTCCAAACCTGCAATATGTACAGATAGTCTGTCAGTTATCAGTGAGCCAGTGAATGTATACATGCCCATTTCAGCTGTGGCTCTGAGTTGTGAGTGACAAGACAAAGCCAGAGTTAAATAAACATTTGAGATGTGGTTATTTCTCTCTCTCTCTCTCTCTCTCTCTCTCTCTCTCTCTCTCTCTCTCTCTCTCTCTCTCTCCACATGTCTGAAATGTAATTCAGATGTCAACGCGGATTTTCTCTCTATAATACAGTATGCTCTCTCTCATTCTCTCTCTCTCTCCTCTCATTGTTCCTTTTGTTCTCTCCGCTGCTGCTTTATTGAGGAAGACATTGCAAGGGGAGAAGAAAAGATGACACACATTCACAGTCGTGTTCTCTTTCGAGCGCTTGTCATTTCTGCAGCAGCGTGGTGACAGTGGTTTCTAGAACAGAGCATCTCGCCAGTTCACAGTGAAGTAACTCTAATGGAACCGTGACACTAGCCGTCAATCTCGGTGTCTCTCACAGTGTGAAATTACAATCATCATATTCCACTGCTGAATGGAATCATGCAGTCATACCAGCCATTTCTAAGATCTACACAATCATTACCGCAACATCTCTAGCACTATGTAACTCCTGACTGTCAAAAAATACAGCCATTTTATTTCACTGTGCTATTGCATCATGCCTTTTTGGATGGTCTGAAGACTTGGATGCTCTGGTTATTGAAGTTGTCAATAAAAACGATTATTGGAGTGTTTTACAAGAAAATACCATCTCAGTCTACTCCAAAGTTTCACATGTTATTCAATGCATTACTTGTCATTTCTTTGTAATTAATTGGGAAATTTCTGAGTGCAAATTGTTTCTACACCATTTATTTTTCAGTGCAGTGATTTAATATTAAACAATAAGATAATATCTGACTGCCATGAATATTTATGAACAAGTTCTGAAAGTCACATTCCTTGCAGCATGAAATAATAACTCAATTTGACTGTGATAATTTAAAATAACCTCTGTTCTCTGTTTTTATATCCAGACTTGCAGTTGATTCAATTGTACGTTCAATATTGTACTTTATGCCTCACATCAGGGCATCAGCCTGAGCACTAATCATTACCTTTTTTTTTATCTTAGAGTTCCTTGTTTCTGAAGTTTTGGCTTTTATAATCTGAGGCGCCCAATCAGAACTGCTTTAGATGGTATGAAAAAGCATCCAGAATATAATACAGCCAGGAACCAAAGGCCACCAACCTACACAATACTGTTCACATTCGTTTGGAGCCAGGCTATCAAGATACAAAGGCACAACGGAAGAAGGGCTAACTTTTGGGAATGCCAAATGTCCTATAGGGCAGGAGACTGACTCAGGCTAAGGGGTAGGGGGGTATTGTTTGATAGAGAGAGAGACATGGGTGGTTTAAGGGGGAGAAAGAAGTAGAAAAAAGCTGCTTCTTTCTCCAGCCTCCAGGACTAAATCTATTTCTCATTCCCTCAGTCTGTCGGTTTTTGTAAGTTCTGGACCAATAAGAGGACGCAATTTTAATGCACAAGTTAATAAGCACATATTTCTGAGAACAAAGCTGTTGAGTGATGCGATTAGGTTCCATTTTAAGAATAAATACATATGCTAAATAACAGAGAAATCACGAACAAGTTGTGTTTGACCTGTTTTGATTATGTTCAGTGAGACATTCATGTGAATTGCACTTATGACAATGTCAAGAAAGAAAATAGTGTCACTTGACAAACAGAGACGATCGCAAGCAATCCGCCCAACACAAAGCGTCCTGCCTTAAGACTGAAGAGACATTCAGCTGGGTTTCTTCACGATCCGCAACAGAGTCGGTCAACACATCTTGGTCTCAGACAATGCCGAAGACCACTGCGGTATTGAAGCTGTGCATATGGGATTTGATACATGAAATCCATAATGGTAAACATTGACAGATGGCGTCAGTTTGTTTCCATTGGGGACTGAGATTGGTACACTTGTCCTAAGTGGCCCATTGGTACTGAAGACTAAGCATGGTTGAAGAATACCCTTAATAACGTCCTTAAACAAGACCTTTTGTGGCCCCAGCCTTTCTCAGGCCACAGAATTAGGCTTCCTTTTCTGTGGCCTTTCTCTCCCTCTTTTCTCCCCCTGTAAACCACTATGTGAAGTGGTTCATTACGGAGGCTCTCCTCCACTCAGGTAGTAGGCCCAGCCATTCCCAGCTCTTCAGTCCTGTAACTCTCCGAGGAAGGAAAAAGGAAAACATATTGGACAAAGGTCCTGTTAGCACTTCCTATGGAAAATTAGCAGCTTTCGCAAAGGTAGAAATCCCAATTACCTCACATTGTGAGGATGCGCCTAAAGGCTCGCTAGCAACTCGCAACAGTGCCAAAGTGAGCACCCCCTCCCCGATCCCCAATTAAGAGCGAAGATGCTCTTCTCCCTCCTGAGTGCATCTATTTACCTTGTCCAAAGCTCCCCACTCCTGGAGCCCTCAAAAATCCCCAAAATGCACCTTTGAGACACAGAAGTGCTCTCTTGATTGAAGCGGGGTGGCGATGGGCCTTTTGCATCCCAACCGTTATGCCCTTCATGTGCAGTGGGTCTGCTTGGGATGCATTGTACATCCCTGAGAATTCTCTCAGGACAGGAACAACAGTGCGGAGACAAATGGGACTGACTAAAGGAAGGGTGGGGGCGTATGCTTGTAAGAAAAATAATGACAGAGAGGGGGGGGGGGGGGGGGAATCGTGTACGTCACTATAGACGGATCTGTAAGGTTGGCTTCAGATTTCACTCTCTGTGGAATGCACTAGACCTCTAAGGCCGCCAAGAATGTTAGTGCAGTACGCCGTCAAAAGCTCAAGGAGGAACCCAACGCTTTCAGATGACTGGCTGAATTAAACCTCCTCCTCCTCAGCTAAACAAATGCTTGTTTTGGCATATGGCGACGAGAAGCAAATTCTGAACAAGGCAACCGCAAATGGAACAAGGTCTGAATAGACAAAGGAATGTGTTTGTGTTTTGCCAATGATTCACAATAATGCACGTAAGAACGATCCAAAAGACAAAGATCCATTCACTGTATTCCTATATCTTTACATTCAAAATGGAAAAATGGAAAAAAAATACAGTGTTAATCTCAGGCTGAAGACACATCTCCTGATAACATCTGACATTATACTCTTGGTCTAAAGAGTAAAAGCCTTTTCCATATATTTTTAAAAACATCACAGTATAGGGCTGGTGTACGACTTGGTGTTCTGCTGAATATTTTTAATAGAGGTGTAAAATTCGCAGTTCTTAAATGCTGCGGTACATTCAGTAGTGCTTGTTTGGTGGAGGTAATGGAGAACAATCGTGGGAGACAGACTTCCGTTATGCTTTGTCTGTTTTCAGGCATTTCGGTCCTTTTCCTCTCACGGCTCTTTACGCTTATTAAATGTTTAACTGCTCCTAGAGGATTAAGATTGTATAAAAATAAATTTGCACTGAAATTACTTGGCAAAAAACAAACAAACAAAAAAAACACATGGAGCAATTCAATATCTTTCAGATTCTAATGTTCAAATGATTTATGTTTAGCAGAAGAAAAGTGCACTTTTAACAATTTTATACAAATATTTAAAGTATCAGTTGTTGTTCCAAAATCTGTATTGCTGTGTTGATTTCAAATTATTTCAAAATAAAATTAGTAATTGCACATTTATTTAGCTTATAGATTTCTGAACTATATGAGGAGAAAGGTAAACATGTTTATTTCAACACAAATATGAGATATTTACAAAATAATTAAAAAATGTATATAATAGACAATTACAGATTGTATTACAGATCTTTAAGACAACATAAATTACTGTTGCTTCTTTCAAAATGTCAGCAAGTTTAGCATGCTATATGGTCTTATTTTATGCCAGCTTTGGAATTATGATTTATAAATGATACATTTGAAACTTGTAACATTGTACATTATTTAACTGATTAATATGAGAGAAACAATCTTTTCAGTTTTACATATGCACAAAGCAGAATTTACATGAAGTCAGGTTTATACAGGATGTGATGGGTGTAGCTTAATGAACACTAACTACAGATTTGTCCCTTTAATTAGCCTGTCAGAGTGGATATTTGCAAGACATTGCAGTGTTTAGTATAATGAAAACTCCCTTGAAGACTGAAGTATTGAGTGAAGTGAAAAATCCCAGCATACTCTGAAGCGCTAGCTGTCAAAAATCCCCCAAGTACTACAGCATTTCGTAGCTCCTCAAAGGGAAATTTTAAGTTAAGAAGCCTCTGCTAAATAAATGCATGTTAATGTCAATGTCTCTATTTAGTGTGGCCTAAAATGAGTTTTCTCAGTTAACACCCAGTTGAGATGTTTTGAAAATTTTAGCAAATTATTTATTTTGTTTCATCAATACGAGTTCTTAATAAAAGCTTGGTGAGAGAATGTCAATAATATGACAATAATTTCCCTTCCTCTGATACTTGTTTTTGATTTTACATAGTTAGTCTCATCAACCAAATCAATTCACAATTAAATATTCCGACAGGTGAAAGCCCTGAAAATAAAATAACAGTGCGACATCAGAGTTCACTGTTAATTAATCAAAGACAGAAGAGCTAATCGTTATGGTTGTGATCTATCTTGCTGTTCTATCCGTGTCCTTCTCTTTAATTGAACAGGTTTTGGTTCCAAGAAGCACTTTTTTTCTTTTTTTTTTGTGAATGCAGTCCACTCGTTCTTCATATCTGTGTTAGGTTTCTAATTCATCATTCAATAGCAGTATCTGCACACAGGCACTCGCATCTCTGTATTTGCTCTCTTTAAATTGGCTCTGGCCTGTGGCAAACAGGGCTAGCATCTGGAATAGAGAAATAACACCTGGTGACAGTCGCCTAGCACCACGGCAGTAAATTAAGTCCTCAATGCCACGCTCCGCTTAAGTGCACGACGCACGATACCAATCTGCAAGTTTATTATTGCCCGTCCCCGTTTGCCATTATCGGAAAACACAGTCATTAAAAAGCATTTGACCTTTTTTCAACAAGGATCCAGAAATTACTTTTTTGAGACCCCCCCCCCCCCCCCTCTCTCAGTCCGCCGTTCTCGAATCACACTCCTCCTCAGCATATTGTAATGCGACCCCCTTCACAAAGTGAACTACAGCCAGACAACCCTGAGGAGATACTGCATTTAGTTAAATGTTATATCTGCCAATTTCATGAAGACAATGAAGGGGAGAATGAAAATAGGATGAAGACGAGAGGGAGAGAGAGAAAGAATATGGCACCCTTCTGACAATGTAAAGAGGACAGCTTTGGCTGTTGGACAGTGATGCGGAAGCGACTGTTGGATGAGAGGGTGGTCTGTGTGAGGGTGAGCAGAAACTCCCTCCGGCTCTTTGAAATCCCTCCTCATCGCTATCAAGGCCTGTCACATGTACTGGATTCCGTGTATTTGTTTTCAGCAGGGTATATGAACCTGAGCTTGGCTCCGGGAACTGTTGTCAGAGTCATGTTTCCAAGGGTCTGTGCTGAGCTGGAATAATGAAGATATGGCTTCTTTAGAAAAGCCGAACTTGAATAGATATTTACTGACTTAAGTCAGTTTATGCAGCCCACTGGGTCCACAAACTGTGTTGCTTAGCAATATAAATATATATATAAATATTAACAGGGCCTATCCTTTAATGGAATGTAAGCAAATACAATACAATATAAAATAAAATATTATTATGACAAATAAGCAATTAGACCAGCTTTAGAAAAGCCTCAATCAAAGCAATTAAATAAATAAATATAAAAAAGTATTATTATTATTATTAGTCATAATAATTAATCAGCAATATAAGCATGAGACAAGGTTTACAAAAGCCACAAACCTCTAACAAATATTTACAGACTTACGTCAGTTTATGTCAGGCCACATGGGTCCACAAACTGTGATGTTTAGCAGATATAACTATATTACCTTCAGTGGAAAACAAATGAATACAAATAAAAAAGTATTATATTAATTTTGTACTGTTAATTATAATAATAAATAAGCAATGTAAGCTTATAATAATAATAATTAACTTATGTAATTTACATATTTCTATATACACACATATCTTGTGTGTATAAATAATATGTGTGTGTGTGTGTGTGTGTGTGTGTGTGTGTGTGTATATATACACACAGTGCTGGTCAGAATTATTTGCCCCCTTGGTAAATATGATCAAAGATGGCTGTAAAAAATAAATCTGCATTGTTAATCCTTTTGATATATATATATATTTTTTAAATTAAAAAATCTAACCTTTCGTTGAAGTAAAATAATTGAAAGTGGGGTGAAAATCTCTCCAGATCCTTCAGCTTCCCAGATCCATGTTGGCGCTTCTTCTCTTCAGTTCAGTCCACTCATTCTATAGGGTTCAGGTCAGGGACTGGGATGGCCATTGCATAGTATAGACGATACAGCAGAGTATTTCATTTTACACATGGGGTACGTTTTTATCCCTGTATGAACCAAACCCATATTAAGTGTTTGCTACCAAAAAGCTCTTTTTTTTTTTTTTCTTCTTCTTCTGGACATCTTGTTCAGATACATGGCATCATGGATTCGATTTTTTATCTGTTGGATTCGAAATACCAACAGATAAAAAATCCAAACCTGACAATCTTATAACGGGCCATGTTTGGATCTTCCAACAGGACAGTGATCCAAAAACAAACATCAAAGTCAAAACAAAAATGGGTCACTGAGCACAAAACCAAACATCTGCAATGGCCATCCCAGTCCCTGACCTGAACCCTATAGAATGAGTGGGCTGAACTGAAGAGAAGAAGCACCAACATGGATCTGGGAATCTGAAGGATCTGGAGATATTCTGTGTGGATCTGATCTCTTGTCAGGTGTTCTCCAAACTCATCAGGCATTATAGGAGAAAACTCAGAGCTGTATCTTGGAAAAAGGAGGTTGCAAAAAGTATTAATAACACAACAGCAAATAATTGTTCCCAACGTGTTTTGGAGAAAAACATTTATTTCATAATGTGATTTCCCCCGCACTTTCAATTATTTTACTTCAATGAAAGGTTGGATTTTTGCAAATCTTTTAAATAAAATATCAAAAGGATTAACAACGCAGATTTATTTTTTACAGCCATCTTTGATCATATTTACCAAGGGGGCAAATAATTCTGACCAGCACTGTATATATATGTATATATATATACACACCCATGCTGCAAATGAAATATCTGACAACTGCTCTATCCAGCTGTGTCTCCCTGCAGGGGGTGCTGTGCACATCTCTGGATCCAGAACAACTCATCTGTTTAAAAAAAAATCACATTTATCAAAACTACATGGAGAAAATAAAAACACGATCACCTTCAAAGCCGTGTTAACAGTATCATACCTCACAAGTTTGCTTTGGGTTAGCAGTGAATTGAGTCATCGTTCGCAGCTAATTATTAAAAGTGGTGGGTGGTAAGAAAAAGGTCTACAGACTGAGTGAAGACATCCGTTGTTTAAAGAATGTGTCTCCGGGCGATTTCAACTCCCAGAACCGCACCGTTGCGGATGAAGAACAAGATAGGAGGTGTAAAAAGGGGCTTATTCAGCAGGGGTGACATGAAATTTCCATACGGGCAGAAAATCGGATTTAACGGCGCATCACCACAACAATAGCTGAGTACACTGTGGCGTGTTGTTTTGCCAACACAAAAGGCCCAATATCCCAAACAGATTCATCATTACAGAGTATGAAATTGATCTGACTTTTAAAAGCCATGCTTCCTTTATTTAGTCAGGGCACAACCTCGTGTACAACAAGATTCTAGCTGGAAGGCTTCTTTGACCAAATTATCAAGTAGCCTACATGCAACTTGCATCATTACTTAAAGGGATAGTTCACCAAAAAAATAATATTTGGTCATCATTTACTCACCCAAGACGTTCCAAACCTGTATGACTATTTCTTCTGTGGAACATTAAGTGAGATATTCTGAATTTAGTTTTTGTCTCTGTACAATGAAACTCACTGGGGTACAATGTTGTTTGGACCACATTTAGTTTTAAACAAAAAAGAAAGTCACAGAAAAAAGAAAGGAATGATATAATGACAGAATTTTCCTTTTTGGGTGAAGTCTCTTTAAATCATTACTGCAATACTGTGCAGATGGTTCTTCAAAATGACGTTCTGATTTAATTTCCATGTATATTCATGAATATATACACCATTCATTACACTACATGGTATGCAGCTTTTTAGAGAGAATAACTTTTGCAATATTCAGTCACATGTACAATGTGTATTTATGAAAACCAGAGTTGAGATGGCTGCTAAAATACCTAATTTTTGATATGGTTCTTAAGAGAATCTTTCTAAAGAATAAGGTCAGCGAAATATCTACACGGAATATTCTAAAAGCTACGATTTTTGCACCTCTGCCTTCAGAAATAATTAGTTTTATCCTCTTTTATCCATAAAGCAAGAGCAAAAATGTAAGAATTAGGTTTTAAAAGGGTTAGACTAAATTACCTCTTAAAATATAAAGACATTACAAAAATCAGTGTAAGTGCATAATTAATCAACGCAACATTCTTTGCCCAAACAATAAATATCACAATGCCACTGTGTGCTGGGCAAAACTTGATTTGACTATCCATAAAGAATTTAGTTCACCTGGAGTGATTTCTACAAATTTCATTAATTGAAAACATAAAAACGCTCCAATGCTTTCCACCCCTTTTTGGGAAAACGAAGTTTCCCCCAGCTGTTGTAACTAAAGGCCAGAGAATATGATACTAATGATAAAATGCAGACATCAGTGTGGATGGAGACACCATTTAGTAATTATAAAGACAACAACATTGAAGCAAGTGTATGTTCGCTTTCATCTCAGCAACAATTCCTCTCTACCTCAGTGTCTTTGAGGATGCATTTCTCCAAAGAAGGCGTCACAGTTCTCACCTCCCCGAAGACTGGAACGCTTTGGCACACACACAAGGTTTGGAGGCAGTTCTCCTCCCCATCTAATAAATACATAAACAATCAGACAAACATTGAGCCAATTTCTCCTTCACAGCCCTACTAATTCACACACGCACACACACACACACACACACACACACACCTCATCTAATTTTCCTTGGGCTGCCACACTGGCAGGGAGTATGTTGTAACACAAACAGAGATGTGTTTTGGGTAATTGCTCATGCTGTGTTTGTATGGAAATCTCAGAGTGTGTGACAAGCCTAGATAGCTGTCCAATGTTGTCCTGATCCACGCTTTAGGCGACCGGCCAAAGTATTTTATCTCTTAATGTATTAGAGTGATCTTCCAATTAGCCCACGTCCATAATACCCCAGAATCTGGGGGCACTGTGATGTGTGTGTGTGTGTGTGTGCGCGCATCGCTGAGGGTGTGTGGAGAGGGGGGGATCTGTGATAGTTCTGCTTGAGAGGTAAACTGAGGCGCTTATTGTGTGGTGCGGGGGTTGTGCGCTTTCCCGGGCTCCTGTTGTAAAAGTTTGCTGATAAGCGAACCCGGCCCTTGAGCATCCATTCTGCCTGGTACATTAACACTCCTTATCGCCGGTCCAGATAACGAGCGCATGCCATTTGCCTTCCGAGGAATTAGCCCGTCTTCCTTGGCTAACCAGGCAGTGGTGATTAACCTTTACACTGTCCGATATTCTCTGGAGACTCCCTCTCTCAGATTAGACGCTATTAGTTATGACTAACTAAATGAACAGCTCTCGCCTCTCTAGACAGAGAGCAAGAAAGAGAGAGGAAGACTGATAGCAGGAAAGAGAGAAAGGACCGGTCATGCACTGCAGAATATGTATGAATGTAGGAGTGGCTTAAAATGGAAACAAATTTGTAGAATAATATATTACATATGCATATTCAGTAATATGTGAATATATTTCGATTTGCATGTCCATATAGATAACCACAATTCCCTGCTCTGCTTTCACTATATATTCACTGCTGCTTTCACAGCAATTCGTAACTATTTTACTTGGTGGCTAATTTGTATGATCTCACTTGTATGTTTTTATTCGATCTGTTTAAACCCCAGTGACGGGTAAGTTTAGGGGTGGGATTAAGAGTAGTCCGTCATAATGAGTCTATTTTAAAGGGGGGGTTATGATTTCACATTTCTAACTTTAGTTGGTGTGTAATGTTGCTCTTTGAGCATAAACAACATCTGCAAAGTTGCAACGCTCAAAGTTCAAAGCAAAGGAAGATATTTGCTTATAAAGAAATAATTTTTTAAGGACTTCAACAAACGGCTAGTAGGGACTACACGACATTCCTCCCGGGTTAGTGACATCACTAACCCTAAAATTTACATAAACCCCGCCCCCTGGAACAGGCAGTCCATGTTGAGAAGAGGAAGAGTTGTTGTATAGAGCACATTTCTGAGTCTGCTCAAGCTATCGCTTTCGTCTTTTCACACGCAAAACAAATGCAATAGCATGTCACTCTGTAGGCATATTACAACAGTTCCCACACGAGCGATTTTTTTATAGATTATCATGACAGAATATGCTAATCAAAGACGAAGATAGTAAACTCCAGAAGAAACTTACATCAGCAACAGATATTTATCAACTAACCATTCAGAAACGTCCTGTTGTATTCTACATGTTGTCACTTCTTCTTGAGTCTCTCCATCATTGTCCGGCTCCAGTTTAAACATAAAGGCAGAACAGTTTCTGACATTTTAGTGCTTGTCTGCGTGAGGTAATCGGAGCTGCTAACACACACACACACACACACACACACACACACACACACACACACACACACACACACACACACACACACACACACACACACACACACACACACACACACACACACACACACAGCTTTGTTTTTGTGATATATGAGGACATTCCATAGGCGTAATGATTTTTATACTGGACAAACTGTATATTCTATCCCCCTACACTGCCCCTATCCCTAAACCTACCCATCACAGGAGACATGCTGCATTTTTACATTTAAAAAAAAACATTGTTTTTTATGTTTTTTAAGCTATTTGAAATATGAGGACTCATGCAATGTCCTCATATATCACGTGTAAGTTGTAATACCAGTGTAATATGCATGTCATTATACACATTTGTGTCCTCATATATCACAAAAACAAACACACACACACACACACACACACACACACACACAAACACAAACACATGCGAGCTCTTGAAGCTCCGCCCTCTGTGCCAGAAGCAGCAGCTCATTTGCACTTAAAGGGACACACACGAAATGACACGTTTTTACTGACCCTCAAAAAGGGACAATATTAACATGCTGTAAAAAATTATCTGTGGGGTATTTTGAGCTAAAACTTCACATACACACTCTGGGGACAACAGAGACTTATTTTACATATTATAAAAAGTGGCATTATACCACCCCTTTAAAAAATCATATGTTTTTGTACGATTCAAATCATACGAATTGATAAGATGTCGCCACCTCATAAAATAGTCACGTTTTCTCGTGAGATTGGGTTGTCTTCCAAGTAGATTAATAAGAAAAAATTACAAAGACTTTACATTTAATTTTTTTTTATAAGCCAACAAAGATAGATCTGTGTTTAAATAAATAAATAACAGTTTAATTTAATTATAAATTATGTGGTACTTGAATAAATTGATTCAGAATAATCATTAAAATATTGCTTAATGATTATAGGACAAAACAATTATTGTTTGAGATTATATTTCTACTCATAATTGTTTTAAACATTTTAAGAATATGCGTTACCGACTCATTTTCCTCCAATTAATTTTATCTCAGTTTTATGTATTCATTTATATATTGAAACAGAAAAGATGCCAGTGGCAATGTGAGAACATAATACAAACAAGACAAAAAATAAAAATGTACACACAAATGACTTATATATACACAGATATGTAGCTTATTCATTAAAGTGATATATTATACATTCTCTCCTTCAATAACTGAATGAATAAATAAAAAAAACACCATAACATGGTAAATATAATGAATACATGCAATCAATATAATAAATAGAGTAAATATAATGCATATAATAAAAAGAGCAAAATATACATTTTTTTGTACAGGTCTGTTCTTTTATTGTATATTAACTGCTCCTACTGTGCTTAAATTAGTGAAATTTATCTACAAAAAAATATAATTTTATGCATTGCATATGCATACAGTATATAGTATGTTTTTATCCTGATTTTTATTATTTTGAGTATTTTCTGCATATTTCTATAAAGTCAGAGGCCTGTGTTAACTAGAAAAATGTGAGGAAACCTGCAGCAGATGTGTATGAAAAAGAGGATTGTGAGCGTGTCAGTGTGTCAGTGGATGTAGAGACTCTATTTGCCTGCAGTCTGAGCTCACTGCTCTTGACAGGGGTCAAAGCAATAATGTGATAGAGACAATATGTTGAGCAGGTCCCAGCCAGAAAAAAAGGGATGTGTGTTTGTGTGTGTGTGTGTGTGTGTGTTTTTGTTACCAGATGAGATAACCACACTCTGGCTAGGGGGTAAAGTGCTGTACAGCCCATTGCCTCTCTATCTGTACGGATTCCCTCAGCATACGCACATACACTGTCACCACCAGTAGAGCTAAACATATTAAGCCATCACATCAGGGCCGAACTGACAAGAGATGTGATGAAGTGATCTATACAAACTCAAATCTGCCCCGAACACATGCCTCAGGCTCTATTTCTTTCTCATTCACTCTTTCCCACTTTCTCTTTAGTGGTTGTTGGTATGATATCAAGACTCAATATATTTGTCTCAAATGCAGTGTGTGAAATTTGCATATGATAGCTCTCTCTGTCGTATCAGTAAATCGAAAGAGTAGAGCATGGGATTTCAACCACTGGCTTCTTTACTGGACCATTAGTCTTGACGACATGTGCCAATACACATGCATTGAAAAGACTCAATCTTCATGTACACATTGCGGTCTAAATACACACATCTGCACGACCATCAATTTGAAAGCTATCACACACAGTCCGTCAGCGAGCACTGTGTTTCTGCAAGATAACTTCACAGACATGACATGGGATGACACTTGTGCACACCACACACTAGCACATGGTTATAGCTATATCCAAGCTAGTCACATTTTCAACCAGATTAAGTCTTCTTGTTGAAAGTAACAGTGGAATTGGATTACCGCACTGGAAACAAGCTCCTGGATTTCTTGCAATAAGCAAGTGCCTTTGAAAGAACGCCATACTTCTGAATGCAAACACACACACTTTGTCTCGACAATGATGTCGCATGCACACGTGCAGCCAACATTCCCCCAGCGCCGCAGACACATTTATCTATGGGCACAATTAAAAGCATGAAATTTGAACATGCTGCGTTAACTAAGAAAGCGCTTTTGTTCCTGAGGAAACAAAAGCTTGGGAAAAAAAATGGGTTTTTCAACCTTGAGAGAGCAGCGCCAAGGCTCACTGATACCCAGAATAATCACATTCTGCTTCAAATCCCTGTAGCTGGCACAG
Source organism: Rhinichthys klamathensis goyatoka (assembly GCF_029890125.1). Classification (NCBI taxonomy): domain Eukaryota; kingdom Metazoa; phylum Chordata; class Actinopteri; order Cypriniformes; family Leuciscidae; genus Rhinichthys; species Rhinichthys klamathensis. Next base: position 36,076 of record NW_026606758.1, read on the forward strand.
GTAGAGCTCATTTAAGACCGTCCACTGGCTACTCGGAAAAGGAGGTGTGGAAAAGTGTTCTCCACTGTCCGCCCTCGAAACGTGGACCCTTTCAGCCCACAAAACACCCCAAAGGCCTGCCAGAGTCATAAAGAGCAGCCCCTCTTCCCTTAATGAAAGTGTGCACTTGTAAAAGCAAGAAGCCAGCGTTGCTGTTGTCCAATAAGCCGGTCCACCACCAGCGCTAGAAACGAAACCTTGTCTCCACCTTAAGAGAATGACTAATCAAGCAGCCTGGGCTCCATTTGCAAGCTGTCAGTCAAGCAGCTTTGCTATCTTCCCACCACGGCTTCCTCCTCTAATACCAATTTAAATCGTTCACAGGCCTTCCGCTGCCATTATTCAAAAAGATCATAATAGTTTTCCTCGCGCCCAAAGCACAAAAAATCAATTATTTCCCCACAAAGACTTGAAAGTACTTAGCGTGGGGCTGCGGCGAGTGGAGCTGTGGGTTATATCAAATTGAAACTGCACTCATTACACGCCACACAATTAGTTACCTCTGGTCTGCGCAGCCTTTCATTCCAAATTGCATATCTGTATTATTACAGAAACAAGCATGCAAATGCCATTGTTGGGGATTTAGAGAAATCAATAGGACAGTGGCGCGAGTGTTTGGTGGCCCGTCAGTCAAATCTGCTGCGGGCCAGAGATAAAGGTCTGAATTCAAATTAGTGCCGGCAGCCTGTGACATCACAAGTGACACCCCAAATAAAAGCCTGGCTCCATGATATGTGTAATTATTCCCCACGACTTCTCCTTCTTTCTTCGCCCCTCATTGTGTAGACTTGTGTAACTATGTTTCGAATAAAAGGATTAAGTGTATTTTAATGAAAAATTGTAATTGTTTCTTTGTGTGTGCGTGTTCGCTCCACGGATATGCGCCGTGTCCGAGAGTGTGTGAGAGTTGTTCTTATCCAATGAGTGAAAACAGTGTTTCTCATTTGTTTTTCTTTCACTCTTTTGATTATAAAACAATTATGGTCAGGAGTAATGTCAAAATTTCCAGTTCACTTGAACAATCACTCCACCACCTACACTGATATAAATACCAGGGTTGTGCATCACATACAGTAGAACTGAATTTAAAATGCCTCACTGTAAACCCAAACAAGTTGGTAAAACAAAAACAAAAATCGAGGTAATCAGCTACATCAAAATTTTTAAGTTAAGAAATTCAAAGTTTAAGTAAGCAGAACAGAAGGGTTTTCTTTATTTTGTACTCAAATATTTCAAGTTAAGAGTAATTAAAATGAATGAGTAAACTAATTCCAACATTTAACTTAAAATTATAGTGCAATCTCAACTTAAATATTTTTAGTAGTGGAAACTTGGTTAGCTTTAACTAGCTAATTCAATAAATGCTACCTTGCTAATTGTTAACACAATGCTTTAGCATTAGCATAGCAAATGGTGAATGAGTACAGCAATATATAATATTTAAAATGTATCTGTTCTCAAACTAAAAGCTCATGCTCCACTCGTCACCATGATGGTGACGAGTGGACCACCATGATGGTGACGAGTGGGTGTGTGGGGGACACCCCCCCCCACACACACACAACAACATAACAGTAACTCTTCTAAATTAGCATACAAAAACATATCACACTACTAAATCTCTCACTTAACATAATTTTACACAAAAAAAAACACAAAATCATTTTGTGAAAATGCATTTGTGGAAATGTGGAAAACTTATCATATAATAGGGAATGTCATGTGATTTGGCAAAATTTGGATCAATAAATCAAACGAAAAAGGCTGTACATATGTACTACTGTCTGTGACTATAATAGACTGCAAAAAGACTGCTATTTAAATATGTATCGTCAGATACGCAAATAAACTCTTCACTACAACCTGGCAAAAAAAATGTTTAAATTGAAGAAATTATAAAAGAAGAATATTACTTTAGTACAGCAGAATGTACTTCTAAGTAACAATGTAGCTACTTATAAGTAATAATAACAATTAATTTAATAAAAGATTTCATAGGCCCTAACATTCCAATCCAACTTCCTGAGGGGTGTCGACAATTCAATTCAAATTCACACTCATGAATTGTAAGGGAGCCAATTCTTTAGTTCTGAATTGTGCACAACCCTAATAAGTGCAACATGTTAATTAGTTCTCAGCTCAAATAGCATGTAAGAACTTATTGTAGACAACTTAGGTCCTGTAGATCTGACCCCAGGCTAGCCTTCAATTTGACCCCATGCTGGGACAGGTGAGGTCAAAGGTCATGATCTGCAAGGCCAGAGGTGGGCTGAAGACACAGGGGACAAGGGTTAAGCATGTGCAGCGGAAGTGCCAACAGTGACCTGTCACCCAGGTGATCCTTTAACAGCTCTGAGAGCGTTTGAGTGGCCGCAAGAGGGACAACAATTACCAATTAGCAGCTTCATCTCCACCCCCAAAACAAAAGCCAGCAGGAATGCAACTGCTTAAAAGCTACAAAGAAGAATTAAAGGGAGGGGGGGTGAAACATTCCTTCCAGCCACACACCCTCAAGCTATATCCAGCCACTGTTCAATGTGCATCTGTTATTCCTAAGCCGGGCAAAGAGCGAGTGGTGTGTCTATCCGTGTTGCGGTGCTCATATTCCTGACGGTGCTGCTCATTTCGAACATAGGAGGCATCCCAAACATCTCTTATTCAAAAACAAACAAAGACGTGCCCTTCGTGCGGCGGGGACGAGTGCAGAGAGAGAGCGGGAGGGAGGGACGTGCCCTTTCTGGCCTCTTTTTCTCTCTCTGTGTGTCCTGCCCCCTTCCCTTTTAACACAGGGGTTCCTCATTCAACGTCGGTTAAACGTTTTCACAGCCACACAATGCCAGAGCAAGATGGCAGGTGCGAGGGAGATGGAGAGAGAGCGTAGGAGAGTGAGAAAAGGAGAAAGACAGAAAAAAGCAGGCAAGAGAGAGGAGGTCAGCCCATTTGGCACAGTAATCGCTGTGAGCATATTAACGGAGACCCAGGTGTCTGCGCTTGACCCCCGCATGACGGTTCCATTAACCCTGCAGGCTGGCAGGGAGTGTCCGGTAAAAGGGCGCTCCATTCAGCAGTGCTGAGCCGGGTAGGGCCTTGCTCTCCTTCATCGCCACCACCACCAAAAAAGAAACAAACCCGTCCATTCATGTAAACAGCCCCCACTGGACACAAGCATGTTTTGAGGTCCATACGCCACTCTCAAGACCTCCAATATAATACATGCACACTAATACACACACACATGCTGCTTTTTTCTGTACCCAACCAAGTAAGATAAAGACTGGCAGCCTAGCTGTGGGTAGGGCTGGTGTGAGGGGAGGGGTGGCTGGGGGCTTCAGAGTCGTCATTCAAATGCTGCCAAAGCATGCAGTGCACAACGCCACATTGTGCAGGGATTGTTAGCTGTGCTGGGTGCATCTGCTATACGATTTACATTTTGTACACAAGCATGTTACAACACACGCTTGTTTGAACACATTGGTGCATGTTGTGTTTTGACATGTTGTACACATGGGCTCATTTTGCATATGTGAACCGCTCTATCATTCAGAGTCAGAAGTCACATCGAGACATTTGTGGAGAAGCGCGATTATTAGAAAAAACTTGATAAGATATGATGGCCACGAATTAATAATTTGTTTCCATGACTAATTAATTTGTTTCCTCATTTTACTTAAATCGTGGCCACAATTTAACTACATTACAACGAGGAAATGAATTAGTTCAATGTGGCCATGGTTTAACTAAAATAATTAATAAATAATTAATTCAAACGAGTAAATAAATAAATTATGGGAATGAATTCTAAATTCAACATGTTTTCATAGTCTTGTGTTTCGTTATTTTCTATAATACAAAGCTTTCAAGTTACATACATTTTATAAAAAAATTCAAACAATAAATGTAGCTTTGACACTGTGTTAACTCACTGCTGCCTCGGCTCAAATAATTTTTCCTATTTACTACTGGTTGAAGCACGAAAAACATGAATGAACATGAGTGCATGTTGTACTGATCTATCTCCTGTCAGCGTTTCTACGAAAGATGTCAACAACATGTCACGTGATGTTACATTTACCTCAGGAAAGTCATAACCATAGTTTGTTAAATAAATACCGTAGCTAGTTAAAAGAAAGACAAATAAGAAAAATAAGAATGAGACCAGACCAAATCTCCCAAATCGCAAACGTGGTTAATATGTTGTGAAATATATTACATTATAATTTATAATATATATAGTAAGGTGCTGTATTATGAATACAGTCATCTTAAAGGATTAGTTCACCCAAAAATTAAAATTCTGTCATCATTTACTCATTTACAAGTCCAAGCAATTACCACTTTGACGCTTCAAAAAATTCATAAAAAGATCATAAAACTAATCCAATGAACAGTTCACTTCAAATGTTCTGAAGAGACACGATCGCTTTATACGATGAACATATTTAATTTATACTTTTATTGGCATATAGGGTATATATATATATATATATATATATATATATATATATATATATATATAAACATTCATCAATGCACACATCCGTTTGGTAAACGAAAAAGCGAAAAAGCACGTTCGCTTGACGCTAGAACCATGAGGTTCATTTTTGCACATTTGAGCTTCCACAAGAACCAATGTTCTCAAGCAAGTATGGTTGATACATCTGATAAATTTCTCAGATTTCATTCAAAATATCTTCATTTGCGTTTCAAAGATTAACTAAAGTCTTATGTGTTTAGAACGACATGAGGGTGAGTAGGCCTAATTTATTACTTTTGGGGGGGTGAACTAACCTCTTAAGTGGAGCATTCAACACCTTCAGCTGTGACTGTTTTCACAATACAACACGCCTCGAGTTCCTTATTACTTTTATAAAACATCTACCACACAATACAAATATTAGAGCCGAAAATATATGTATTAATGTTAACTATTTTTAAAGTCAAATCATTCAATTCCATCCTTCCGCTAGAAAAATAGTCTGTGACAGTAAACTACAAAAGAATGTTCTTAGATGTAATGCCTTATCTGATGGCATTCAAATAAATCAAATAAAAACAGACAAGAAACGAGGAACTATTTTCATGCGCTGTTTTTATTTATTTATTTTTTACATAATGTAGCTAATTCCTCCGTAGGCTACATATGCTTTCTCGTACATTTTCCGTTTAAACCAGAGCTGTTCCCCTAAGAAGTGTCATTTAACAGTAGGCCTAGGCTATAACTCGATGAATATAGAGTAGGTGGGTCTACCATACCTGGAATTGAAAACTTTTAAATAATATTCCTTCTGCACGCCGGAAATTGTGGACTTCACAAATGCACGCATACGTATCTGGCTCATGAGAAGACATTCTTTGACAGGGGAAGGGTGTGGCCTCAAAATTAAAAGTGAACGACGCAGACATAGCTAGGCCTAGTGCTATCATGTCACTCATACTTTATTAATCAAATAATTAAGTTATTTTTGCTGCAATACAAAATACATTAAACAGTTTTGACAGTTTTAACTATATTCATTGTTTATGTTTCTATATATAAATGTATTTATGTTTTAACTTTTTATTGTGTTGAAGTAAATTCCTCAAAAACAATAAAGTTTTAAAACAGCCTCCATATAGATGATTATAACTAATAATAATGTATATAATCATCAAAATATGTTTTAAAGTAAATACGACCCTATGGTGGAGGTCACCTAGTATTTAGTTGCTATTACACATGTTTAAATTATGTTAAACAGAGTTTGTTTGGTCGTTCCAAGTCAAATGTGAAATTTTGCAGTGTCCTAACATGCCTACAAAATTGTGCACACTCAACATCCCGAGACTGTGGTTAGACAGTCCATTGTTGTATCAATTAGTCAACACCAGTCAAATAAAATCTGAACTTGCCTTTGGGCAGCTGAGTGATATGTCACTTCCTATTTGCATCTGTAACAATTGTTTATAACCTGGAAATCGAACTGTACTGTAGCTTTACTAGAGAAGACATTTACTGAACACTGCTTTTTTCATGTTTCATGTCATTAATTTTTATTTAAAGTCGTCGTTCATCACTGCAACAACAATGAATAACAGACTTATTTGATTACTAGTCCTCTTAGGGCACTGGTGTTCACTCTCATTCGTGCTCACCCACGATAAAACATTTTTATAGAGGCAAATCAAGACACGTCATGACCAGGATTTACTTGTAGATAGGCCAGTGTGACATTTTTGTGGTTAAACTGAGGAAGAGATCAGTACAGAGAAGCCTAAAGCTGGAATCAGACGCTAAATTGACACAGAGACATGATGGAGATCGTACCCACGCTCCATGACAGCAGCACAATGCCTTACCCGAATCAGCAGTGAGGTGTCAAAACCATGTGATTGTCACTCAGTGGTGCACCACCCAAGTAACATACACCTCAGAAAGCAGCAGATCCTGATCTCAGGTAGATCCAGGCCAGGCCACATCAGGCAACATCTATATATAAATCAACATAATTACCTTGCTTATGTAAAACTTCTGTGATGACATCATCACTCACAATGACCTGCCCTTTGGGACATACAGTAGCAGGCCACATCCCTCCTCACATTTTCCACTAATGCCTGGGTATAAACTCAGAGGCAAGCAGTGGGAATCATGGGCATTAGAAGCTATCACCCAGTCTGCATGAAATTTTGCATTTTGCATTTTATATATTGATATACAGTATTTCACCCTGCTCAGGCCTCGAACCTCCGTTATATATATATATATATATATATATATATATATATAGAGAGAGAGAGAGAGAGAGAGAGAGAGAGAGAGAGAGAGAGAGAGAGAGAGTTGATTTACATCAATTGAGAGAATTGAATGGTGTATTCAGATTTGATACATTTTATTTAAATTATGTAAAAGGAACCTTAAATCTTAGAATACAAAATTAAAAGGTTTAAACAACACAATTTTGTTATTGAAATTGTTCAAAAATTATTGTTAGATGTTGCTGTATTTGGCCGAGCGGTCGGATGGGTGGCTCGCCAATGAATTTGATTTCTCTAATGAGTAAGTTTGAGCAGAGTTCTTGTGGGGAGAAGAATTTATTGAAGGTTTGTAGTGTAGCAGTTCTTCCGCAGCGATGTTAACATGTCCTCCTTCAATAACCTTCAACACAAATAGGCTACATTAATTTGGAACCATCTTAACTTAGAACAACTAAATGTAAACAATTTGTCTAAAGGAGTTTTTTGAGTGATTTCACAGTAAATTTGAAGCATAAAATATGAAATACCTTTGAAGCATGAAATACCTCTTTTGAATATGTAATTACTAGGCTACTGTGTTCTATAGACCTTATGCACCAGAGAAACGAGGGCGCCGTCATCTTTAGAATATTGTCTTTGAACTTCCGTTTTTGCGGTTGCTCTGTATATTTCTATGGCATCGCTGTCCTGGAGTAATTAGCTGGTGAAGTGGATTTACTTATTGTAGAGTTAACAAAAGTTATCATGAGCATTGTAATGTTTATCATAAGCATTGTAAAGCAGATGTCTTAACAAATGTCGACCGGGAAATTTTTTACGAGCAGTTCATTCATACCTATGCAAGATCGCTGTGAAAATACAGACCGGAAGTCAAAAGACAACGAGCGCATGAATATAATCTACATTCCTCATGTTGTCACTGTCATGTGACCTACCAATTCCGCTGCTTCACTGTCATTCGCAAATCCTATGGCCGCATGGAATAGTAAAGTTTCCATTAGATGTGCACTATAATAGTAGGCCTATGTCATCCGGGTATTTGCCTACTTTTTAAAAATACTATAAATTTGGACATACAACTCCTTTCACAAACTGTACTTTTGCCTAAACTAAATAATAAGAAAGTATGCGATTTCAGATGCAGCCAGTGATTGTTTTCAAATAAGTCTCCCAAACACGCTCTCATAGCCCCGCCCTCAAATTCACCGCATTGGTTGGTCTACTTAAACAAGCTCAATGTTTTGATAATGTCACAGAACAACTTTGTGAGGCGAATTAATCTACAATTGACATAGTTTCTTCTAAGCCATTCCTTTGTAATGTGCAGTTGACATAACCACATCACTTTTTCAGCCCTTTCTCCTCTGGTCTCACCCACTTATTCAACATCTAAATCCATTGGCCACACTCTAAAAAATGCAGGGTTAAAAAATAACCCAACCTTAACCACGCCGCTGGGTCACTTTAGGACAGAACACGCGCTGGGTTGGTTTGACCCAAGTGCTGGGTTTTCCCATTTAACCCATATTGTTGGGTCATTCATTTGACCCAACCAGTGGGTGAAATTGACCATCTTGCTGGGTTAAGTCTTACTCATGTGCTGGGTTATTTCCTGTATCATTGCCTTATTAAAATTAGTAACAAATATTTTTTATATTACCGTACTAATGTAAAATAATGATAGTCTCTGTAATACAATAAACCAGAGAGGCCACTGTATATGTGATTTCAATCATTTCTTTTATTTTTTTTACATTTTTAATACATCTCTTTAATATTTTTTGTAAACAATTATTACAATTATACAATGTATACTCATTCTAAGGTAAAAACCATAACGGTTCATTAAGTAAGGTCTTTATACACCACTGAAAACATAGTTATGGATATGATATTGCATTTCTGTTAACAGATCCTCCTAAATACAGTATTACACAATGCACCTTTAAAAGTCAATAAGAAACTAATTTGAACTCTTATACGATTATGATTTCATTTATTAAGATGTGTTGATTTATTAAGAAAAGCTACAAACATTTACAATGCGACTAAATATCACAGGGTTTTCCTCAAATTTGACAGAGGACGATTCTTTTCCATTAATTTGATACACTGCTTCGTGTATTTAACATGAAAAACAAAATAAAACTTTGAAACAAAGATCACCAGCCTCCAGCAAAGACTCGGCCTTGATGACGTGGCCTGGAACAATGGCAACGGTCTGACGTGTCCCCCTTGTCGCATCCCTGATGCTCCAGTCATTTTGTAAATATTCATCCATGTTGTTCCCCAACTGTTGATTACACACAATCACTTAGAGTGTTGCAATATAACTGACATGCAAGTTTTTTGTGAAAGTATTTTTTTATTTTTTTATTGCAAACATTACCAAATATGGCCAAATGTGAAAAACAAACAAAATGTATATTTACACATCTAAATAGAAAATTAGCAGTCTAAAATAGTCTGGGATTCAGGATAAGACAAAAACACGATTTGGAAAATGGATTCATGATGTACTCGCTCATTATAAACATTTTGTAAATTTTGAACACAAAAAAAGTTATGGACTGCAGCTTTAAAAATTAACAAAAAACTATTTAAAAAAAAATGCAATTTTATGTTGCAAACAGAGATTGCACCTTTAAATATTCTAAACCTAAATTAATTTCATAGTTATCAAGCATATCAAACTTACAGGTTGCATGTCAAGGACCTCTGAGCCTCTGTGGTGGGTCTGAAGCCCTTTCCTCCTCTCCTGTAACGTTAGATGGATGGGGGAAGCAGAGTTTGCAGGACCTTCAAAGCCAGCAGCTAAACAATATGAGCATAATACATAAAGTTGCATTAACATTTAAATAGTATGCTGTATATAACAATTCATATTTCTAAAGTAGCATTTCTGACTTTTCTGCCCTGGTGTTTAAAATGGCGCTGTTGTGACAATAGCAAAAAGTATTTGGCCTCAAACATCGCGCACACTTGATCCATGACCACTGTCTTAGACAGTAGTACTAAATTATTCTTAGTAGGCCTACCTCAGGTCCTAACAACTTATAATGGGTTCAGGGCGAGAACATGCTTAATATGAAATCGATTTATTTCTCATTGCCTCAGTCGCCTTTTGTAAAGATTGCACGTCAGACTTCATACAATTATTATTTGATTTTTTTGGTAAAAACGATCCTGGTTCCGACATAGACGTTAACGTATCAGAAGAAACACGCAGACTGTGCTGGAACTTACCCCCGTTGCTTCTTCTGACGAGAATTTCTTAAATGTGCCAGCTTCCACACAGACTAGACTTTTTTCCCGCAGTTTTTACGTACGAGCCCTATCCACCGTATTCCTACGCCCCATGACGCTTTGCGCGAATTCTGGGTGTAACTTCCGTTCTGTAAACAATCTAAACAATCAGTGAAAGGCTCGCTCTATGTATGAACGCAATACGTTAAAAAAAGTGTCACAATGAGATGACATTAATCGACTCACCCTTCAACCATCGAACATTAAAATGAAATTTAACAGTTTAACCCTTTGATGCACAACATGGGTCTAAATAGACCCGACTGAGTTTTAATTTTCTATATCTTTGCAAGAAATTAATTTCATCATTCAGTATTCCAGGTATTCCTCAATTAACTTGTTTTTGATCATCACAAATCCTTATTTTTATTTTTACTTTCTTACTTTTTGAATAAAAATAGTTTTTGTATCACAACCCTTCTAATGCGCAACATGGGTCTAAAAAGACCCGTATTCATTTCCTATGTTATTTCAGTGATGGCTGAGTGTTCTCTTACGAGAGGTTCTCTCGTATTGCGTAAGCTAGCTTACGCTGCGGGAAAGATTCATCTTTGCTGAGATATTGAAGCCAAAAAATTATTTCATAATTTTGTATCCATACACAACGCAGTTCCTCTGCGGCAGACCTAGAGCGGGCTAGCTAGCAGCTCATTGGTTCGCTCAGAGAGAACTGCTTAAGCCTATGGGAGAGCGGGGCTGAACCCGCTTCCAATGAGAGGCGCCCGCGCGCTCATTGCGTCATGACCCGCCAGAATGGGCGTGGCCATAGTGTATATAAGGAGCTCTCCCAGGCTTATATGTTGATTCATTTCATCTTCAGCAAGCTGCACGCTTCTGCTGTTCCTGAGTGTTACGTTCCACGTGGGGGTTTGTTTTGTTTTCACTAGTCTGTGCACGTTGGTATACTTCGCACGTGTTGATAGTATATGCTCATTTTCTGTTTCTGTTTCTAGCTCACTCTTGGCTGGCAGGCTGCTGTGATTGGCCTAGCGGGACGTCACTCATCGTTGGGGCGGCGCCCGGGAGCCAATCAGAGTTGACCAGCTGGGTTCAAAAGGATGGCGTTTTCATTCATTCGATCTCTCGGAAGCGGCCATGAGCTCGTGTAGCGTTGTGAGGTTACTAAACCTGTGACTGGAGATTCATATAGTGATGTCTGGCTCTTTGTAGTGGAATGAGTTGGGTGCTGTATGCTTTGTTTATCTGTACCTTGATATTCAGTATGTTTTAGTTGTAGAGATCATAGTTTCAATGTGTATCCCAGTGTGACGCTGTGGGGTCCTGTAATTCGACTCTCTCTCTGGGAAAGAGAACGACAGGTCAGTATGCCGCGGTATACATAATGCCCGTAGTGTTTATTTGTTAGATACACTAGGTTAGGAGTGAGCGCCACTCTGTGTATGTTTTGTTTTAGTAGTTAGCTTATTTAGGTGCCGGATGCACCGAAGAATTCGGTTTTCTTTTCACCTTTTTCTTTGGTTAGGATTAGGTGTAGTATAAGGATTGTTTTGTTATATTCTGTTCTTTTCTTTGGCGCCACTTTTTGGTTCTCTTCCCTTATTATTTAATATTTGTAAACATTGTAAATAGCACACTCATTTTTCCAAACTGGAACTAGTGGCTTCGGCTTTGTGACAATAAAATCCAGTTTGTTTCTCTTCAAGTTGAGGCTGTCATGGTTTTCTCTCCACCGTATTCCTCCATCAGCAGTGCTAATAAAACAAATGTTGCGTAACATCTCCTAGACTTTAAAAGATCGTAACATTTAATGGGGGCTCGTCCGGGATAACTTTATATTTTATTTGTTTCCCGAGTTATTATTTACTGCTGATGTGAGTGGTGGAATGACCATGTTCAGTACTTTCCTTGTAGAGTGGTAATTCGCGAGGCAGTGATTAGTGGATGGGCTGGTTGATTGTATGGTTAGTGATTCTGATAAGAGTAATGGCTGATTTTGATTTAGACACCTTTTTGAGTGCACCTACGGTTGAGCAGTTAAATAAATGTAGGAAAGATGATTTACTGCGGATTGCTGCTCATGTTCAGGTTACTGTTTCGAAGCAGCGGCTTAAAAAAGAGATTAAGTTTGCTGTATCCCAAAGGTTGGTTGAACTTGGTGTTTTAGTGTTGCCTGCAGGTGGTGGGGAAGTTTTTCCTGGTGCTGATAGTCGCCTTGAGGAGGAGGAGCAGAGCGAGACGGCTGAGGTAGAGGGTTCTGAAGCCAAAGCTGTTTTGCCGCCCTTCGAACCTTTTTCGCCGGACTCAGATGAGTCTATAGGAGGTGATGCGCGACTGAAGGTTCGTATAGCGCGACTCCAGATGGAGACACGCGAACGGGCAGAAGTCCGTCGAGCGGATTTGGATTTTCGACTGGAAGTCCGCAGACTTGAAATCGAGGCGGAGACGCAGATTAAGCTGCGTGAACTTGAATTGAATGCAGCCAAAGTAACACCTGTTCCAGTTGTGCAACCTTTACCGCCCGCTGATGCTTCGGCAGGGGCTGGGCCGGTGAGAACCACCTTTGAGGTCAGTAAGCATATTTCCCTTGTGCCGCAGTTTCGAGAAACAGAAGTTGACTCATATTTTAGTGTGTTTGAGAGGATTGCTTCCACACTCCATTGGCCTAAAGAGGTTTGGCCTTTGCTGTTGCAGTGCAAGCTGACCGGTAAAGCTCAAGATGTTTGTGCTACGTTGTCCTTAGCGGATAGCGTGAATTATGAAGTAGTGAAAGCTGCGATTTTGCGTGCATATGAGCTGGTGCCTGAAGCTTATAGACAGCGTTTTAGGGGTCATAAGAAAAATTCTAGTCAGACTTTTGTTGAATTTGCAAGGGAGAAAGGCACTTTGTTTGACAAGTGGTGTACATCTAGTAAAGTGAATGATTTAAAAGACGTGCGGGAGTTAATTCTTTTGGAAGAATTTAAGAATTGTATTCCTGAACGTGTTGTCGTTTACTTGAATGAACAAAAAGTGACGTTTTTGTCTCAAGCCTCCGTTCTGGCAGATGAGTTTTCATTGACGCATAAAAATGTGTTTGCTGCTGCGCGTTTTGAGAAAGCTGCTGTTCAAGTGAGCTCGAGTAGTCCATCTCGACCAAAATCAGGTACTCCAAAATCAAAGGAAGATCGAGAATGTTTTTATTGTCACAAACCTGGCCATTTAATTGCCGATTGTTTTGTACTGAAACGAAAACAGTCAAGTTCTGTACCTAAGAGTGCTGGTTTTGTGAAACGGATTGATTCTAAAAAAATTGAGTGTAACGACAAGCCTGATTCCAGTTACGTACCTTTTCTGTTGGAAGGGTTAATTTCCGTTGCGGGAAATTCTGAGGAACGGGTAAGAGTTCAGATGCTCCGTGATACTGGGGCCATGCAGTCCTTTATTAGTGCTGATGTACTGCCGTTCTCGGAGCAAACTTTTTGTGGCAGTCATGTTCTAGTACAGGGCATAGAGATGGGTCTCGTTCAAGCTCCGTTGCATCAGATTCACTTAGAATCAGAACTATGTACGGGTTTTGTGAAATTAGCTGTTCGTGAACGTTTACCGGTGAGTGGGGTACAAATTATTTTGGGCAATGATTTAGCCGGTGGAAAAATTATGCCTTTGCTGGAAGTCTTCGACAAACCAGTGGCGCTCGAACAGCCTGATGAGTTATCCCAGTCATATCCAGAAACATTTTCAACTTGTGTAGTGACGCGGGCTCAAGCTCGTAAAGCGGATGCTGATGATTTGGCTACATCTTTTATCGCACCTATTTTTATCAGTGATGTTGTATCTGATGACGTTAAAGCTGTTGAGAATGCGCATGTTCCAGATACTATGAGTGTAAAGCTGCGCGTGACGCGCGAGAGACTTATTGTGGCTCAAAAACAGGATAAAAGTCTCCAGAAGTGCTTTGCTGCTGCTGTTTCCACAGAGAAAGCTCAAGAGAGAAAAACTGCATATTTCGTTGAGGACGATTTATTGATGCGTAAATGGTGTTCGGAGACTGGAGATGCTGAATGGAGTAGTGTGTATCAGATCGTGATTCCCTCATTTTACCGACAGCAAGATCTATCTTTAGCTCACGATCACGACCTGTCGGGACATCTAGGAATTAAAAAAACTTATCACCGAATTTTGAGACATTTCTTTTGGCCTAGAATAAAAACTGATGTCACACAATTTTGTCGCACTTGCCGCACTTGTCAGATCGCTGGCAAACCGAATCAAGTCATTCCGTGTGCTCCACTTGTTCCTATTCCAGTGTTGGGAGAACCGTTTGAGCACGTTATCGTCGATTGTGTCGGCCCTTTGCCTAGATCTAAGACCGGTAATCAGTTTTTATTGACCGTAATGTGTACTGCCACTAGATTTCCTGAGGCGATCCCATTGAGAAAGATCACGGCACCTGTCGTAACTAGAGCACTTGTTAAGTTTTTTTCTACGTTTGGTTTACCAAAAATTGTGCAGACAGATCAAGGCACCAATTTTCTTTCAAAAATCTTTTCTCAAGTGTTGTCGAGTTTAAATATTTCCCATAGGGTAGCAAGTGCATATCACGCGGAGAGTCAGGGGGCACTCGAACGTTTCCATCAAACGTTAAAGTCAATGCTTAGAAAGTACTGTATGGAAACAGGGAAAGAGTGGGATGAGGGGGTACCATTGCTTTTATTCGCGATCAGAGAAGCAGTTCAAGAAAGCCTTGGATTCAGTCCTGCTGAACTAGTATTCGGACACACTGTCAGAGGACCTTTGAAAATGCTTAAAGAGAATCTATTATCTGTTGAGTCTAGCCCGAAAATGAACGTGCTGGATTACGTGAGTAAGTTCCGTGAGCGCTTGCATCAAGCTTGTTCCGTGGCAAGAGAGTCACTTGAAGTGGCTCAGGGTAAAATGAAGAGTCTCTATGATCGTAAATCTGTACAGCGTACCTTTAATAAGGGCGATCAAGTGTTGGTGTTGCTGCCTATGGTAGGGTCTGCTTTATCAGCGCGGTTTTCTGGACCATACGAGGTGGTAAGAAAACTTAGTACTACAGAATATGTAATTGGAACTCCAGATAGAAAAAGGAAGACTCGAGTGTGTCACGTGAATATGTTAAAGACTTTTTACAGTAGGAAAGCTGTTCAGAATGTGTCACTTGCAGAAGAAATCATTGCTCCTGTGTCATCTCCTGTGTCATCTCCTGTATTCACTTGTGCTGCTGTCGAGATCACTGATCCGGAGGATGATGGAGTCGTTCTTCGTCACACACATCAACAATGTGCTCGACTTAAGAATTCTGAGGTATTGTCTGATCTTACATCTCATGTATCTCATTTATCTGAACAACAAGGATGTGATATTATGCAGTTGATTGATGATTTTCCTGCTTTGTTTAATGATGTACCTTCTCGCACTACAGTTTTGGAGCACGACATTAATGTGGGTGATGCTACCCCGATTAAACAGCATGCATACCGCGCAAATGCAGCGAAAAGAGATGTGATGCGAAATGAGGTTGAGTATCTAGTAGAGCATGGACTTGCTCGGTTCAGCTGTAGTCCCTGGAGTTCTCCATGCTTATTAGTGCCGAAGAGTGATGGCACAGCGCGATTTTGTACTGATTACCGAAAGATAAATGCGGTGACGGTGCCCGACTGTTTTCCTTTACCGCGCATGGAAGATTGTGTTGACAACCTCGGTTCAGCCTGTTATGTCAGTAAGTTAGACTTGTTAAAAGGCTACTGGCAAGTGCCTCTTACGAGTCGTGCTTCTGACATTTCTGCATTTGTTACCCCTGATAGCTTTCTTCAGTACTCGGTAATGGCTTTCGGTATGCGTAACGCTCCGGCTACTTTTCAGCGGCTTATTAACATCGTGTTGTCTGGAGTGCCTAAGTGTAATGCCTACTTAGATGATTTAGTAGTTTACTCGACCGATTGGATAGAACACATTTCGTCATTGCGAACAGTTTTCGAGCGTTTGGAGAAAGCTTCGTTGACTTTAAATTTAGCCAAATGTGAGTTTGGGCAGGCCACTATTACGTATCTCGGGAAGGAAGTCGGTCAAGGGGAGGTGCGCCCGTTAGAAGCGAAAGTTACGGCTATAGCTGAATTTCCTGCTCCAACCACTCGACGAGAGCTCCGTCGATTTTTAGGGATGGCTGGCTATTATCGTGGCTTCTGTAGAAACTTTTCGACAATTGCACATCCATTAACTGCGCTTCTTAGTCCATCCCGTGCGTTTCTATGGTCTGATGATTGTCAACATGCTTTTCGTACGATCAAGGATCTTTTGTGTAATACACCTGTTTTAGCCGCACCAAATTACGACACTGCTTTTAAACTTGATGTAGATGCGAGTTCTGTTGGTGCTGGATCTGTATTGATTCAGACGGGTGAGGATGGAATTGATCATCCGGTCTGTTATTTCTCACGTAAGTTCAACAAACACCAGTTGAATTATTCAACGATCGAGAAGGAGGCATTAGCACTTTTAATGTCACTTCAATATTTCGATGTGTATGTCGGATCGAGTAGCATTCCGGTCACCGTATTTACTGACCATAACCCTTTAGTTTTTTTATCACGCATGTATAATCAGAATCAGCGTTTGATGCGCTGGTCTCTGATTGTACAGGGTTACAACTTGGTGATTAAGCATAAAAAAGGTGTCGATAATATAATAGCCGACGCACTGTCTAGAGCTGCCTATGGTGGCATTTGAGCGAATGCATTTGATCAACTATTTGTTGAGTTAATCCATATAGTTGATTCTTAGGGGGGGAAGTGTTACGTTCCACGTGGGGGTTTGTTTTGTTTTCACTAGTCTGTGCACGTTGGTATACTTCGCACGTGTTGATAGTATATGCTCATTTTCTGTTTCTGTTTCTAGCTCACTCTTGGCTGGCAGGCTGCTGTGATTGGCCTAGCGGGACGTCACTCATCGTTGGGGCGGCGCCCGGGAGCCAATCAGAGTTGACCAGCTGGGTTCAAAAGGATGGCGTTTTCATTCATTCGATCTCTCGGAAGCGGCCATGAGCTCGTGTAGCGTTGTGAGGTTACTAAACCTGTGACTGGAGATTCATATAGTGATGTCTGGCTCTTTGTAGTGGAATGAGTTGGGTGCTGTATGCTTTGTTTATCTGTACCTTGATATTCAGTATGTTTTAGTTGTAGAGATCATAGTTTCAATGTGTATCCCAGTGTGACGCTGTGGGGTCCTGTAATTCGACTCTCTCTCTGGGAAAGAGAACGACAGGTCAGTATGCCGCGGTATACATAATGCCCGTAGTGTTTATTTGTTAGATACACTAGGTTAGGAGTGAGCGCCACTCTGTGTATGTTTTGTTTTAGTAGTTAGCTTATTTAGGTGCCGGATGCACCGAAGAATTCGGTTTTCTTTTCACCTTTTTCTTTGGTTAGGATTAGGTGTAGTATAAGGATTGTTTTGTTATATTCTGTTCTTTTCTTTGGCGCCACTTTTTGGTTCTCTTCCCTTATTATTTAATATTTGTAAACATTGTAAATAGCACACTCATTTTTCCAAACTGGAACTAGTGGCTTCGGCTTTGTGACAATAAAATCCAGTTTGTTTCTCTTCAAGTTGAGGCTGTCATGGTTTTCTCTCCACCGTATTCCTCCATCAGCAGTGCTAATAAAACAAATGTTGCGTAACATCTCCTAGACTTTAAAAGATCGTAACACTGAGAAAAGCCATCGCCGTCGAAGAAGGCATCCTCTAGCGAGCTCAAGGACCCTGAAGAAGCCGGCCGTCTTCGCCACCTTCAGCCGCCCTGCAAGCTAGGCCATCCGACGATTGTATCCTTTTCTCTATATCTAAAAGAGCCGAGCGTCTTTTTAAAGATGTCTCGTTTTTCCTGCGGCTCTTGCCGCGCTCGTCTCGAGGACGGAGACCGCCATGTCATCTGCGCTCTCTGCTTGGGACTCGAGCATGCAGAACTCGCCCTCGCTGATGGAGGATGCGACTTCTGTGAAAGCCTGCCGTTATCGTCCCTGCGGGCACGACTTCTGGCAGTGAAAACCGCTCCCGCGCCGCCTATTCTCTCGCCGCGTAAAAAGAAACGCCGCTCTCAAAGGCCGCCGGAGCCCCCAGCGGAAACATGCGGGCCGCCGCCGCCGCCTCCCGCTTCCCGCTCTCCCTCCCCGCCCCTGCCGGACATTCAGTTGCCGCCGAGTGGCCGCTCTGTTGTTTCCGATGACGCCGCGGAGGAGAAGGACTCCTGTTCACTGCTCGCTTCTGACAGTGAAGACTGGTCATCTCTCGGATCCGCGAGAGAGTCGACGGGGACCCGCGCCGGGATAGAAGAGGAGCTGATGCGCCTCCTCTCACAGGCCGTCGAACGCCTCGGTCTCGAGTGGTCTCCTCCACCCGAGCAGGCCCCGAACCGAATGGACGGTAGCTTTTTTCATCGGCGCTCGACCCCCGCGTGCACCCGGGCCGCTCCATTCCTGCCTGAACTTCACGCAGAGCTGACAAAATCCTGGAATGCACCGCTCTCGGCTAGAAATCGCTCCGATATATCCGCCTCGCTGCGCTCGGTGGACGGAGCCGCCGAGAAAGGCTATGCAGCCATGCCGCCCGTCGAGGACTTGGTCGCCACGCACCTCTGCCCGCCCTCCGCTAGATGGCGTTCTTCACCCACGCTTCCTTCGAAAGCTTGCAGAGCGACCTCGAGCTTTCATGCTCGCGCTTACGCCGCCGCCGGTCAGGCCGCCGCTGCGCTTCACTCTATGTCTGTCCTCCAAGTGTTACAGAGCGATATTCTCCATGAATGGGCCGAAGGCGGTAGAAAAACCCCCCCCGCCGTCACGGATTTGAGAAGTGCTACGGATCTCGCCCTTCGCGCCACTAAAGCCGCCGCACAAGCTCTGGGGAAATGCATGGCCAGCCTTTGTGTTGCTGAGAGACACTTATGGCTCACGCTCGCCGACATGGGAGATTCTGAGCGCGCCGCGTTTCTCAACGCGCCCCTCTCCCCGACGGGCCTGTTTGGATCTGCCGTCACGGGAATCGTCGATCGCTTTTCTGAAGTACAGAAACTACTCAGGCGATGAACTTGTTTCTACCCCGCCGCGCTAGCTCTTCAGCGGGCCGCTCTCACGAGCCCTCCGCCAGAGCCCCATCACAGCGCCCCCCTCCGCAGACTCAAACAGCTCAGCGCAGTCAGAGCGGCCGCCCTCGCCCTCGCTCTCGCTCTGACAGCCGCCGCAGACCGCCGCCCCCCCGTGGCCCGCGACCTAAGATCACGCTGAAGCCTGATCATCAGAAGTCTGCCTAACAATGTCAAGAAAACGACGGTGCTCTCCCGCTGCGGCCGGACCGCCGTCAAAGCTTCGCCCTCTGCCAGTCCCCGTTATTTCGCCGACTGCTGTAGTGTTGACCGCCACAAACAAGCCGGTGTCCCAGCCCGCTTGCGAGCGACAAAAAGCCGTTTTTACGGCTACCCAGAGAAATCTCAAAAAGAGAAATTTTGCCAGTTGTGTAGAAAATGTGCCCACAATCATGTGTTCACCCATACACACAAGCATAACATATCCCGTGTCTCTATCAGAGCCCCATCACATGAAACGGGCACAGCCCGCTCTAATATCAGAGAACATAAACACGCCCACGAGCTCGTGCACGTGTCCCCTCTCTGCTCGCTCTGTGTCACGGCCCATAGACTCCTCTCTGAGTGCAAATCCCGTTGCCACACACATTCAAAGCGCGCCCACACACTGTGTCCAGCCCGCTATGTGCAGCAATCAGGGCAATACAGCCATTCGGCCACTAGCCGCATGCTCCAAAGCGTGGGAAGCCATTCCAGGCATTTCCCCGTGGGTGTTAAGCATTATAAAGAACGGCTACCTGCTACAGTTTCGCCGCCGCCCGCCTCGTGCGCGCGCGCAGCTCGAATCTTCTGTCAGCCCGCTGGCCGCCGGCACGCTCCGCTCAGAAATTGCGACGCTGTTGCAAAAGGGCGCGATAGAGAGAGTCCCGCCATCTATGACCGAGTCGGGGTTTTACGGCCGTTATTTTCTGGTTCCCAAGAAAGACGGCGGCCTCAGACCGATCTTAGATCTCAGGTCTTTGAACAAAGCGCTCATGAAGAGACCGTTCAAGATGCTCACTACCAGGAAACTCCTCGCGCAGGTGCGCCAGGGGGACTGGTTCATATCTCTAGACCTGAAAGACGCCTATTTTCAGATCCAGATAAATCCCCGTCACAGGCCATTCTTACGTTTCGCCTTCGAGGGTCTTGTTTATCAATACGCCGTTCTCCCGTTCGGCTTATCTCTGGCGCCCCGTACATTCACGAAGTGCATGGATACGGCGCTCGCCCCCCTGCGAAGCCAGGGGCTGCGCATTCTGAATTATCTGGACGACTGGCTGATTTTGGCCCAATCACAGACGGAGCTTCTGTCGCACCGCGCAGTTCTCCTCGACCATTTGGAAACGCTGGGCCTCTCTGTCAACTGGACAAAGAGCTCCCTTCATCCCAGTCAATCGATTTCCTTCCTAGGAATAGATTTGGACTCGGTCACGATGACGGCTCGCCTGTCTACACAGCGCGCGCGCAGTGTTCAGCGTCTAGCCGCCTCGTTCCAGATGGGCACCCGCAGGCCTCTGAAAACTTTTCAGAGGATGCTGGGTTACATGGCCTCAGCCTCCGCTGTACTTCAGTTGGGCCTTCTGCACATGCGCCCGCTTCAGTTCTGGTTGAACAGCCGTGTACCCCACCGCGCGTGGAACACGGGCCGCCAGCTGATCAGGGTTACGCAAACGTGTCTCACGGCGCTGCAGCCATGGACAGTAGCAGAATGGTTTCGTCTAGGCGTCACGATGGGGACCTTTTCCTGCCGAAAAGTCATCTCGACAGATGCATCCAACACGGGTTGGGGTGCAGTCTGCGAGGGCTCACCGGCCTTCGGCCACTGGTCGATTCAGGAAAGCCCATTACACATAAACTGTCTGGAAATGCTGGCGGTCGAGAACGCGCTCTCGCACTTTCTCCCGCGCTTCCAGGGACACCACGTCCTGATCCGTTCGGACAATATGGCCGTGGTCTCCTATCTCAACCGTCAGGACGGTGTCAGATCCAGAAATCTCTGTCTACTGACGCACCGCATTCTAGTTTGGTCTCAGAGCCGCCTGCTCTCGCTCAGAGCGACGCACGTGCCGGGCCATCTGAACGACGGTCCAGACATACTGTCCAGGAACCTCATCTCCACAGGAGAATGGTCCCTGAACTCACAGACGGTCCAGTTACTGTGGCGACTATTCGGCAGAGCAGAAGTAGACCTCTTCGCGTCAGAAGAGAACGCTCACTGCCCAATATATTTCTCGAAGAGCGAGGACGCGCTAGCCCAGGAATGGCCTCGCCGCCCGCTCTATGCATTCCCTCCGATCGCTCTGTTACCACAGGTAATTCAGAGGATCAGGGACACACGCCACTCGGTGCTCCTCATAGCCCCGCGTTGGGAGAGTCAGAATTGGGTTCCGGAGCTCACGCAGCTGTCACAGACAGCCCCGTGGCCCATCCCAGTCAGAGCAGATCTCCTCTCTCAAGCTCGCGGCACGATCTGGCACCCCCATCCACAGCGCTGGGCGCTACATGCATGGGTGATCAACGACTATTCGTTGATTTGCCAGAGGGAGTAAGAAACACTATCATACAGGCTAGAGCACCTTCCACGAGAAGGCTCTATGCGTCTAAATGGTCGGTGTTCTCAAAATGGTGCACCGACAAACAGCTGGACCCACGGTCGTGCGAGGTGCCGTCTTTGCTTGTTTTCCTTCAAGAGATGCTGGACAAGGGCAGGTCCCCCTCCACTCTCAAGGTTTATGTGGCAGCCGTCGCGGCGTTCGCGGAACCCCGACGCGCTCAGTCATTGGGCAAAGACGAGTTAGTCATCCGCTTCCTCAGGGGAGCTAAGAGGATGAACCCTCCGCGGCCCCCGTCGGTTCCGGTTTGGGATCTTTCTATAGTCCTTGAAGCTATGAAAGCACCCCCGTTCGAACCGCTCGAGTCTGTGGATCTGAAATACCTCTCGCTCAAAACCGTTTTCCTGACGGCTCTGTCCTCAGTTAAACGCGTTGGGGATCTTCACGCGCTCTCATCCAGCGCCGCGTGTCTTGAGTTTGGACCGAATGATTCGATTGTCATTCTCAAACCTAGGCATGGCTATGTCCCGAAGGCGATTGGTACCCCGTTCAGGGCTCAGATTATCTCCCTATCGGCTCTGCCTTCATCCGATAGTGAGCGCGATGCCAATCTCCTTTGTCCGGTGCGGGCTCTGAGATTGTACACTACGCGCGCTGCCGCGTTCAGACGCGCTGAGCAGCTTTTCGTGTCGTTTGGGGGGCGCACCAAGGGTCTGGCCGCCTCAAAACAGACACTGTCTAGATGGATAGTGGACGCTATCGCCTCTGCTTACGCATCTAAATGCCTGCCCTGCCCTCTGGGCATCAGGGCGCACTCCACTAGAGGCATGGCCTCATCGTGGGCATGGTCCTGTGGAATTTCCGTTCATGACATTTGTGTGGCCGCGGGATGGGCCTCCCCGTCCACTTTTGTCAGGTTTTATAACTTGGAAGTTCCCGCCTTGCAGGCAAAATTACTAGCTGTCTGACGAACAGCTCTCTAAGAAGCTGCATTTCTGGAGGTCCCTCACAACCGGTTCGCCCCTTGTGCTCTCCTGTAATGCTTATACACTTCATGTGCCCGCTCTGCTGGCCCCATACATGCTTATGTGTACACTTCATGAGCCCGCTCTGCGGCCTCTTTGTACATTCACTCCACGTTAAAAAATTCCCCCGGTATATCCCTGGGTTTTTTCATGAGTGGATTCGTAGCGCGCACGGCGTTGGCCAGGTGTTCCCGCAGCGTAAGCTAGCTTACGCAATACGAGAGAACCTCTCGTAAGAGAACGAATCGGTTACCTAACGTAACCTCGGTTCTCTCTAGAAGAGGGAACGAGTATTGCGTTCCCGGCCGTGCTTGCGCTACTAGCGTTTCGCTTCACGCTGAAATAAATCAACATATAAGCCTGGGAGAGCTCCTTATATACACCATGGCCACGCCCATTCTGGCGGGTCATGACGCAATGAGCGCGCGGGCGCCTCTCATTGGAAGCGGGTTCAGCCCCGCTCTCCCATAGGCTTAAGCAGTTCTCTCTGAGCGAACCAATGAGCTGCTAGCTAGCCCGCTCTAGGTCTGCCGCAGAGGAACTGCGTTGTGTATGGATACAAAATTATGAAATAATTTTTTGGCTTCAATATCTCAGCAAAGATGAATCTTTCCCGCAGCGTAAGCTAGCTTACGCAATACTCGTTCCCTCTTCTAGAGAGAACCGAGGTTACGTTAGGTAACCGATTCGTTTTCTTTGCTGAATCTTTAAAATATATGTATTTTATCATTTGTTATTCCATGTATTCATTAAATATCTTGTTTTTGATTTCCACAAATCATTATGTTTATGTTTCCTTTCTTACTTTATAAACAAACACAGTTTTTGTATTTCTACATCAATTTTACATACATGGGTCTAAAATGACCCGTATTCATTTCCTATGTTATTTCAGTCATGGCTGAGTGTTTTCTTTGCTGAATCTTTAAAATATATGTATTTTATCATTTGTTATTCCATGTATTCATTAAATATCTTGTTTTTGATTTCCACAAATCATTATGTTTATGTTTCCTTTCTTACTTTATAAACAAACACAGTTTTTGTATTTCTACATCAATTTTACATACATGGGTCTAAAATGACCCGTATTCATTTCCTATGTTATTTCAGTCATGGCTGAGTGTTTCTTTGCTGAATCTTTAAAATATATGCATTTTATCATTTGTTATTCCAGATATTCATTAAATATTGATATTTATGTTTTCTTTCTTACTTTATATACAAACAGAGTTTTTGTATTTCTACATACATTTTACATACATGGGTCAAAAATGACCCATATAGAAACCTTTGATATTTGCACATATTTGCAAGTAGGAACATATTTACTGCATAAATACTATTACTATGGTATTATTACATAATACTATTCACCTGCCACACATTTCACAATTCAACACTGCTGCTTTTGTATATTTGATGCAAGTCTTATTTTATTTTAACCACAGAAAATATTTGATATTTTGTAAAAGATAACTGGACATAATATTTGAATATTAGGCTATATGGTTACTTGACCACGAAATCCTAGTGAGAAATTACTTGTGAGAAAGAGAAACATATCCAATACTATTAGCTAGCTAGCTGTCGACATATTCTATTCTAGCTAGCTAATGTTAGCTACACTAAAAAAAGATGGGTTTTTAAAGGGGAACTCAGCAACTCTAGCTATTTCTTCGCTGATTTTCACTTTTGTTGTCGCATGTTTTCTCAACGAGCTCCCCCTACAGCTGTGGGATGTATATTTCACAACAATGTTGTAAAAAAACTCACTTGCGGCCCCTCCTCCCCCTTTCTACCGCTGCTCATGAGCATTTGTTATTATCGGAGCCGGCCAACTTTATCGTGTGGAGCTATACCGAGGTGGGTAATACACATCATACACATTGAGGGCGGCGTGTGTGTTTATGTCGAATTGCCATAAAGGATTTTGTGTTTCTCACTCGTTCTCGCTTCTCAGAAGACTTCCTGTTTCCAACTTACTGGGACGTTAGTCCCCATGTTGCAAGGTTGGTTTTCCGCCTAGGAACGTTGGGGGGAGCAGGGAAAGTCACAATTTTCACCAGAACAATTATTAAACCATCCAAATGATTTCTAAACGGTTTCATTAAGTTGAAATAGTTGCCAAATGCCCCTTTAAAGCTTATTTACATGTAATAGGCCTAAAAGTTCTATTAAGAACCGTATAGTCTTGAATAAGCCATTATGCTGAAATGGTTCGATGTGTTAAGAGTTTAGGGTCCTTTTTTCCCCGCCTTTTGATTTTAAAATCTGTAACTGTCAAAGCCACCTGAAATAACATAGGAAATGAATACAGTCATTTTAGACCCGTGTATGTAAAATTGATGTAGAAATAAAAACTGTGTTTGTTTATAAAGTAAGAAAGAAAAAATAAACATAATGATTTGTGGAAATCAAAAACAAGATATTTAATCAATACCTGGAATAACAAATGATAAAATACATATATTTTAAAGATTCAGCAAAGAAACACTAAGCCATGATTGAAATAACATAGGAAATGAATACGGGTCATTTTAGACCCATGTATGTAAAATTGATGTAGAAATACAAAAACTGTGTTTGTTTATAAAGTAAGAAAGGAAACATAAACATAATGATTTGTGGAAATCAAAAACAAGATATTTAATCAATACCTGGAATAACAAATGATAAAATGCATATATTTTAAAGATTCAGCAAAGAAACATTCAGCCATGACTTAAATAACATAGGAAATGAATACGGGTCTTTTTAGACCCATGTTGCGCATTAGAAGGGGTATCCATAGCTTGCGCATCAAAGGGTTAAAAGAATTAACAAGGTACTTTCAACAGACTATAAATAGCCCCAAAAGCACGAGTCTTTGGTTAAATACCACAGGCAAATATAGGCTACGATCTGTATTGTATAACAAGCCTTAATCAAAAATGTTCATTAACTTCAGCATTACGTGACACTATATCAAAGTGATTTCCGTCATTTTGACAGATTATAAATTGCATTTACCTGTGAAAACAAACCTGGAAAGAGACGTGAGGATTTTAGGAGAATAACGAGAGATTCTTCGTCCATTCCAGTGAATTATTAATGGAATATCGTAAATTAATTTCGGGAGAACAGACCACAAATGTGCCGTATATGTTGTCCTTTTTCATACTTTTACAGCGGATTGCAAAGGAAAAAATAAAAATCATCACGAGGAAAATAAAGCAGCGACTGAAAAGAGCTCTTGCCATAGATATTCTTGTTATAATGTCACGTTAAAATACCAAGTATAACGTTATTCTCATAATGTCTGAAAATAAATCATGAAGGAAAATTGACAGCTCATCCAGTCAAACTGACGGATCAGCTTTATTTGTAGGGCAACCTTATGATTTGAAATGCTTCGTTTCAGCCTTTTTGAATGGAAGTTCTCCAAACCGGAAGTGCCACCCATAATTCAAAACGCAGTAAGGTCGTCAGGAATAAGGTGGATAGGGACATAAACATACTGCGCGTGCACGGGTTCATTCAAAACGCTTTCCTCACTTTTAATTACTAAACGTCCACAATAAATACGATATTTACGTGATGAAATTACAATTTAAACTACATATTTCATTAAGGCTGCTGATATAGCTGGTTTACAACGTGGCATTTTGTCAAAAAAATCTAACCGGCTAGCTGTTACTAATGTTTTACAGAATAAATACGTTATAGCCTAACGTTACCCCTCACACTTCCATATCAAAGACTGTATGCTGAACAGTGAAATTATTAACGTTCAAAATATTGGTAAACATATTAACTTACCATAAAACACTGCCTGCTGCTCCGACCTCCGAGTGAAGTCCTCCTCGAGTCAGAAGTGAAGAATCCAGAAAGTTCCGCAAAGAATAAACCGGTTGCTGGGTCAAAATAACCCAACCAGCTGTTTATTTGTGAATTACCCCCTTACAACTCATTTGACCCAGCATGAGCAACCCAATAATGTGTTTACAGTGCCCCAAACAACCCAGCATTTTGACCCAGCACAATCAACCCAACAATTTGTTTACAGAAACAACCCAGCATTTTTTTGAGTGCACTTTGATCAGTCTCTCTCAGTACATGAAACTTCCATTAGAGCTCAGGTGAAGGGGGAAATCAGCAGGATTGGTTGCCGCATATATGCCTTCTCCCAGATGTACATGCAGAATAAATATTGCAGATATTTTGCATATTGAGCAGAATATTGATGTAGTGTGTAATGCATCTGATAAATCGTACCCAGAAGAGGCCCAGTTACATTTTTATCTGCATAGTCTACGGTGAACCGGGAACCCCCAAGGGACTCATAGTCAGGTTCACCTGTACATTCACTTAATGAACGTCATATTACTCCATCATTCATGTAAACGCATTGAGCGGCTTCATCCATTAAGCAGCAGGATTTCGCCTAAGGGAATTTGCTTTGAATATTGTAGACAGCAGCCAGGGCACTTAAATGTTGACATCCTCAACCTGGAGGCCAATTTTGAAACTAAGATTCAGTTTGATTCAGCTCGTCTCTGTGGACCCGTGATGTAGAGCATCAGTAGCCTATCATTAAAAACTCACTCAAGTCCTTTTAAAACGTGTCTCTGGCTTGGTGCAGCATTTTCTAATCTTCGGATGATCAGAGGATCTGTGTATGTGCATGTCTGAGCAGACACAATGACATTCTGACACCATGTGTATCAAAAAAATGTGGCTTGTTGATCATAGAAAGCACTGCACATATCCTCTAAGAGTGATCCTGTTCAGGGCAGATGGGTCATTTTTGGTTTGGCGTTAGGGAATTAAAAACCAGGTCAAAGAATTTCAGGATAGTTAATTAACAATTGAGCAACACAATCACACACACATACTACTGCACATCACAGTACGGACGAACACTGTGTCCTTCTTGGAAGGAAATCAACTTTATGTTGTGAACACAAACACCCACACATATACACTTATCCTGTGTCAGATGTTGATGTGAAGATAATGAGAGCCAAAAAGGTTTGCACTCTCAAAGAAAAAAGCCTTAATTATTTTTGCCCCATGTATTTTTCTAGGATTTTTTCTGCATTTGTATTGGGAGTGGAAAACACGAAGGAAGTTTCCTTCTATAAAGAAAAACGAACAAAGAATTAGTCTCTTCTGTTTGATTTCCTCTGTCGGTTTTACCTTGAGATATTGAAAATGCTCGAGCACAGGGTCACTTTCTAGAAAACCATTGTTCAAATAAAGCCTGTGAAAAAACTCTCACAACCTTCATTTCTCTCTCTCTCTCTCGAAAACACAAAAACTCATTCGCTTGGTGTCCACTGTTTTCAAAAGGCGGTACAAGCAGGCACAATACGCTTCAGAATGCAGTGTGTTCTATTATCCGAATGAATTAGCATTACTTGCTGCGATTCAAGGTGACTTGCCTTCTTCAGACATTAGGAGATACATGTATATTTTAGCCTTCTTGAAAGACAGAAGATTTGTACAGTATGGAATAAACTCTTTTTGTGTGCGCACTAACCTTTAGCTAAGTGCACTAATTTAATTACCTACAACCTAAATAAAGTTGTTTGTGTGGTAATGCCATTCATGCTACTATGTGGCCAACTGGTGGAAGAAGTTTCAAAGCAAGTCCTCTAATAAAGGTATCAGACAAACTACACAGCAGATACACACTCTGAGCAAGACAGTTACATATCAGGAGAGGAGCTAATAGTGTGGTAATTGGTGTATAAATGAATGTTTAACTTGCTGTAATGCACTGTGGGCTGACCTGTTAACACCAGGTAGATAAAGAAGCATATAGATAAGACCCAGCGAAGAAAGTAGAAAAAAAAAGCCTTTTCTCTTGTCAGATTTACCAAATATTACACGGACTCTGTTCTCCTTTCTCAGTATGTCTTGCAATATACCATTCAAAAGTTTGGGGTCGTCAGTAAGAAATTAATACTTTTATTCATCAAGGGTGCATTAAATTGATCAAAAGTAACAGTAAAGACTTACATTGTTACAAAAGATTCCTATCTCAAATAAATGTTCTATTCATCAAAGAATCCTGCAAAAATGTATCATAGTTTTCACAAAACTATTAAGCAGTAAAACAATTTTCAGTAATAATAAGAAATATTTCTTGAGCAGCAAATCAGCATTTTAAAATAATTTCTGACGGATCATGACTGAAGACTGGAGGAATGACTGCTGAAAATTAAGCTCTGCCACACGAATAAATTACATTTTAAACTGTATTTAAATAGAAAACCTATTTAAATTCTAATAATATTTTACAATATTACAGTTTACTGTATTTTGATTAAATAAATAGCCTTGGTGAGCATAAGATACTTTTTTAAAAGAAGTTTTACCGACCCCAAACTTTTGAACCATATGTATATGCATTTTTTTAAATGTTTTTTTGAATAAATAGATTTGTTTTTTTTCCCCTTTTAAATGGTCTTTTTTCATAACTCAAATATTTAGAGTTGATGGTTTTACCTTATGAAAGTCAATAGCTACTGTTAACTGTCTGTTGACATTCTTCAAAATATGACATTCATTCAAAATATGTTCAATTCATGACATTCTTTAAAATATGTTCAACAGAAGAAAGAAACTCATGATGTCAAATGACATCATTTTAATTTTTGGGTGAACTATCCTTTTAAGATATGGAAAACCATTGTAAAATATAAAATATGTTTATAAAAAATGTTTAAAATATAAGCTAAATAAAAAAAATCAATATTTATGAGCGCAAATGAATGTTAAAACAAATTATGACACATTATATCCACAGCATAGCATTGTCATATCAGAAGAGGAGCTTATTGCTATAACAATTAACATCTGATTTACTGCACTGTGGGCTGACTTGCCAACAAAGAAGCACAAAGGATAGGAGTAGAAGCTTTTTTCATATCTGCCAGATTTTCCAAATGTCACACTCTCTCCACCATTCCAATATAGATTCTAATATGTATCATTCATTTTAAAATATAAAATGTAATGATAAAAGTACTACACTAGAGGCTTCACATCCACATTTCTTCAGTTACCTGTAATGAGTGGTCTTCAGTCCATCCAAAAGCACTTATGATAAAACACACACACACACACACACACAAAAGCTCACAGATGTGTAAAATGCCTAAAATATGTAATTTTTAAAGCACAAATAGGAGTATTTGGGGTCTGCACATATTGAAAACCAATTTTTGTCAGATGGCTCTAGTGGGTGCTCACATAAGGCAGGATGTGTCAAGGTGAGAGTGTTAATAAACTAGACTGTACTGTTTCTCTGGGACTAAGAAACAACACCTGTGTTCTATGGCCACAGAGAGATCCTCTGAAGAGGGTTAATCATAGCCTGGATGCCAGCCCGAACCCCGCCCACAACATTTTTTGGTCGGGAAGTTCGGTCTGGACTCGATCCATTGAGGAGTAATTATGATCAGTCAAAAAATGTTCGGGCCAATCAAATTGCCAGGGCGAGCTTTATACGATGATGGACAGATGATACGTAATCCTCACGTCATCAAAGAGCGCTTGGTTTGAACTGGTTTCCCTCAAAGATAACTGCAGCTGGAGAATTGAGATGTATAGAAGAAATCGACAGGGCATTAATTTTAAAAGACGAAAAGAGAACTGCAATAAAGGCATTTGTCGATCGTCAAGATGTGTTTGCCGTCCTCCCTACAGGATTCGGCAAAAGTTTAATTTATCAGCTGGCTCCGATGCTCGCTAAGAATATGGGACGCAATGAAAAGCCTGTTGTAATTGTGGTTTCTCCTTTGGTCGCACTGATGAAAGACCAAGTAAAAGAAGCAACCGAAATGGGCATCAGGGCGATGCAACTCATGTCAAAGCCATCGCTACATCAAACAATGGTGACGCTTTGTTATACTGTACTCGCACACCATATACCCATACTGGTAATCACTGTACCCCCTTATGAGCGGTTTATTTTTGAAATATAAATAATTAGATGATGTTACTAAATTCAGTTTATTTGTCAGACTCATGTCCAAAACACCACGCAAGACAGAAGAAATAAACAAGACAAAGTACAAGTACAATAATTACTCATCATTTTGTATTTAAATCATCATTAAAACATAATTTTGGCTCCCGGTCTCTTTTCTCTGAAGACTCAAATGAACACGCTTCTTCAGCCTGTTGTCTTTCGTCGTCTCTCCATTTATTAAAATCAGTCAAGTCGCGCTCCAACCCTGTTATAAAATTGAGACAGGTCAGACAAATGCGAGTAGATTTGTTGGCTTTACTGTCGAGATCTAATCCTAAACGGAGAACTTGTTCGTGTATACATTCACATTTTCTATTTCGTTCAAAAATGTTTTTCGAGTTTGCAAGTTCTCTGCGAATCCTTAAATTCTAATATGAGTATGACGAAGTCAGGCTAGGTTAATCAATGAAAGCATTACAAATACTGTGTCATCAAACGAATAGCCTAATTCTTCGTCAAAGACCTGAGCAAGCAAACATGATTTCACACTCAGTCTTGTGAATCAAGCTGTGGAATGTCTTGGTGAAATAAGTGTCAGACATTCATGGCATTGATGAAAAACATTTGTTTATCCAGACTTATTGCTGTGAAATGTAAATTTTTGTAATTACATTTCTTATCATGTCATGGAAAGGAAAAAGGATAAAAGTCATGATAATGAACGGGATGTGTATCTATGAGTGTTTGTGTTGGGGCCTCGCTGAATGGCGCGGCTGAGCTCCTGCCAGGGCTAATTAGCTTGAACAACTTCATATGGTGCCTGTGGCAGGGGCCCCGATAAGAGGGCCCCGCACACGGCCCCATACAAATCCTCAGCCTTATCTCCATCTCCTCAGAACAACCAGTTTCAGCCCAATTTCATTCTAATCTTCAGCATAAACAATAGCGATGTTTCATCAGCACTGCAGACAGAAAAAGAGAGAAAATAGATTGACGGACGATAAGATCACTCCTTTTACTCGCACCTCTTTTAGAACACTTTCCATATTCACACGTAAAGTCTGTATTATGCATTTAAGTTCTCTCTTTTTGCGTCACAGTGTTCTAAACATCTTTCAGATCGAAATGGCTTTGAGATGAATTTAAACCATCGCTCATCAGTTTTGATTCATGGTAGATGAGCTGTGTTGGGGAAATCTTGTTATTATAATGCCTGAATTATGTTATTCTCATGATTCCACACTTAAAAACCCTCTTATGAGTGAATAGTTTCATTTTCATGTACAGATGTCCTGTCTTTAACCTCCATCATTTGCTATGATTATCAGCCTCACTGATGGATGAGGATAACCTATAGCTCTTCACTGAATGAGAAATAAAGTTGATTTAATCAGTGGTGCTAAGCTGAAGAGCGCGCGCACACACACACCTTCTTAACCCATACTCATACTATGAACTCTTTCATCACCCCGGCTCACTCATCCATAGTCCCCTTTAGAGACCGTGCATCATAGCTTGACCAGGGAAATGGACTGCAATATTTTACTCCAATTTATCTCCATCTACAGACGTTCACTGCACATAATGGAGCTCTGGAGCCACGATATGATGTGTCATGAGCTTACGACAGCATTGCTCCTGGGGATTGAATAAGACACAGAATCATTTTGATGAATTTACCTTAAAACAAGATTACAAAGAAAGGATCATGTTTGATTGTCTTAAAATAATCATCATCATGAAAAAAATCTCTACAGCCAGGGATCATTTGCATGGCATACACAGAAATCAGGCCAATGCATAATCTCATGAATCACACCTTACAAAACAAGTCTGAAACACACTGTTTTATATTAAGAAATTCCATTGGGTGCCTGTCATGAGCAAGGTCAGCTTTTAACTAATTGAGAGACATTGATGACACTTTTGTTTTAGATTGTTTGAACAATTTGTTTCCACACTCCCAGTACTCTTATTAAACAACTTCAGTCTAATCACTACAATATATGTCATACATTGTACATTTACTTTCAGTATTATAACTGTATATTTCATCCAAGAAATAGTAAACAAACCCTGTGCCTAATTGGAATAGAGTTCACATGTTTTTGTTTTGTTTAAACCAATAAAGATTTATGTTTTTATAATATAATTAATGCCTGGTCAGTGATTGGCCACTGGTCAACCAATCACAATGAAGTTATGAGTTTCAGTAAACAGAATGTTCAAAATGGACACTCAAAATAAAGAGTTGCCATGTTAATTAAATAAATATTATTAATATGATTTTATTTGTCTTCAAAGAGACTATTTTCAAAATTGTTCTTTTCAAAACCCTCAATAGTTCACAAACTCTATATGGTTAAAATATAAGGGGTTTTATGTTGCTATAATGTGTCCATTTTGTCCATTTGGCAAGTATTTATCTAGTAGGTCAAAAAAATGCTCTTTGGAAAAAAATAAGGTGTGAAGGGGTTATGTTTTAATTGGTTTATAATTGTAACTTAGCAGGACAATAACTGAAACTATAAAACCTGGCAATCTTTTAAAAAAATATGATCTTTTTAAATTATAGCTTTTTTTCTTTTTTGTTATATGAAGGGTACATTAAAACTGTCTTGGCAACTTTTATATAAATTATTTTACACCAACACCAAAGCATTTCAATATATAAATTAAAGATACAATATGTAAGAATTTTGTAATAAAATATCCAACAATCACTTGCACATTGTGATATATTTCCTGCAGTTGTGTACTTACTTACAATATCCCCAAAGTCTCCAAAGATTTTTTATTTCAGAGAAATTCCAATTTTAAATAAGTGGCCGTCCCGGGAAAAAAATGTCGCCTGTCAATGACGCAATATCCGCGCTATCCTCGGTTTCCGTTCATACTGCCATAGCCATGACGTAACCATGGCGACAGACGTGGACAACTGCGTGCGAAACGTTTAGCGGCACGCAGTTCTTGTTTCTATCAAACATAGACCATGTCAAGCAGACTTTGGGACAAACAAGGAGAACTAAAATGAGGATCAATATCAGCGTGGCGTTTTTGAGATGCCGAGAGCTCCACGTCTGCGACTAACTTGGACTTGACAGAGCTTCACGAGTCACGACTTGACAGCTTTATTAGACAGGTGAGCAAATGTATAAAACAAATCAATGTTATATAACGTTAGCTCAACATGATGAAATGTTAGAATATGGTCAGTATGTTATTCTAATGTTGATCTAGCTTACTGCTAGTTTCGTATAGCAAACGAACTAACACGTAATATAACATTATAACTTTCAACACACATTTAAATGCCGTTTAGTGTGATAGTGTAACGTTAGACCAAGTGAAACAGCGCTGTGTTACCTCACAAGTTTAATTCGTCTAATAAACTGACCTGTGTGAGAAATCCAGCACTTGCGGGTAGTTCTGTAAAATTTAATGTGCATTCCTTTATCCGCGGGACTCGCGTGATATCTGTCTCTTTAGCAATCGTGACCTGCTTCATACCACTGTAATGTTAAAAAACATGAATGTTTGCACTCATCCATAAACATTAGGTGTGTTCGACTTCATGCAGCTCTGCGCAGACCGATCAGCGGCTGACTTGAAGCAGTGCATGCCGGTTAGAAATTTTGTCCGACTTGATGCAGCGCCGACGCTACATGACTGTGACGTATGCCATCGAAGTACCGCGAGAGCGTTTCGAGAGTAGCCGGAGAACTCAGCCAGTGCAGCTTCTCAAGAGCAGCTCATAGACAGTATAAGAAGTGGACAGAGCCATCTCATTGGAACTCAGTTGAGACAGTTGAAGCTAGGGTTGCCAACCGTTCCGTATAATACGGAATCGTTCCGTATTTGACACATAAAAGGCTTGTTCCGTATTGAACTGATACGGAACGCACTTTGTTCCGTATTTTTGAGAATCAATTCAGTGCAAATCCATGACAGACGCATAGCTTCTAATATATATGTCAGACAGACTATGATGAATGAACGAAGACCCGCTGCTATAATGGCAAATTCGGGGACTTGGCGCCGCCCGCGCCATTGGATGTGCAGTTGCCGCAGCGCAGCCTGAGCGAGCCAGACGCTCAATGTGCAAGCTGTGCAGCTGCAAATGCATTTTACAGGCTTCAGTAAATCGAGTAAAATGTGTTTCCGAAGACATTTGTAGGCTATGATAAGAAAAACTACTAAAAAAATTTTTACTAATTTTTTTGCACCAGAAAGAACATTCTAGAAGTCTAATTCTATTGAATAAGTTCGCACAAGGCTACAGAAAACTGTTGTGTTTATTTTTCTTCAAATGCAGTCTAAGCCGATGAGTTTCGAATGTTATATGTTGTATTTGTTTAAGTTAAAAATAAAACGTATTATAATCTAAACAAATACATGGTTCATTTTTGGCAAAATGATCATGATAGCCTTTATATATCTGTGTGGTTAAGTCTTGTATATTGATTAAGCCTACTTTGCTATTCTATAAATATATAGGCCTAATAAGTTGCATTATAATATGATATAAAATGTATGCATTTCAGGGGGCATGTCACTACCACATACCACTATTTATTCTCACACCTTTAGTTCTACTAAAGTTCACAATACAGTTTTTTATAACAGTTAACAGTCTTTTCATGTAGTCGCGATGTTATATTGTGTCATGTTTATCAAAATAAAACTGATTAAAAAACGTTCACTCCACTTCATTGATATAGGCTTATTTTGAACTTTATTCTTGTTCAAACAGATGCTGTATGAAGCAGTAAAGTATTGAATGAAAATGTGTCTGAAATATCTGTGCATTTGGCAAATATTGCATTTATTTCACTTCAGCTGTGGCAAAGTATGCAAACACCACGTGACCACGTGGTCACTACAGGAACCAGAAAGTGTCCGACTTCACGTCTCCGTTTGCAGCTCCTCCCCGCCTGCACGCGGCAACTCTCGCCGATCGGTTACATCCAGCCGCAGCCGATGTCGAACACACCTATTATTAGATCCATAAGCTTGACAGCAAGTCCCATCATTCAGCTCATCACTGCGTCATCAAACTACGCCTTTGTTATTGTAGGAAACTGCGCCCACTTGTGGCGAAAAAACCTTACATATTGTGCCATTAAATTAAATTAAATATTTAATACTTCCTGTATTATTCCTTGAAATGATTTCCACTGAAAGGCATGTTTGTTTGTTTTTTGAGTGCTTATGTTCTGATGAAAACATGCTCGCAAATATGAGGATATATAATATTATTATCTCACTATAAAACAATAAAAGTCCGTAATATGATAGAAAAAACAAATGTATGCGTACTGCGCATTTGTGTTTTGAGGGTGACGAAAGTGTATATTCTCAGGACAGTGAGAGACAGACAGTGAGATGAGCCAGCGACCTGACTTAAAGTGAAAGCGAGATGAAACCCTCACCTGTCCCTCTGTATCACATCAGGAAAGAGTTCCACACACACTCCTGCCAGGAAAGGTAGAATATCATGCACACACACACACACACACTTGCAAGCACACACAAATACAGAGTCCACTAAGCAATAAAGCACATTCCACAAAACATGAATGCAAGTGTATCACAAATACAATGTGCATTATGACAAAGATTTCTCTAAAGTGCAACGCAATTTCCAGTTAAATCAAATTTTTTATTGGGAAACATCCTTTGTTTAGACAGAGTGGCACAGTGTTTACTGATTACTAATTCTGTGTATTAGAAGTAGAACACTGGATTTTAAACAGCTGTGCTTTTTATTGCACCTGTAATTAAAATAATGCTGTTTAAATAGTAATATGCAGCTTGGGGAATGAAAGGGAAAGTCATGGTGTGATTCCTCCCCCACACCCTTTCTGCACTTGCTGGAGAAAATTACAACCTGGCTGCACACTTAATATTTCATCCTTAAGCAAGTATGACAAGCTCTCTTTGTGTCACTCTCCCTCCTGCAACCTCTCTCCCTCCTCTCTCTCGTCTCACTTGCTTAGCATTAGCAAGCACACCATGATTTGTCATGTGATGAATACGAGGAGTGAAGAATCAGAAAAATAAATGCAACTCAAAACAAAAGAAAGAAAGAAATGACACCGTCTAATGAAAAGACTTCAGCGTTCCCTCTGTCCTGAAGACAGAGCAAAACAGGATCACTCATTGCTGGAGAGCGATGTCTCGAAGCGCCGCGCACACTTCAGACAGAGTTGCATCACCGCGTTTGTTTTGGCAAATTCTGGGTCCCTAACATGTCATCTCAGATCACTAAACATACTCCTGTGTTTCTAACCACGGGCGAGACACGTAAACACATATCATTTTAGATCAGAGGAAAGTCACCGCGCCATCATAACATTTCTAAAGTTTGTATAGAGCGTAATATTCAGAGTTAAAATGATTTCCTGGTTAATGCAAATTAGGAAATCGCAGTATCAAAGATTAGCTAATGCGTACAAATCCAGTACAACATGGCCTGTACAGTAAATGGCTGCAAATGTTTGAATATAAGCTCACATTTCATAGCCTCTAATGTACATTTAGGCCACAATATGCCTAGAGAGGCACATTAAGAAATACTAAATACAAGCACTGGCCACATACATGCAGAAGCATGCACAAGGACAAAGTGTGTACAAAGGTATATCACTGTCCTGCATACATGGGGCAGCGGCATTGATCATATAATTTACTCTTGTCTATTAGGCAGCAATGATATTGATCAAATAATTCCTTCTGCAGAATCTGGACACTGCCAAATTGCTAAAACGTTTCTGCCACATTTAAGCATATCCTGTAATGGCCTGGCCATCGATTGCAGCTCCCATTCTCTTTTTGCATGTACACAACTCCCTTTCAGTGGTGCTGAGCACACATGGTGCATAGCATGTCTGTGTGTTCGTCAAATTCTGAAATTAAGTAATTCAAGTGGCCTTCTCATCCCACTACTCAGAATAGAAACAAATTGCTGGCGCTCACTCCTGAGGTAATTTCTCAACGATTTGAAGATTACGGCGGCTGAAAGAACAGTTGACCCCATTTTCCTTCTGCTCTGCTTTTTGATTTGCTGTAAGCCCCTAGCCCGAGGCAGAATGAGAGTAAAGAAACACCTTTACTTAATCTTACATTACTGTAGGCCTACTGCAAATGCGCAATGGACACTGCAGTGACATACACTCATTGTATTGTAGAAAATGGCAATTGATTTTTTATTTTAGAGTTTGATACAAATATATTTTCAATATATACATTTTTCATAGTATATCAAATTTGGCAGCCCTAAAATAGTACAGGGGAAATGGTAACACTTTATTTTAATGTGCCCTTGTTACACATGTTACATTTACATGTTATTTACTATAGTAATAACTATAAATCAGGCATAATTACATGCAACTAATCCTACCCTAACCCTACATGTTAGTAAATTAGTATTATTCATTACTTAAATGTATAATTACACTGTAACAGGGACACATTCAAATAAAGGGTTACACTTTATTTTAAGGTGTCATTGTTACAGTGTAATTATATATTTAAGTACTGAGTAATACTAAGCAACTACACTATAGGATTAAGATTTGGTTGAGGGTTAGTTGCATGTAATTATGCATAATTTACTGTTATTACTATGGTAAGTAAGTACATGTAACATGTGTAACAAGGACACTGTAAAATAAAGTGTTACCAAATAAAGTGTAACCAGGAAATAGAAACTAAAGAAAACTAAACTGACAAATTGAGAATAAAACTATAAACTCAAAACTAGCTCTGCCTTGTGGTTCATTCTGCAATATATCTGGCATTTTGCCTGAAGAAGTGCATAGGATCTAGTGTTGTAGATCAATATACACAACAAATGCTTTCTACAAATGAGTGCGTATGCTTGGTCTTAGGTCATGTCGTACTGCAACCTTCATCAATCTCAAAACACAGGACAGCATTTCTATCCACACCACCTATACAGCAGAGCCTCACTTCATTGGCAGAGGAATAAATGGAAAAAGCAGTAGTATCTTGATCACACGCTGCACAGACACATACACACACACACACACACACACACACACACGTTGTGCGCACAGCTCCAGTCAGGTCTGTGAAAAGCGTGCTCAAGACTGCAGCTGGTGGCACAAAAGGCGGCGATGCAGGGAAGTGACACCTCCTGTCACCACGCTGACCCTGCTTGACTCACGCCTGACAACCCCATCCAGCAGACCTGCTGATAAAGCACTCTCTGGCTCTCTCTCTCTTTCTCTCTCTCAGCCCCCCCTTCACGCCTGCGACCTGATCCTGCGCGAAGGGCTTAAGGAAAGCAAGGCTAGGAACGAACATCGTGAGAGACAGAGATATAGCAAGGGGGGTGTGCAGAATGGAGTGTGATAGGGAGAAAGCAGTTGTAGAGGGAGGAACCGAGGCACGGGACGGACCGGGAAAGAGAGGGAGGGAGCGCTCAGGTTAGATCTGAGTGCGAGTGACATTGCATCAACTCACTATCACATCTCCTCCACGCTGGTGTCCATCAGCTGTCCACCCCGCTAACGTCCTTGACACACAAACACTCCACAGGCCTGTTACATATACACGTATACACGCCGCTGTTTGAAGCTCATCCCTGGCCTGTCATCTGCCCTGCAAAAGAGGTGACAAAAAAGGATGTCATCAAAATGTGCAGCGGGTTCTTACGCTAGGTCAATCTGACGGTCCAAAGATAATGTTTTGAGCAGCCCGCCCCCCTCAGCGCCCTCCTCCCCCCGGCACAAACAAACACACAGCCTGCACCGTAGGCCTACCCATCAATATTTATGCAAAACGGAAGAGCACCTCCAGGAGTGCTTTGATTTGCATGTAATAAATAAATGAAAAGAACCGACGAGTTTTACTCCACCACAATCTGCAGACAGAGGCGATGACGGAGGTGAGATGGGTGAAATCATGTAATAGCTAGTCATGGAGGTTAAGAGAACATGAAAATGAGATTGTGTATTGTTTAAGGCTTGCAATAAATATTGGAAATAAATAAAATTAAAAACACCCGAGACTTCCGTCCCTCCGTGCCGTAATGAATTTCAAATACGTTATTCACTTCAGGAATAAGTGGCTGGCACGCAGTCCTTACAGCTGGTTTGTTGAGATAATTGATTTTCAAATAGTCTGAAGATGCGCGAGGCGGGCGATGACAGACGCTACGGAGGCCGCCGGTGACGAGCGCGCCAATTCTGTGAGTTGTATCAGTTTAATTAGAACAGCAACTGGCCTTCGACACGGCCTCTTCCCCACGTAAATTAAAACAGCCCAGTGATTTACTTGAATTTTTCATGTCTCTTCCCTGGTGTTACTCGAAGCACTGCTGTTGCCTGTCGCTTTTTTCCTCCAGCATGCCGTCGACGTGTCGTTCTGTCACAGATAACTATAGAGGGAAAACACCGCTGGCTGGTGAAATGAATGGGCAGCATTACCTGCTTAAATTTGAATTGACAATGTAATTTGTACGTTTTCTGTTTCATTTACACAATCGGCCCGCGGACATCAATGTGCGCTCGCCGACATTACTGTCATTAGTGGAGAAAATGATAGCAATGATGTTATGTGCTGGTTACATGCTGATAAAAAACCTGATCATGTTACAGAGGGCTTTAAAGCTGATTCTTTACCCTTCTTGTTGATCTTAGCTAAAGTGTCATGTTGTCAGATTATCATTCATACGGCTAATGTCTCCCTGTGATGAAGTATGATGTCAGTCAGGCTCCAGGCAGGCCCTAAGGCCTTGCTCCAACAGCAACAGGCTGGGTTTAGAAGGTAATCGCAATAGCCAATTCCATGCCTTCTCATTAGTGTCTGTGTAAACTGGAGACAGATGAAACTCAATCCTTGGCCTTTGTGCATTAAGAAATGCTAAAAGCAGAACACCCTTCTTTGCCCAGGCACGTCGGCTTCTTATTCAGGATGCTGTGCACACACAAACACAAGACTTCTTTAATTTCCTCAATTCAGGGCACCTATGTATGTCAAAATATCAGTGAAACCCTCACACACTTGGCACTCGAATTTGTGCACACTGCACAGGCTCAGATCAACTTTTGTAAACACACACATGCACACGACCCTGTCCGGACTTGGTTTGTGATTCAGATTGACAGCTCTTGCAGGAAACATGCAGTTAATATGCCCTGGGAACCTATGTGTGATTGTGTGTGTCTGTGTGTGTGTGTGTTGTCATTTTTAACACCTCACATTCCAAGTCGGATTAAGCACAAAGCATTCTTCTGTGTCATAAATAAGATTTTCAAATGCTATTTATGCTCATAATTCACATGTATTTTGCATACTTAACATTGTCTGGGTCGATAAGCTGTTGTCTGGACAGATTCTCAAGTTATCTGCCTGTATAACAAAATCTCCAAAATAATAAGGTGGAGACAATGAAGGTCTTAAAGTTTTTTTTAAAACATCTCATCATCGTTATCTTTTAAGGCATTAATGAAGATTTGTACTGACTATTACCCTGATAATCATTTGATCTTGGTGTTGTATTACAACTGACAGCATTCATTCTTGTGTCACCATCTCTACACTATAATTTATCTTCAGCCTATCAATTGTGCGTGAGAAAGACAGGATATCCCAGTTCGGGACTTTCTAATGTTGTAGTTTCTGACACTTGCATTCTCTTTTCCCCCCCAGTTATTTAGAAAGGTTCAAAAGCAGCAAAACAGCAATGATTTCTGAAGGATCATGTGACACTGAAGACTGGAGTAAAAAAAAAAAAATAGCTTTGTCATCACAGGAATAAATTACATTTTAAAATATATTAAAATAGAAAACAATAATTTTAAATTGTAATAACATTTCACAATATTACTGTTTTTACTGTATTTTTATCCAATAAATGCAGCCGTGGTGAGCATAAGAGATTTCTTTCAAAAACATAAAAAATCTACTAACCATAAATATAATAAACAATACATTAAATGACTTATATTTCATCGATACATTAAATGTCTTGTATTTCATATTGTCTTCTCTGCCATCCAATTTTCCACATTTTTTTGTGCCCCAGCCAATGCATTAACAGCTAATTTGTTTGACCCTGTTGTAATGAAGTACTCCTGAAGTTAAATAGAAACGATAATTCCATAATGTTGCTATTGCAGCATCTGCTTTAGAACAGCAGGACGCCAATAGCACAGCCCTGCTGCCCTACATCATCATCAGACCATAGGGGATTTCATATTATCTTGCATGGCTCTAAATGAATTCTGCTTTTCCCTCCAAGTTCAAGATGAAGAATTAATTATGTGCTCCTTGAAGTAAAATTAAAGAATAATGATTACTGCATGTCCTCTTGTTTAAAGCAAGGCATCCTTGATGGCAGTGAAGTGCTACAGTCACTGACACTATTAGCACAAATTATTTCATAGAAATCTTATCTCGCTGCTGTCACTTTGCAGACCTGGTGCTTTTGTGTGGTATTAAATTAATTAGGTATGATAAAAAAATAAAACATTTAAAAGGAGCATAGTTAGCTGCAATGATAATGCACAATGATTAGGCTATACACTGTTCTGTAATGTAATGGTGCTTTGTCCCAGGCACATGGTTTATTCAGAGGTGTGCACTGATAAGGCAGTGACTCCATGGCAGTTTATTTTCATGGCATGATATCATAACGATGAGAGATTTTTAGACACAGTGCTCTGTCAGCAGTAACTCAGTGTCAAGGGAGTTTACTGAAAGGAGAAAAAGAATTCTTATTTTTTTTTCTTACACGGAAAAGCACTTTTCAGTCAGGCTGCCAGTGGACAAGCACTGCTGAGAGTAGCTTGCACATATCCAAATAGCCTGTCCACTCTCTCGGTGACAGTAGTTGTGTTTTGTGTGTGTGTGTGTGTGTGTGTGTGCTACACAGCCCTAGTGACACCGACAACAACCTCTTCACGACTTTGATCCCTCAATGTAAGTGCATCTATGTTGTGCTGTGCATCTTCTACATCCAATCACTATAAAATTCTCTAATTTTCTCTATAAAATGTCTGCGCTCTCAGATACTTACACTCACTCTTCTAATGGGCATATTTACAGTACTCACACTACAGTCCCACCTCTCTCCCCATCAGCACCACCTTGAGGTTGAGAATAAGAGTCACAACTCCAGGACCTACACCCAGAAGGCCTTTAGGAGAAACTTAATCAGCAATCTTGTACCTGAATGTGGAGAAAAAGAGTTATTACTGTGGAAAGCTTTCTGAGACTAAAGGTCATCTCCATTCAGAAGCCTCTGTGTCCAAGCTACAGTATGTCCTCACGAATACATGTTCTGATCTTCAATGGGGAGACTATCAAGAGACTTGAAAATGCACAGCACAGTTTGCATACTTAAGGTATGACCTGACAAGCTAAAAAGCTAAACGGAGTTCACAAATGGTAGGATCATGTGAAAATGAATACATGATTTTAAATTGTCATCTAAATCTCACCTAATAAATGTTATCATAATTCAACGCAACACGTTTTCTTTCTAATAGGTTATTAACCCATGTTAAATGGAGCTGGTGTTCTGGTGGCTAAGCAATGGCACGCCACTTCCCTTTAGCTCTTTCAACAATGACTTTGCGTGTCTGTACAGCGCCTGGCCTGACCTGGCTATTGTTCAGGACAAAGCCTTCTGAAGAGTGGTGGCTTCTCCTGCGGTAGAATGCTAATCACCTTCATACAACAGTAGCATATGCTAATATCTTTCTAGGCTCACTTTATTTACACAATGACTAAGAACAGCTCCATGACTTGAAGTAGAGGAATTTTATTGGACCTTTGATAAAAACATCTTTTAATTATTTGTAGGCTAACATACTGAAACGTCTTCATAAAATGACATTACATTAGATTTTATACTATACTTGTTGAATTTCACATGAAATGAAACACAATCATACTCAAAATGTGATAAGGCAAACAATCTTGATTGTAAATATACAAAATGGTGACTCTTATTTAATTGAGACAACATTCTCTCTCTCTTTTTTTTTTTTTGGTTGATTTGGTGAAATTCTCATATAGATCACATCACCAATAATAATGCAGAAAATACTTTTGTTGTATACAGTGTTTACATGAATCAAACAACAGATCAAATTTGACAAGGTAGTACAGACAAGCTGCAATTAAAAATACAATTTGTCATTCAATCAGAAACTCAAATTTCTACTAAATACATCACTGTAAAAAACAATTGCTGCCTTAAATTAAGTACAATCAACTTGATTGTGTATGTCATTTCAACTTAAATTACATTAAACTGACTTAAAACAAATTAGTTGAATCTTGTGTAACAAAAAATTAGCAAATTGCGTAACTTATTTTGATGAGTTAAAGCAGCGTAAAAATATATGTTGATATAACTCATATAATGTTTTACAGTGATGTAATGTGCACAGTGTTGGCAGTAAACACGTATGAGTCACATGTCGGCGAGTTTAAGAAACACAGGCCACTTGTCCTTTCTGTGCGACCATTATGTAGAGTCCCTTAAAAGTTATGGCATGAGTCTTTGAAACAAGTGACGAATACGATTAGCTTCCCTGTAGATAATAAATGTATAACCAAGCAGAAAAGATTTTTCCTCCAGTGTCTTGACTTTTAAAAGCAGTCTATCTGTTTCATGGCGGTGGAGTTCCGAACAGAATAACGTGTAATTAATGTTGGGATGTGGCCCTGGGGAGCTTGGAAATGTGGGGAGAGGAGGGAGAGGAGTCACAGAGATTTCTGATTACCTGACAAGTTGGGGCCGGAAAGGCTACACTTAGCCCATTAAAGATTTTCCAGCGTGACATTTGAGAGCAGCTGCCGCACCGTGCGCCACCTCGCCATTTCCCCATTCGCTGGGCATCAATTTAGAGAGAGAAAGAGGGAGAGAAAGAAAGAGCAAACGAGAGAAAGAGAGGCCACCAGGCAGACACTGGCACAAATGGATTTCATTCACCAAGGTGAACTGTACTTGGCTGATAAATGCACTTCCTTGAATGTCAGCAAATGTCATTTGTGAAGCCTTTTACTGTTGCTTTAATAGCTTCCCCAAACTTACAAAGAAATGAAAATAGAATGACAGAGAGAGTGGGAGAAGAGAGAGAGATAGAGAGGGTTTGGCTGTTGTCACTTCCACATGATTAAGCAATAAGACATTTGAGAAGTCCCAACAAGAAAGTGGTTAAACTTGCTGGATAATGCCTCCACAATTAAGTGTTCGACTGTGAGTTTCTTGCTTTGAGCTGAAGCTTTGGACAACAGCT
Source organism: Rhinichthys klamathensis goyatoka (assembly GCF_029890125.1). Classification (NCBI taxonomy): domain Eukaryota; kingdom Metazoa; phylum Chordata; class Actinopteri; order Cypriniformes; family Leuciscidae; genus Rhinichthys; species Rhinichthys klamathensis. The sequence continues at coordinate 81,060 of NW_026606758.1, forward strand.
TAAATCCAGTTACTAATCAAATCATAGATCAGCTTTGGTTTTTAATAACGTTCAGCAACACAAAAAATTTCTTTTTGTTTTATTTCATTTTTAAAATGTGGCAGCAAGACAGAGTAAAGGGTTGCCAAAAATGAAAACAAAATAAACAACATGTATCAATACTCACACCGTGAAATTATCTATATTAATTCCTCTATATAAATTAGAATGTATAAATCTGTCTATGACTCTGATGATTTAGGAATCCGGGTTGTAGCCTGGGCAACCTCACTCTGGCCCAATCCACAAAGGCGGCCCACATGGCTGTGATAATCCCCATTTCCAGTAGTTGCTAAGGTTACAAATTACCTTTGGTACTCTTAACCGGCTCCTCTGTGACACTCTACTAATCCTTTTATGGAATTTCATTTAGGATTTATACTTTAGATACAGGATTACACAGCACTACATTTTGTTATTGTTCACATCGTCCAGTGGAGTCATGTAGCACATTCCTGCCTCATTTATTTGATTGAGTCAGTTGGTTGAATGTTAATAGCTCACTATGTTTTATTCAAGGATCTATTAAGTGTGAAAAGTTACCTTCCACTGCACTTTTAGACTCACTTCACACAAAAACACATATAACATCATTTGATTTTTGTTTTGTTTATATATATATATATATATATATATATATATATAATAATCATAATAATAATACTAATCTGTAATGACAAACTCAATTTTTCAGCATCATTTCTCCAGTCTCCAGTGTCACACGATCCTTCAGAAATCTTTCTAATATGCTAATTTGGTGCTTTATTCTTCTTATTGAAAATGGTTGTGCTGTTTAGTTGGATGTTTTTTTTTTTTCAGGATTCTTTGACGGACACATTTGTATCATTATAAATGTCTTTAATGTCATTTTGATCAATTTAAATGTGTCCTTGCTAAATAATAAATATAAATATAATGTATTATAATAAATAATAATAATAAAAATATGGCATCCAGCAGTGTAATCACATAAACATATATTATTATTCTGAAGATTTCTTAACAAAAACAGTGCACAACAGTATAATAATACAAACAACAGTACAACATTTAGGATTTTTAGGTTTTGTTACATTACACCACCTGATAGCAGTACTTAGAGATGAAGAGAGAGAGAGAGAGAGAGAGAGAGAGAGAGAGAGAGAGAGAGAGAGAGAGAGAGAGAGAGAGAGAGAGAGAGAGAGAGAGAGAGAGAGAGAGAGAGAGAGAGAGAGAGAGAGAGAGAGAGAGAGAGAGAGAGAGAGATGTGAGCTCTAATGATGTTCAGCTTGTTTGTGATTCTCTGCAGACAGATCTAATGAGGCTAATAGAGGCAATATCAACACATGCAAACCCAAACACACACAGAGAGAGAGAGAGAGAGAGAGAGAGAGAGAGAGAGAGAGAGAGAGAGAGAGAGAGAGAGAGAGAGAGAGAGAGAGAGAGAGAGAGAAACAAAACTAAAAAGTGCTAAGAGCCTCAAGTCATGTTGTAGAATACAGAGGACATAACAATATTTCCCTCCCCTTCTGTCTCTTTATCTCATACACTCACAGACGCTCTCACATACACTCTAACACTCACACACATACACTCTCTCACACTCACACACAGCTAGCAGCTCAGTCATCCGAGTAGTGACAGGCTGACAAACAATGTTATTGTTCTGATGGGTCAAATACTGCAAGCTCCTCAGTAATATGAACCATAGCTTTCAAAGACAACATAGATAACTCAGTGCAATGTAGAGAATGGTTGAAAGAGCTACATGTACTACAACTGATCATTTGCCATGATTTAAAAAAGATCATGAAATATACTTCATTTTGAAATTCAAAGTCCATTTTTACATTAACATATAACAACAATCATACAGCCTACAATTAGTCAATTTAAATATATTTGGTTTGTTTTGGTTTGTTTATACAGCCGTGCACAGTCATTCATAACATCACAGCACTCTTTTTAATTATTCGTCGGAATACTTTTAAATAAAGATAATTTATTTATTCCTGTAGCTAATTTATGTTTTGTGTGTTATCAACAACCCAATTAACGTTTAATAGCACATTTACTTTCATTTGAAATGTACTTTCATTATCGATACCTTTGGTTAATAGCCTACTGCTGGAAGACTGAGCAAATGTAGGCTATTGTTCGCACAAAAGCAAGTTACTCGGAAATAGGCAGAATTCGTAGCTACAATGATTTTCTGGGTTATTGCAGACAAAAATAGCCAGACAAAGAATTCACTTCAGTTCGAGGACGGGTGTTTGCTTTCACAAAAGACAAGTCCATACCGTGCAGTTTATGACGTCGCAATATTATTTGTGTTCCTGTTTTGGTCAATGTTGTAAACCTATAAAAACAAACAGGGGTGCAAGCCGGTGAGTGCAGCGCTGCTGGGCAGGACACATCCTTTTTTAGGAAGGAAAAGGATTTGGCGGAGAGAGCAAACAAAGATATCAACAGTTTCTTTAACCCCGCCGTGAACCACGGACCTGCAGGACAATATGGTAGGACAACCTCCCAATAACTTCCCATTACCTCTGCGCGACATTTTGCCTTCAGATTCACCTTGTCTGGGTGCGCGAGCATGCATATTTGGCGCGTTCACAGCAAACAGTCTGAGAACCCTTGAAATAAGGCCTAAACTAAACAATAATCACATACACACACTGCCATTATTCTGGCAAATGAGACTAGGCTACAACCCATGAAATCCAAAAATGTAGAGGATTATTTAGATGATTTGGGGTTTCGTTCTCCCTTTGTAGGCCTATTGCAGGTCATAAATCCATATATAGACGTATTTGAGCAAATAGTCTGAGATAATTCTTCAGCGGTGGATGTGATGATGACCATCTCCGCAATTGAAAGACCGAGGGCAGGCAAGGCTACAGGTTACAGCTGTCAGTCATTAATTTTTCATCTGGCCATGGAATAATGCGTTGCGCACTGGGCTCAGTCATTCAATCATAAACATTTTTTAAGACGTTTTGACATCTGCTTGAGTATCTCCTAATAATTTCATTAAGTGATCTAATTAAAAATACATAGGCCTATGCGTTAATCTGCAAAAACAATTGTGATCAAGTCCTATACCTTAAAGGGATGGTAAAAATGAACGTTTCAGAAGTTAGACTGGCATCTACTTGCATTTGTGTTTCAAGATTTCGCCAGAACAACATGTTGTGCAAACATTGAGTTTTTTCCCAGTCAACTCTCAATATCGATCAACTCTGGAAGTGGATGCTATCCAAACACGAGGGAAACATTGTCATTGGGAGCAATGGACAGCTTTCCAAAGAAAATCAAATTTCATTGTGAATTGAAAAGTCGTAAATAAGTCACAGATTTGACTATAACCCCCTGGATGAAGCCTTTGACTCTAGCTTCACTTTATATACATAAAATCTACAAATAATTTATTCTGTTGAAAGAAATGTGTTACGCTTATGAAAGTATCATTTTATATCAGACAATGTATAGGCGGCTCAATTAATAGGTTAGAAACAGAGTTTAATAACAAACACAACATCCTGTATTTTTCCTTGTCTTTTTCAAATGACATTAATTGAAATAGAATAACCGTTTTTGCAGCATCTGTTGTAAGTAATATAAATGTCAAAAATAAACAACTAGACCAGAAATTGATTCTGTTAATAGGCTATAAGTAAAGTAGCCTACGTCAAAAATTAAATTAAAAAACCTCCGCCTTTCGCGAGGAACAGACCAAAACTTAAGAGAGTTATTTTGTGTGTTACTTCCTGTCAGTATCCCGTTACAAAAATTAGGAGTTCACAAGTTCAACATCTACCCCCCCCCCCCCCCCCCAGCTCTTCGTTACATACACTAGGCCTATCTAGGCCTACCTGTTGATATTTCGCGCGTCTCCTCAAAGTAGCGCCTTGTACCTGTCACAGCGATGTAGCGCATTCATAGCAATCCAGACGTCCTCTATTGATCTCTGTGGTCAAACCCTTCTTTAGACAGAAATCCTATTCGACAGATGCTTTTCACCCATGAATAACAAGTCCTAGATGCTACACTTTCAGTCACTGCCAAGTAATAGGCCTACAAATCTCGATGACTCTGTTCCCCTCCTTGACTTAAAACTTCTGACAAGGTATATTTAAATTCCTCAAATAAATGAAAGGGAAACATTTTATAAGGAATTGTCCCAGTGCAGCCCAAAATCTGACCAATCAATAATACATATTTTGCATCATCTTTTTTGTTTGTTTAATGGGTGAATGAGTGAGAGAGTTGGAATTACAGTTGATATCAGAGATAAGCAGAGTTTAATGTTTACCAAAGAACTTACTAACCTTTACAAATGAGAGATTTTGTAGTTTAGCACAGGTCACGCAGAAACATAAGCCAATGTTTTTAGCTCTTTTTTTAAAGCTTTTATTGTTTAACCAGCCAGCATTAATCACTGATGTTTTAATGGTAAGATACATGAATACACATTACATGATGCCAATACAAAAATTAAGAACGAGCACCCTTATTAAACATATCATTCAATACATAAGCTAAAACATTCAAATGTGTCTCAAGTCAAATTCCAGAAAAAAAACACCTGATGTGTGCAAAACAAAATGCAATTATTATTTATCATTCTCGAGCAACAATCCCTGTCATTCTCGATTATAGGTACAAAAACACGTCAAGCCACAATAGCAGGGCTTGTCCTACTTAAATATGCTGGTTTCACTCGTGTAATTTTTCAGTCACTTGACTTCCCTGTCAAATGAAGGACGAAGAAAATGCTTATGTTAAACACAGCAGTTTATGCAGAGCAGAGAAAGGCAGGTTTGACACATTTTGCACTTTTCCTTCAAAAGTTGCACTTTAGTAGCCTACATTATGAGTCCTTTTACATTCACATAAAATAAGAATAAAAATGAATTCTATTAAAAAAACAAGTCGATAGGCTCATTAAAAAAACTATGGACATCTTTATCGCGGTATTTGATCAACATTGTATGTAGTGTATTATTATGGTAAATAATGTAGGCATTAATTATTTCAGTTTCCCTCGAATTCATATTTGAAAATCCAGCACGTCTATTGTTAGACCGTAAACAACATTGTATATCTCAATGTTTTTTTTCAATCCATCACTCTACTTTAGATGTATTGATGCCATTTCCAATCCAACGTACAGTGATGATATGTTGAGAGGGAAAAAGACACACAAATTTAATTTTAACGACAAATTAAATAATTTAATTATTCATTAAGAATTAGTTAAAGTGAAAAATCTTCAAATGTCCCACCCAAATTTGGGTCTCATTTTTCCAACATGCCCAAATTGAATCATTATAGCATGAATGACTGAGGGAGAATGGACGAAGAGATTGAGCACAATTCATGAATGGGTCTGCCCTTTCAGCAGTAGCTCAACTGAGGCGCTAATAATTTGCCCATGTTGACGATTTGCTCCAGATTGGATTGTCTTACTAGGCAAAGACCAGTGTTTCACTTTCTGCCCATTTTTAAAAGCTCTAATAGAAAACTCCCCGTAGACGCAAAGTGACAGATTGCCAGCGTTTATGAATTATTGTCGGGTTGCCCCGGGTCGTTATGACAGCGGCTTCAATGGTTATATCGTGTCACTTTGCACCTAATCAAGATTGACAAAACAACTGATAGGGCTACCAATACGAAACGCAAAGGAAGACCATAAACCCCGCCCGAGTGAATGACAACAGGATGTTTGAAAATGTAGGCTAATAGGCTATAACCACATCGAATACTTATAGACTACTTCTTAAACCAATTTTTATGTAAAACATTAAATCGACATCTCTTCAAGTTTCTCTCATGTTTTAAAAACAATTATTTCGTTAATTCGAGAAATTCAAGTTTCACATCAAAACTTGTATGAATCTAATAGAACCAAAAGGCAATATGCAGTCCCAGTCTGAATGCATGCTTTAATTTGTGTAATTAGCAGCACGCTGTTTTAAAATAGTTAAACGTTTTTTTACTTACTCTGTTAATTTATTATGTTAATGTCAGTGAATGTACAGTTTCGTAAAATCATTAATATGATGCATTAACTTTGCATGCCTCACAACAAACTCAAATATCACATTTAGAATATGTTAATAAAGAAATTCCGTCCAGTCGTCACATTGTATAAACATCATCACTATTGTTTATATTATTAGTAGCCTTGTATTTTAAATAACTGAATGCATTCCGTTTTAGACACTAAACATTTGCATCAAGATGCCTTGTTGCACATGCCGAAACTGGACAAAAAATATCCCTAAATATCAAAACATTGTGGAAAAATGTGTAGATTGTCGTGGATAATCCTAAAGAACGCTGTACTCAGTAGTATGTGCATGGTTTGTACATTTATCGCGAGGTGGGGGCTAGAATAATTACTTTATCACCCACAGGCTCTGGATATGATGAAATCCTAGGTCCTGAAATTAACATAATCAGTTAAAGCACAATAGAATGGATACAACGTAGCTATTTTATATGAATATCTCCGTTACTCCCCCTCGACCCCCCAACATACAGTCCTCGTCCTCACCACCCTCACCACACATAGCCTAAGGATTTGGGCCACGCCAAAGCTCTGAGAGAAACCGGAAGAAAGAGGGCCTGCAGTTCCAGGCGTCCGGCTCCATTCACCAGCGAAACCTCCAATGGCTTCATTAGAAGTAACGAGTTGACACAAGGTAAATCTAACATTGAAGCGCCATTCACTTGGTTTGCAGAGAACCCTCATTAAATGTCGCTAACAAGCCGTGCAAATGCAGTGATTGGACAGCTCCCGTATAACTCCGCAGACCTAGCAGGATGCCCACTTAATGAGACCACACAAAAAAAATAGGGGAGGGGGCATCTCTGTTGAAAATGCTGCTCGCATTTTGCCTCCCTCCCCCAGCAAAAAAAAAAAAAAAAAAGAAAAGAAAAAAGAATGAAATCAAACATATCATCGATGTTTCAGGAACTTATAGCCTACCTACAAACTACACATAATTTATACATGCAACTAAATGATAAAAAAAAGATCAATTAATAATAGAACATTTCATAAAGAGAGTTCTATGATCAGCATAACATTACAAATGACCCAATTTTCTTTTCTAAATATCAAACATTTTGTCACACTAAACAGTTTCCCTGAATTGCATCTTGGCTACCTAGGTGTGACATCGTAGCCAGAGGTAATAAAACGCTTCCATTGTACTACAACCTACATTTAACAAGCCAAGCGGATTCAAAATATAGCCGAGGTTAAGACCCTGAGCTGAGAATATAAAGGGGCATTTGCGCCCCGTTACGACGGCCCCACAACGCTGCAAGCTGCACTTGTCTTGCATGATTCAGGGAGTGGAGAGCAACGTCCCGGCAGAGGATGACAACTTCAAGAGCGATAAACTGGAAATATAAGCGATATAGCCTAGCCTACTGAACGATGCTTTTTGTTTAATCTATCGCCTTCGCTTTATAATCTGTTGGTGTCTTTTACGAAGCCCTAAACACATGAATTTGACCAACTCTCTGGTGAGTCTCAGAACAATTAGCTATTTTTAAGAAAGGTCATATTAAAACTTACGCTACACACTTGTGCAAGCAACAAAGACATCATAGCCACATTCAAATCAATTCCATTTTGGATGGTAGGCTACTATTGCGGTATAGCACCAGAAAACAGCAATATATCATTTATAAATGAATGAAATGAAGAACTCAGAAAGAAAAAAAGAGACGAAAGAGACGTGACATAGCTAAGGGAAGAGCGAGCAATGGATAAAAAAATCGATGGAGTTACATCAAGTTTTGCAACCCATAAGTTAGTTTAAGACAAGAATAAATAAATAAAAATAAAAACAGAAAGACTCAAACCACCGCTCCCGAGAAGATTCTCTTTCTGCAGCCGTCGCATGGAGATCGATTTCCGGTTTGGCAGTGTTTAATGATGACCTGAGTGGATGTAAAAACAGAATAAATGTTTAAAATGAAATAAAACCTTTAATCGGAGAAGGCAGTGTCCCGTGCCCTTTCCTCCTCAAACACTTGCATGCAAGTCCCCGACTCACCACACAATGCTCAAAATTACTCATGCATGTTAACCGCGTAGTTGCCAACATTGGTGAGAGGATGGGAGGACACATTTTCGTGTGATAAGAAGTGAGAGCAAGTTTGAATCGAGAGCTAAGAAATGGTTTGCTTACCTTCTCATGCGACCGAGCTCTTCTCCGTGATCTCTGGCATGCTGTGACGACACGTAGCTTTATTAAAGCTCTTTCAGGGAGACATGTGAACGCCGAAATTACGTGTTAAGTTTCAAACCCCTGATGTCCCTTCACTTAAAAATACTGAAACTAGAAACATGTTTAAATAATAAATGTTCAGCTGCGAAATAATCCACTGTCACATTCTTATTTCATGGTCTTTGTGCAGTATTAAAAAAGACAGAGCTAAACGTTCATCGGTATTGAGGACCTTGCTCCCCGCTGATTTTGGCATAGTACAGAGCAAAGAAAGCTATAGGGGATAAATAGACGATTAAACAAGGTGAATGAAGTTATTTGGGATGCTAATGACTTGCTTAATGAAAACAAAGGCTATGTTAAACAAAGTGATTTTACGGCAACTTGGCACGTTCTTTCTGTTTTTATGCAATTTCCACTAAATGCGAGTATAGGCTACTCTTTCCAAATCACATTTGAACCGTAGGCTACCATGCAAACACTGTTTTCGCCGAGACGGACCTGTATCATATGGCATAATTAAGAGCTTTTCTAAATGTAAAACATGCTTGACCAAGTGGGTTTTAAAAAATACGGTCTACAATGAAATAACACAGGTTATTTCCAGTCCAAAAAGCTTTCCGAAGGGACCACTTCAAGTGCCACTTGGAGTTACTTCACTTAAGTTTCCTGTGACAGAAGAACAAACAGATTTGATCCTGGAGACAGAACGTGACCCAATACTTCTATTAAGATCTCTTCCCCGCCCCTCATTCTGCTACACACACACACACACAAACACACTAGCTTGCAGTAGCTACATTGTGAACATGTGATAGTGGCTAATAAAGTTACCGGAATAGGACTTAAAAATATATTATCCCATTTACCTGTATACTTTGATAAGATGCAATTTAGTATCTGAAAGAGACAGTTCTGAACACCTGAACAATTCAGGAAATTGCATTAAATTATGTCAACATTATAGCTAAATTAGAGAAAACCTGAATACTACGGCTTATGTTCTCATGATATATGGTCATTGTTCTTTATCAAGTGGACGCGTAATTTTTTACACGAACTAAGCACTGTCTAAATAGGCTATAGTACAGCACAGACTCTTTGATGCAAGCCATGAAACCCATACCAACACGCCTTTGGAAGCCGAATCTCGTGGCATAGTTATAGATTATATCCTTCATTCTTTTAAAAAGTCTTTCTAGTTTTTACAACCTAAAAGTAGTACACAATATTGGTATTATATAGCTTAACTGCAAAAAAAAAGTGTTGAATAAAATAAAAGTTATCCATGATCACGTGCTTTTTTCCAACATGCATGGGCAACGGGCCATGTTTGGTCTCAGAGCAGTGCAAAGCATCAGTGGAGCCACAGGGATGTGCGTCCACTAGTAAACGGCTGTCACTGTGTGAGAATCGCATCAAAATGCGATCAAAATACAAAAACGATCCGGAGTTTTCGGCGTGCGGTAGCATATAGGCACAGCGAACAAATATGTCCATCCTTTTAGATTGCATGTTTTTACGGCTAATGTAGGCTACTAGGCTATGGGTTAAGCGAGCCGGCGTAACATCGTATCCTCTCCAGCTTCATACGAGGCGCTAAAGAATGAAATAGCCTATCTGCACCCTGTCGTGGATTCCGTTTTTAGCGCTTCATTTAAATTCCGTGTCCGTGACTGTCATCCCGAAACCCCACCCCTGCCTTCTCTCCCTACATATCTTCTTAACTTTAACGAGCCTCGTTAAGATCACAATAATATTCCACCCTCTAATTGCTCATTCCATTCAACAAATAGGCGAGACTCTGCTTCGACTTCACACGAGTCAAGGGAAGGGAGGGTGCTGTTGAGATTGGAGTTCCTGATAACCCCCCGTGCGTGCAGCCGAAGTGGTGAAAGCCTCTACGTACTGGCTAATGATTGGCACGCTTGACAGTGATTGGCAGGGCTGCCATGACAACGCTACAACGACACCAAGAAGACCAATAGAAAAGCGAAACAAAATATTTCAATGCTACACTCACGGTGGATTTAGGGGGAGATATTATGAGGCTGGTGTCATTAGGCGATAGCTATTGAATCATTCAATCCGAATTCGTCGGTCTTTTTTTCCTTCGCAAATTTCATTCTCTCCCAGGTCATTTCCATGGTTTTCAGATCGCCTTTAGAGCTTTATCCCTCTCATTTCTTCCTGCCAAACTTTGCTGATCGCCCTTTGCTGTTGGCGAGCAGTGCGCCCAGCTCCAGGTCTCCCGAAGACTTGTCAATGTTTCAGCTACCAACCTTAAACTTCTCTCCAGAGCAAGTGGCGAGCGTCTGCGAGACGCTGGAGGAGACCGGGGACATCGAGCGGCTGGGTCGCTTCCTATGGTCGCTTCCAGTGGCGCCGGGTGCTTGCGAGGCGATCAACAAGCATGAATCCATCCTTCGTGCCCGGGCTGTGGTTGCCTTCCACACGGGCAATTTTCGTGATCTCTACCACATTTTGGAGAACCACAAGTTTACCAAGGACTCGCATGGTAAATTACAAGCAATGTGGCTAGAGGCTCACTATCAGGAGGCCGAGAAACTACGCGGGCGTCCCCTAGGACCGGTTGATAAGTACAGGGTGCGAAAGAAGTTTCCCCTGCCTAGAACCATCTGGGACGGTGAGCAGAAGACGCATTGTTTTAAAGAGCGAACGCGGAGTCTGTTGCGGGAGTGGTACCTTCAGGACCCCTACCCAAACCCAAGCAAGAAAAGGGAACTGGCTCAAGCCACTGGACTCACTCCCACACAGGTCGGAAATTGGTTTAAAAACCGGAGACAACGAGACAGGGCAGCGGCAGCAAAAAACAGGTCAGTCACGTTATATATGTTTACCTTTCAATGGAAATTTTCTTTCGTAATATTCGTAATATATTTTCATAAATTAACTGTTTGTGAAATATGTGAACACAATGTATTGTGTAAGTATAAAAAAAACAGAATCAAATAGATTTGGACATACAAAAACAATGAGGGAGCGAAAAAGACGACATTTTATTTGTGCCGTGTGCAAGATGTTTAGAAAGTTTTAACCAGAGCATAACAGCAAATAGATCAAATTACATGTAATCTGTTTATTAAAGTGTGAAAAGGAAATGGAATTTTTCTCCCTCTGATTCATCGATGAAAACTGAAATAGTTAAAATAGCATACCATCATCAAATGTGTATGTGCTTCACATCAAAGCTGTGTTCTGCTTACACGTGTTAAAAACGACAAAAAATACTATTTTGTAACAATCAAATATATAAATCTTGCTTTAAAAAAACATTGATAATAAATTAAAATTTTAGATACTAGAGATAACAATACAAATATGGATAAAGCCTAATTGGAGAAAACAAAAACAATTTACGTATAGCATCTCTGTTGCAATATTGGAAAAGTAAATCCCAAAGTAATTGTCAATGCAAAGTAATACTATAGAGAGTAGTTTATCAAATATTCTTAGACACAGACACGTTTTACAACATGAGATTGTAAATACAAATATTTGTAACCCTGCGGACACACAACATTAAGAAATAAAGCATTATTAATTATTCTAGGGTCTAGTGTTTTGCCTATTAAATTTGACACTGTGCAAATTATTAGGCTAAAATTTGACTAGCCAATGTACTTCGTAATTATATTACACACAACACCGCGTAAATTAGTTAGAGTGAGTTTTGTTTCAGATGATTTAGTAGTCGAATTATTTTTCTTCCTAAACGCTAAATAGTAAGCTACTATGTGTCTTGGGAATGAAAAAGCAGCAGAAACTTAGTCCACACTTTGACTGGTGTAACTGATTTATATTATTTAATAGATACATCTACAAATTGCACTTGACTGGATGACCACACATCGCTAATAGAAGCAAGAACTATGACTTTTTTTTGTCATACAGCACACTAATATATCAAATCTTTAACTGACGTCACCTAATTTTAACATATAAACATGGAAATGAAAACAATACTTATTTGTATCATTACAAGATTCAAATATCCTGAGAAGTCAATCAAATCTCGAGGATAGATTATAAATATGCTTTTGGTATGTAGACTTAATCCTTGTAGCAACAGGGCTTTATGGAATTGTATAGCTGTAGCATCCAGTTGATCATGTAAGCAAATGTTTAGAGTTATTGGAGATCTATTTTTTTTATCTATATCGTTTTAAATGTTTAATAGGCCTATATATCATACTAATTACATGAAAATTGAGGCGCGTTTTTCAGTGAAAAAAAATGGCCTACAACTTTTCTATTCTAAAGGCATTCCATTCTTTCACTTTTCTGCTATAGGCTCCAGCATCAAGGAATAGGGCAGAATGGCATGCGGTCCCTTTCGGAATCCGGCTGCACTCCACGCAGTTCTGCGGAGTCGCCATCGACTGCAGCGAGTCCAACGACCAGTGTCTCCAGTATGACAGAGCGAGTCGACACGGGCACGTCGATTCTTTCAGTAACATCAAGTGACTCGGAATGCGACGTATGATACGCAAACAGAGAAATATATACAGGAGAATGGACCTGAATAAACTCTATTAATTATCGGGGAAGATGAAAAAGGACCAATTGATATTACTATTATAAAAAGAAAAAAAAACATAAAAGCACGTGTTTTTCAAGCGCTTTCAATGGACCTCACACCTTTCCCCCACCCCATCACTTGCATGATATATATATAACTAAATATATATTTTTTCTTTGATTTTTTTTTTTTTTTGTATATGGGGAAATGCCCCACGTTTATTATGTCTACCAGGACCACCGTGAAGAGGGAATTACCAGAAACCGGTGTCCATCGCCTTTTTTTCTGTTTTAGTCCGAGCGACGACGAGCAGCCAGGATGCAATCCTCTTTTCCTTTATGTTCATCAGACAATCATTTGAGTCGTAAGCACCTTTTTACTACACTTTCTTTCACTGCCTATGTGGGGTACTGGTCAAATGTGGAACTGAATCGTTATGACTGTATCAGATTTTTATTTTTATTTCGAGATTTTATATTGAATTATGTACATCTTAAATAATGCGATCATTCTCCCAGTCTGTAATATATGTGTAGAAATAAGTCTGTAAATAATATTGCTATACCCATTCTCTTTTCTATCCCTGTTCACTTTTCTTGGCTTGGTGTCCCTACATAAACTATTCGTCAAAACGTAAGTGCTCTAGGCGTTTTGTTTCTCTGTTTTATGCCATGAAAAGAACTCCAAGTGACCATGAATTATCAGTCGAGATTAATGCAAAAGACAAAATATTGGATATCATCATCATCGACTGACCAAGTCTATTTCATGTTTCCAGTCCAGCGCTTATAATTCAATGTTACTTTCTTGCGTGCTTCTGTTAATGTATACGTTTCTAAACTGAAAATACAGTATTCCATTTTGTTATAAAACTGCATTATGTGTGTCATTTCCACAAGTCATTTTCTATAGCCTACAACAACAAACTATTATCTCTCCAGTTTACGGAGAGCATGTAATAAGTTTATCACTTGTGTAATGTGCAAAACAATTCTTCAACATACACAATTTGTAGTACAGGAACTTTTTTTAAACAAAAAAATTCACTGTGACACGTTGAACATTCGTCTTTCTTTTTGTTAAAAGACAGTGGCTAATGTACACAATGCAAAAATTAAGTGTACACCATTAAATTGACTAATCATGGAGGACTCCTCCCCTGGACCAGTGTCCCATTGTCAACAAAACGGCTTTTCATTCCAAATTGAGCTAGGAAAGGAAAAAGCTACCTTTGGGCGAGTAGCTAACACAGAGAAAACCACACAGAGCACTTCATTTAGAAGTTTAGTTAGTTTGCTCCAGAATTCTTACTGCGCAATTTAACAAACACAAACAGTTTATTGCCGTTACTATATTATACTAAAGGTAAATGTTATTCTAAATAGAGAATAACTTTTCTAAACAATAAGAAACTGCTTGTAAATGTGATAAATTACTTCATAAAACGCATTACTTTGTCGAATTCGTCAATGCACCAAAGACAAAAACAAACTTTATTGAGCAGGAGCCATTTGTATCATGAAATAATTCTGTTTAAAGTAGCCTAAAATACTCGCTTCTTAACCGTAAACTGATTTAACATTTTCTTTAATATTTTGCCCCTTATCATCTATCCCTCCTCCTCTGATTCCCGTCTGTCCGTTTTACGGCAGATAACTTAGAGACTTAACGAAAGTGTAGTTTTTATCTCCCACAACCGTCAATGCTAAATAAGGCTTTGTCTTTATTATTTCACTCACGATCGTAATTATGTAGTATGCCTATGTCTTGTAAGTCCTCTCAAGTCTAAATATGAGCGATACCATTTGGAAATATCCTACTCATATCTCCTAACGACACTTGATGACATAAATGCGCTAAAATAAATAAGCATTTGATTTGTATTCATTGGTAGTTGATCGCGAGATACTACTTTTTACTTCTGAAGTTCATCTGCAGAAAACAGATATGGACAATCAATGGCCGATGGAGCTCTCCACTCACTTTACACTGATCTTTATCATCCTCTCAGACTAGGCTACATTAATTTATTGGCCGATATATCTCTTAAACATGTTAAGGACTGAAAAAATTGGTTAAGAGACGAGCAGTTTTCTTTTAAACTGCAGGCTAATATCAATACAATAGACTACTGCTATTTGATATAAACAGGTGGTAAAAACTTGGTGGTAAACTACTAATAATTTGAGTGTGATGGAAGAAATTAATTTACGAGAATCGCTTATATTGACTTTTTAGCTATCATAAAGACATCGCTAAAAAAAATCGATAGTTTGACAGTAAAATATCTTGAACAGACTATGTGTCGGACCATTTCTTTTG
This sequence comes from Rhinichthys klamathensis goyatoka, assembly GCF_029890125.1. Lineage (NCBI taxonomy): Eukaryota > Metazoa > Chordata > Actinopteri > Cypriniformes > Leuciscidae > Rhinichthys > Rhinichthys klamathensis. The sequence continues at coordinate 96,195 of NW_026606758.1, forward strand.
GTAGCCTACAAACGATGCTTTTCGCAGAGTTGCAAAGAGTTATGGGCCCTCAAACTCTTGTTACCCATAAGATTAATAATTAAACACACACATGTGTGTGTGTGTGTGTGTGTGTGTGTGTGATAACTGGAGCAACAATAGGCTACATAACATTTTCATACACATCCAGTGCCTATAGCATGTGTGTATTATCCCTATGGCGAGGGTGTCAAAAAGGCAGAATAGATTTTTTTTTTGTCCTGTTCCCATAACCTTAGACGCACAGAGACAAATGAATGCAATTGGACCGCAGACGGCAATAAGAAAAGATTGTACAGCCCTGTTTTTTCTCTGATTTCATCGGCTAACTGAACACAACTTTTCTATTCGTGTGTATTCATGCAGTTCTGAATGAGCGTCAGTTCCCTCTGACCCGGATTGAAAGCGTGGAGCCTCGGCATAGCCTGTCAGTGCAACCACTCTTGGCAAGACTGGGCCTTTCCCCTCCCGAAACAGTCCCCTTCTCACAAATAAGCACAGGACAAGGTACGTGGAGCTAGAATCCGCACTGTGAGGCTACCGCAACTGTGGCAAGATGTGCATTAGGCGGAAGAGTAAAGGACAATGACCGAACCGATAAATGTCTAAAAAAATTTTTTTTTTTTTAAATACACATTTCATTTTATACACATTTAATGATAGTTCCTGGTCTGACATATTGTTTATGTTATCAAATTATTGGGGGAATAATTCAATCCAAAAAGTAGGCCTATTTTCAGATCATGCATAGCTAAAATGTGACAAAAACGTTGGCGGTAGCCTAATTTCCATCCTGACTTGAACGACTGACATATTTTAAATGATTCGTCATTAGAACTCCTCGCATCTCAAAGGAAATGTTACATCACTTCATTATTCTATTTTACCCAATATATTGTGGGGTCCTTTGGATCAATTCCATAGGCTTTTTTATTTATTTATTCTATTTAGGTCAGATGCTCGCGTCTTTCCTTTTCCCTCTATGGTCCAAAAACTGAAATAAGGGCAATAACTAAAGAGCTAGGCTACTTCCAACACATGCAGAGACAGCCACAGATTTTGTATTATTATTATTTTTTTGATAGACGAAGTAAACGAATTAGCACTATATGACTTTCATTCAGTAGGCTAAAGTCAATTAATAAATAAAAATGTCATAAATCATTTAAGGAATTATGCGAGTGTTGTTCTCGACCAGCAGCCTGTGATGAGGCGTTTTGGCAAGCAGGATTAAAAACTGTAATTCTATTACAGAGTAATTTAGAGGTCACAAGAGGCTATGATACAGGATCAGCAGTAAGATCAGAGTGTAAGAGCCCGTTTGAAGGTTAATTCGGATGAGATCCAACGAACTATGGAAGAAGTAGAAATATTGAGATTTTGTTTCACCACAACAACTTGTAAGGGTACAGAAGTCTTAAAAACTCGAGTATTTCCCGAATCATTCCCCATTCTCACATGTGGGTGGCTGGGTGTTAAGCAGACATGCGTATAGGCTACTGACTGAGACAACATATCGCTACTGAAAGCATTCAAACTGCTAAGTAGCTCAACTAATATCAGCACGTCGAATGTAAAAAAATAATAATAAGAAAATACACCTTTTATGCGTGTGTTTTTTCAAATTGGTATCATGCTACACATGGTTGCAGCTGAATGCAGTAGGCTAAATAAAATATGTTCAAATAGCCTACCATAAACATCAGTTGCCCTATTGCACTAAAACAACAACATAAGCTTATAATAGGCTACATAGGCTAATAATAATAATAATAATAAATAATGCGACCTTAACCATAATAAAACATTTTTTTCAGCTCTAACAGGCAAAGCTTTCTGTGATTTGATGAAGTAGGGGAATTTACAAATAGGTGCACATAAAAACAAAATCGATCAGATAGACCCTACCAGATAAAAATAGATTGGCTATCCACAAGAACAACAATGGCAGAATAGTTCAAACGTGAGTGTAAATTTAGCTGAGGCCAAGAGACATTGTGAAATATATTTTCGAGAGAAAGAGGGGATGGGAAGAGAGAGATTTTGGTCTAATATTTTAGGCTATACATACATATTCTAAACAATACGCTCAGCTCCAAGAACCGTGCCCTGCCCCATCTCTTCGCGCTCCCGTGCTCCACTGGCCCGCCTCGGCTCTGCCTCCTCAATTAACGCGCTCCTACTGGAGCCCCGCTGCGCGCCAGAGCTCGACCCCACAGCCTCCAATAGTCCTAACCGCCTCCTACGGCGATTCCGCTCAACAATCATCAAACCATTTAGCAATTGACTCATTCTGTAAATAATCTTTGACGCACTAACAAAGACGCTATTCGAGAGGAGTGTATTAGCATGAAAGCATTTAAACAGATGTCACGTTAGCTTCTGGTGTCTTGCTTGCAAATCATTTAGATGAACTACAACTGGCGTTTTTACTCACATTCATGCTCCAGACAGAGGATTAAAAATAGACAGGCCTATATTCAAATCTATCTCTTTAGTGCAAAAGCTAGAGAACTAGAATGTAAGATGCAAGACTCAAATTAGGCAATTTGAGAAAGAGAGCAAGGACTTATTTTACATAGGCCTACCTTTATAGATTTAGTAGGCTAGGCCTACATCAGAATATAGTTGAACACTTTAATATATTTAATAATTTATCTAGCTACTTACAGAGCTTATTTTCTATTATTGCTATGAAACGTGTAAAATGTAGGCCTAGGTGTTGCATAGTTTAGTTAAATGTTGTCTGAATTACAGAAACAGTAGAATGGAGTAGTCTACGCGATAAAGGTGTGAATGCAGTCACAAACCAGATCCAATCTCAACTATGTTCATGTGGACTGAACTGAAGCGCGTCTGGCATAGCATATTTGTTGATCTCGTATGCGTGTTACGCCATCTTGTGGAGAAATGTTCTCTGTAGCTCGGGTCTTCAAGCTGTGATAGAAAACATACATTAATAGAAAACGATACATTGCAGGTGTCCAGTCCACACGAACATAAAATTGCTCAAAGGAGGACACCCTCATGGTTAAAAGTAGAAAACCCTCCGACATTAGATTTTATTTTCTAACTTATAAGGTTGCTCACTAAATGTAAACAAATATTATTGTGAGAGTTCCTGTTTTGTTTGTTACTACAGTTAACAGGGAATAAAATGCAAAGAATAAAATGTTTAAAAATGTGTTGTTTTCTTGTAAGGTGTTTAAATATTGCTGGCCCACTTTGGCTGAATGTGTTAGATAAAGTGGGCCAGTGGGATTCAGGTGAAGTCTGACGACCTCCAGTACTAATTACACTCAAATGAATTAAATAAATTGACATTTACTGGCTATTTTATAGTTGACATGTATAATCTACTTTTTTAGCAAACACAAATGAGGAAAGAAATAGCAGAAAATAAGACGAGGCATTAAGTTTAATCTGTGGAGTGAAAAAAAGGATGAGAGGAGCAAAATGTATATTCATAATATAAAGCTTTAAAATATGGACACGATTTAAGTTCATTTAAAGTGTTTAGAGAAAACAGAGACAGAAAAAGTTCTACAATAATGGTTACCATTATAAATGTTCATCTTATTCAATTCTTGTTAGCCTATTTGTTGTTGCATGTGTTATAGTCCCTTATTTAATGTTGTAGAGTTCAATTTCATCCACATTCTGATATTCAACATCAATCAGTTGTTTTTAATTTAACATGCATTGAGTGAACTGATTAATTTTACTCATAACCTCCTGGCTGTATGATTTTAGGTTTGTAAAATATGTTGTTGAATATGTTTTTTGATAATATGTGCTAATAAATCATGTGTTTTTAATTAAGATAGAGGATACTTTTTGATAAATCAGGGATGGCCCACTTTACCAGACCAGCTGGCCCACTTTACCTGAAAATAAATTTGAAAGGAGTGCATGATCTCAAAATGTGTATAGTATACCTTGCAAATAACAAATTATGACTGTTTTCAAATTGAAATATAATAGCTGGACCTTAAAGTTAACAAAAGTAATAAAGAAAAGGAAATAAAAAAACAAAAAGGGGCCCACTTTACCTGCATTCTACATGAAAAACTACAAAAATGCTAACTTTATTTTACACATTTTTAGTTTCTTTCTTAACACACGTTACATGTACTTAATAACAGTAAATTATGCATAATTACATGATGCAACTAACCCAAAACCAAACCCTAACCCTAATAATAATAATAATAACCCAATGTTATGTGATAACCTAACATCCGTTTCACGTCAGGGTCCTGATCATCCTGTCAGTGTTTGTTTTGAGATAACAACCGGCTGGATGTACATTATCCCGCCTATTACACGCTACTTGCCACATAAGTAAATAATTAGACATGAAATATTGATCTGAGTTGAAATATTTTATTAGTTCTTTCTAAGCTTCCACTTATAAAGCAGTTGCTACCGTACACTGTAAAAATTAAAACGAATGAATATGTTAAATCTAATCAATTAAAATGAGGCAACAGATTACAAGCAATATTATTAATTAAATTTAACAAATTAGAATTGAGTAATAATTAACCAAATTAATTCCTTAAAAGTTAATCATTTAAAATGAGTAAAATTTACACATTTTTTTAAACAAAAATATCGGAATAACAGACTGACGTCAAAGATGAATTAAGAACTCTTTTTTTTAATTACCAATATTGAAGACACCTAATGTTAACAAGCAGAATCACTGAAGGAGAAAAACGTTATTTTTAAGTCACAATTATGGAGATCAGTGTGTTTTAGTTGGGCTCTTGACCATTAATTCATTAACTTTAGATTTTGTTTGGCTGATGTACATGAGTTATAACAGCCAGATTAACAAATAGAAAAGGTGATCTGATGGTGCTGGTTATGTTGTAACATAATCATTATTTCACAATCATTTGACCTGAATCACTGAACTCATATAGAGTCCAATTTAGGTTTACTTTATTAATTATAGCAGCACTGTCCTTAAACAGCATCATATTTTTAACGTTTTCAATGAAACCAAATGATCAAATCAATAAAAAGAAAACTTCACAAAATATTTTATATAGGCACACACAGAATTCAAGAATTAGCATATGAATCTCAGCAATAGTGACACACAACAGATCACCTCTGAACATAAGCTCATTATTTATTCATGCAGCAATGTATGATGGGAGCCATTAATGAGTTTTGATTGGTGGCACCCAGAATGCACTGCAACATGCTTTATTATTGTCACCATTGTTGAGATTCATAGGTTGATTCTTGATGTCTGTGTGTCTAAAACCTAAATAGAAACAAATTTTTTTTTTTCTATTTGTGACACGTTTAATAAATACTTCGGATTATGTTGTAAAAGTTAAAATCATTATACTGTACAAGGACAGTGCTGCAATAATTAATAAAATAAACCTAACTGGACTCTATATGAGTTCAGTGATTCAGGTCAAATGATTGTGAAATAATGATTATGTTATAACATAACCAACACCATCAAATCACCTTTTCTATTTGTTCATCTGGCTGTTATAACTCACGTACAGCAGCCAAACAAAATCTAAAGTTAATGATTTAAGGGTCAAGAGCCCAACTAAAGCAAACACTGATCTCCATAATGGTGACTTAAAAATACGTTTTTCTGCTTCAGTGATTCTGCTTGTTAACATCAGGTGTCTTCAATATTGGTAATTAAAAAAAAGAGTTCTTAATTCATCTTTGATGTCAGTCTGTTATTCCGATATTTTTGTTTAAAAAAATGTGTAAATTTTACTCAATTTAAATGGTTAACTTTTAAGGAATTAATTTGGTTAATTATTACTCAATCCTAATTTGTTAAATTTAATTAATAATATTGCTTGTAATCTGTTGCCTCATTTTAATTGATTAGATTTAACCTATTCATTCGTTTTAATTTTTACAGTGTAAGTGGCAAGTTCAAACAAGTTCACTGACATTTAAGGGATGCGGTAGCCTACAGTCATACCACTTATTACACAGCATTTCACCACATAAATAATTATGGGGACAAGAGATATTAATTTGAGATGAAACTTTTAAAAAATTGTACCTGTTTGTTATATTAGGCTATAATCCATAACAGTGGACAAAACAATAGGCGCAAAATGGCAGCAGCTGCGTTTGTATGAAACGAGAGAGCGAGTCCACCATACTAGATGGGTCCGGGTATCGTTCGTTCATTTGTTTTTGCTTTCATATATGAAAACGAAAAAAGTAGAAAACAACTCCTTTTTTCGTTTTTTCGTTTTATTTGAAAAACGAAAAAACGAAATTATGACTTGATTTTTGGTTTTCTCGTTTTTGCACGGAAATCAGAGAAACCACTTGATATTCCGATTTCCCCCTGTGGGTGGGGATAAATCTGATTGGCATGATATGCATTCATTGTTTTTCAAATTAAGAGTTTTCCAAACACTGTATTTGTTAGCCTGTAAAATTAATAGTCTATATGCATGCTATTTGTCACCCAATTATTTGGCTTCACTGACTGAAAAAATCTATTGAAATAGCCTAAATTCAAGCCTAAAAGCCTGTTCACGCACTGACATTATACAAATTTAAATAATACATTTATTCTTTGTTTTAGATGTTTTTATTAACTTAAATACTCATGAATAATATATTTTTATAATGTCTATTTGTTATGTATGGCCTGTATGCACATACAGGACTTAGGGGGCAAGATTTAGGGGGCTGGGAGCCCCTGGGCTTGAGTTAATGTTTGGGCCCTACAACATCATGACGGAGTAGCAAATTAGACAAAAATGTAAATATGCTTTGAGGTTCCCAGAACAAGTAATAAGCATGCCTAGGCATAAGGTCAAAGTTTAGTGGTAGGCTAATATTACATCGTCATTATAATACAATATAATGCAGGATCATTGTCATATATCTGTCCTCTTATGACAGATTCTTACATTTAGTCAACAAATTCAATCAGAATGCAAAGACACGGTGTATGGCTACTATGACCAAATAAAAGAAAGTCGGTATCAATAAAATACATTTTTGGATTGACACAGGCTGTTTAGACATGGCATGATGATTTACACAGCAAATTATAATTGCATAAATTATGTTAAGAGATTAATGTTTTAAATGTAAAACAATTGTAGGTAGAAATATGAAATGATTGAAAAAAAAATGAAACGTCTACTTTTTAACTATGAAACTAACACCGCCAGGCGCCAGTAGGTGGCGGCAAGTCTCCATCTTAATGAGGGAGTTGAATCCTTTATTCAAACGAGTTGTTTAAAAATCCTAATTCGCTTAACCTAACAAACGACTGTATTTATGAATGGGTAGTCTACATGAATCATTTACTCGTCTGATTCTGTCAAAAATGCAGATATTTTGAGGAACAAAACGCGTGTTGCCCGGAGGCGCAGCGGTTCTGCTGTTTGTTCTGTTTTCTTGGACGGAGCAAAAAAAGAATGTAGCCAGGTAGCCTACCTATAAAAGTTACTCAGTAACTTCATTGAACTGTTGTATCATTTCCCATTTGCGATTGTGCAGATGTTCAGAAAATCAGCACTTTTGCTGGTGTGATAACTCACATATTATAGGCTCGTGTTATATAAAACGGGAACTCCTTAGGCCTAAAGGTTTTTTTTTTTGTGTGTGTGTTTTTGTCTTCATTTCGATGACATATAGGCCTATGCTTATTCTATTGTGGTGGTGGCAGTGGAGAGAGCACTCAAACCCCTCGAGAGCACATCATTTAGTGAACAAATTTATAGAAATAATAATTCTCTCTAAAGCAATGAGACGTGAACATAATATTTTTTTCTAAATGTGCGCTCTTTTGGACTAAAAGCGCTCTTCATTCATTCCTCAATAGAATAGTAAAAATCAGCTTCATTGCACCTAATTTTTTTTTTAATTTTTTTTTTACATTTTTTGTTATCGCGTAATCGCGCTGCTCCCCCGGGGAAGAGGCTTATGTCGCCAACCGACGTCTAGATAGGCCCACAATATGAAATATAGGATATTGTTCTCGTTTTCTGGCCTAAAAAAAATAATATTCTGTTTACCATAGTTGTAGTTTTTCATCCTTACTGTTAATTGACATTAACCCCACTTACATTTCAAAATGCGGCAATTGCTGCTGTTTTGCACAGTATCCATTTGCGCCACCTGGAGGTCATTTCGCGAAGTACTTGAAATGCGACTGGTTTATTTTTTCTGCGGCGATAATAGGCATTCTGGTTGACTACTGTAGGTGTTTGCCAATGATTGTCTTGAAAGGCATCCTCTAAACTGTAGTGAGCAGGAGTATAGGGAAGGCAAAAGTAACCTATATTGCGATGGAATGCAATATAAACAATAAGAAGGGCCAATTCTCTCCATTCTGCCTTTTGTTTGATAACCACCGTGACAACTTCAATGCGTGAAAATGTTTACATTTAGGCTATTTCAGAAGATTTTTTCAGTCAGTGAAGCCAGATAATTGGGTGACAAATAGCATGCATATATACTATTAATTTTACAGGCTAACAAATACAGTGTTTGGAAAACTCTTAATTTGAAAAATAATGAAATCATTTCATGCCAATCAGATTTAGCCCCACCCACAGGGGGAAATCGGAATATCAAGTGGTTTCTCTGATTTCCGTGCAAAAACGAGAAAACCAAAAATCAAGTCATAATTTCGTTTTTTCGTTTTTCAAATAAAACGAAAAAAACGAAAAAAGGAGTTGTTTTCTACTTTTTTCGTTTTCATATATGAAAGCAAAAACAAATGAACGAACGATACCCGGACCCAGGTGAAGGGAAATCAGTTATAAACAGATACACACGTCAGTGCCCGCCCACTCGTTCGTAAGTCACACGAATTCCCTCTTTCCTCAATCAGGACGAATAGTTGATATCGTAGACCTCTAGCTGCCAGAGGTCATCGAGATGGTTGTCTGCGTGGAGTCGTACATCCAAATGTTCACAGGCACGGAGACAGTCGGGCTTTTCGCGTTTTCAAAAAAACGAAAAAACGAGATTTCGGCTTGATTTTTCGTTTTTTAGTTCACAGGCAAAAAACTAATACATGACTTCAAAATTCGTTTTCCACATGTGGGCGGTCATGAGACGCCCCCTCCCGCTGATTGGTCAAGTAAATCTGAGCATGTGACGTCATCAGTCATCGCTCAGGGCCTAAATTGATCGTAAAAACGATCGTAGGACTGATCTGAATATTATGGCCTGTTTCCCAAAAGCATCGTAATTTATACTTGAAAATCTTCGTAGAACTACGAGTGCTCTGGAGTATTCGTAAATCCCCAAGTGCATCGTAAGAAGACAGAGTTATGAGGTCACCTGCAGGACAACCGGCAGATTACACTTTTATCTAGATTTAACAGATTACACTGTTTTGATTGTACTTTATTGTACACTTTGTTGTACTCGTGTTTTATTTAAATGAATAAATGAAATAATTAAAAAGGGAAGAAAAAAATAGAAATAGGCCTACACATCTAAATTAAACGAATGAACAACAAAGAAAAAATTATAAAATAAGGAATCTGGGAAATATGCCTTTAAGACCGGGCAAAATAGGGATGAATTAAAAAAAATCTGTCAATGACTTGCTGACGTGCACGAAAACCAGCCATGTATTGGGCATTTCTTGCCGACCTCCTTCCCTGATCTTTGAACACGGTTGCAGTTAGTTTGCAATGTGACAATGTCCTTCCAGATGTTTTGTTTTTCCTTATTTGTATGGTGTCCTTTAAATCTGTTAAAAATAAAATCTTTGTTTCCCATGTCCTCTACACAGACATTAATTTTATCTTTTTGAAAGGTATCTTCTCTTGTTTTGTTTTTAGTCAGCCATTTTGTCAGCCTGTATAGGTGCTTTATTTCCATATAGACTTGTCTTGATTTCTAATCCACAACAAATGACGATTATTAGGTTAAACGTTCAGAATACGATTCCATATAAGGTTATATTTCAGCACTTCGCGAATGGACAGCGACGCTTAAGTAGCACGTAGAACTTAGCTCTCACGTCAGGGTACGCCGAAGGGTACGCGCGCTACACACAGCCTACGACGTAGCTACGGCGTGAGTTTGACGCAGAAGTAGTGCATTTTTGGGAAACGCACGTGGAATTGCGGCGAGCGTTCGTATACTTGCACGTAGAGAGTGCTCTCTCCAAAAATGTAACAACGCGTCAATTCTACGCAGGGGCGGATCTAGAAAAATATTTATGGGGTGGCAAGAGGGGGGCAGGAATTTTTGAGGGGTGGCAACATGGCAGACGTATATATATACTAAATTTAATCACAGTCAACACAGTTTGATGAGAAATCGTATGTATACAAAAGGGCATTATTTGTATTATTATTTGTATCTTTTTTTGTGGGGGGGTTTGGGGTCACCTGTGAGTACAGGGCTGGACTGGGACAAAAAATCGGCCGGGTCATTTTGGCCCAGACTGGCCCACTACATATGATCATAAACACAACCGAACTTTGCACTCCCTTGAATATGTATACCAACTCCTATAAAAACCACTAATGTCATAAGTGAATAGGAGTGAGTAAGAGTTAACAGATGAAATAACTACTAAGTTGAATAGGCCTTTATCGCATTTCCTGGTTTGGAACGTTCGAAATCGCCAAGCAGTGTACTCGCACTTCCGGTGGTTAACAGATAAACTATGGCTGCCTCCTCTCGCCGGTGCTATTGCAGTGTACCGGGTTGTTCAACATCAAAACAAAGACATAACAGCCATACCTTAGCTTCCATGACTTCCCAAAAGACGAACACCTCCGCAAGGCTTGGGTGAGATTGATAAGGAGGGACGAAGGTCCTTCGTTTCAGAGAAGTCGGGGTAGTACGTTTGTGTGCACTGCAGCTTGCACTTTGACAAGGAAAGCATTTACGTCTCGAAAAGTGGGGGGAAGAGACTAAAATCCGGTACTACACCAAGCCGATTTTCGTGGAACAGCTGGGGGGAGACTCGTGTGGCTTCGCCAGTCAGTTTTCGATCGGGTTAATGCGCGTTTTGAAGTAACGTTAGTTGAAGAGTTTCAGAATAGCGACTCTGCTATAGGCATAAGATGAATGATTCAGATTTGTTTGGTTTCATTTTATTGCATTAAAACATGACACAGCATTTATTATTTATTTATATATATATATATATATATATATATATATATATATATATATATATTTTATATATATATATAGCATGACATATATACATCTATTATAAAAAATAAAACAAATTATGTGAAAATTAATACAATAACATAACATTTATACACTAAAAAAAATCAGACACTCATATTACATTTATATACATTTAATTTACAATTAAAACAATTAATTAATCGATTAAGTACAAGTGTGTGGGAACATTTGCGTGTGTGTATGTTTGTGTGTGCGTACGTGCGCACATGCATGTGGTGGTGGTGATGATTAGAGAGTAGGTATGTCCGTTCCATAAATAAAATCAGAAAGAGATCCCATTTGTGTGTGTGTGTGTGGTGGGGGGGATGTATGGAGTTACTTTAGTTTCAGGTACGTTTCCATATATGTGGCAAAATAAAATATATCAAGTTTACCTTTCATTTCACTGATCAGCGACTCGTCGAGCCAAATTCGCTCTACTGTGAGGTCACTTTGTGTGGATGTAATGAAATCACACCATTTTAAACCAGTTATGGCTAACTGGCCTTGCACTTGCCAGAAATACTTGTGATTTTTTTTTAGTTTGGCCTGACCACCAATAAACTTCACATGTGTAACCTGTTATACTGTTAACATCTGGGCATTTCACTTCAGCTAACCCAAAGGGTGGATTTGCAGTGGGATCATACACTTTGGCATCAGGGCTAGCACCGAGGTAAGGCGCATCAGGATTCACAACGAATCCAGAAGGAGCGACACTGACATTGCAACGGTCACTGTACTGTTGTAAAACTTCTGGCTCAAGGTCAATACCCCTTTTCATGGCAGGTGTTTGCCTTACCCCCTTTATGATCCTGGCTGCCAGAGCCTGACTAGATGACTCCCCTCTAACGCTACAAACTTCGCCGAATCTACTGGAAGTTAGGCGGGGCTGTCGGACTTCCTTCCACAAAGGATTCTCCGACTGCCCCCTTGTATTCTCTTCGATGATACTTGCACATTCACGGGTTAGTTCTAAACTCTGTATGTGATAAAACTGATGACAATTGGGGACAAAATGTAGATGCCGTTCTAATGTTAAGCCACTAATTAATGGAAGTTGTGGGAATGAGGGAGCTTCTGGATGCTTAATGATTTCTCGAGGTATTACTGGTGTGCACTGTGCACTGATAAGAAAGAACTGAACCTCGAGGGACTAGTAGAAATTTAGAGTCCACTAAAGTCAGTTCAGAGAGGCCGTATAAGAATTTGCAAATGCCAGGTTGTGGCTGATGGTTGCGTAGTTGGGCTCCAACTGACAACACCGTCGGGTCAGGAAGGGGTCCTAAAAACACAAGTAACAGAAACCATTCATCAGTTAATAACTGCCAATGATTTACAAGCGACAGTGTAGCTAATCTGATATAAAGAACTAACTGTATGTTCTCATTTAAAAATTGCTGATGTTATCGGACTTTCAGCAATAGTAATAATAATGAATAATCGGATTCAGGTTTAATCATAACATAGTACAGACATTATCTTAATTCCATAATGTGCTTAAACAACAATATTGCTGGCCATAAACTGAGAAAGTACACATCTGGTGTGTGATACCTCGAGTTGTCCTAGACGCGGCGCTAAGGATGTTTACGTTATATCTTCAACTAGTTGAAATGTTCCTCCTGTAAATATATTTCCCTTTCAAATGCGCATTCTGATTAATACATACATTTATTTCCAAACTAACCGGACGAAGTCCAGTGCTCGCCTTCTCATTAACAGCGTTTTTTTCTTACTGATATTTCATACTGAATTTACAATCCTAAACTTTGAATTTCATTGCAGCAAGAAAGCAGCATTGGTACATCAAATGTGTGTAAATACTTTACTAACCTAACACTAGATATTGTTGAAAACGAAAGTAAAAGCATGACGCACGCTCACTACCGGAAATGAGAGTCCAGTATCTTTATTAAAATCATTAAAAAAAAAAAAAAAATTCATTTATTTATTTAAACATATTAATGATGTAGCTAATTCACCCGCAGTTAGTTGGAATATTATTTTGTATTACTTGGATCTGCGCATCACTAAGGCACAGATGTGAATTTATAGCTTTTTTCCTTTTCTTTTCATCCTAAATGATGATGTAACTGCGGGCTGTTTACACCAGGGCACTTCATGTGTTTCTGTGATCTGATAGCTATATCCGATCGTGAAAAGACCAGGTGTAAATGCCCTCCGAAACGCACTCGAGACGGATTTAAATCCGATCGCTCAAACCGCTTCAGGAGGAGGTCTGGGCCGCTTAACAGACGAAAGTGGACAAGTGTAAATGCATCTGGTTGTTGAAACCACATTTGTAAATTGGACTTCTCCCAACAATGCTAAAAATAAACGTGTGAGAGCGTATTATAGTGATGAAGCTATGGCAACACGCATCGCCGCAGATGAGCAGCTCGAGCATCTATTCATCAAGCCAACAACGTGCAAACTATCGCAAATCAAAGTGAAAGTAGGTCACAGACGCTTAACCACTGATCTATATAATGTCATTCTATATAGATCAGTGCGCTTAACACACAATCATCTTCATTAAAAGTAAAGAAACAGAAATGATCTTACCAGTGCTGTCTCTCTTATTGCGGTCTTTGATTTTGAAATTAGCTGATGATCAATAAAATGCAGCTCATTATTGTTGCTTTCGGTGACGTGAACTGACGTGACGTTAAATCGATAGCGCGTTGTTTGAAGATCGGATTTATATCTGTTTTGCGAAAACATATTTATGTGACCAGGTGTAGGCTAAATAGCATCGTTTTGATAAATCAGATCAGTAAAAAAAACATGAAGTGACCAGGTGTAAACGGCCCCATTATGAGCTGTCTGTCAGCATCTGTATAATTTTCTGTTAATTAATTGCAAATTGTGGCATGTTGCAAAGCAGTCCCATCTCTTGTTTTTATGAATGACGTCATCGACTAGTCGACGTCGACTCGACTTTGATGTCATAACAGTCGACTTAAAAAAATCTGAAGTCGTTCAACCCCTAATTCATCAGTGCTCACACACTGCAGCGTTGTGGTCACTATTTAGACGAGCACTGACGTGGGGTGAAATTTTCACGCATGTTTAAGAGCCATGGCTTATGTTAGATTAAAAACCTACAAGTTCCTTTGAGTTTGAAAAATCATGTACACAGTAATCATCAAAAAATCTCTTCTCCTGTCTCTTAAAATGAACACCCACAGGATGATTTACAAATTTTCAGAGGCGTTTATTCAACTAGATGTTAACAAAAGCACATTGAAAATACATAACCGGAAGAATCGATACACTGCTTCGACGAGCACTTCCAGTAATCAATTCTGCCGTGATAAAAGTCTATAAGTAAATTACCGTAATTAAAACTTACCAGCGTAAGCGCGATACAGAGTAGATTTGACACTACTGCGTCCTAGCGCCTTTGGCTTTCGTACCACGAGTTCATCCGTGGGTTCGGGACGAATCCCCTGCATCAACACAAAAAGAAATTAAATTCAGTTGCAAGTCTGAGAGAGTATCAGTTTAATTCAGCACACAAGTCATATTGTAGGTGTACATCCTATGCAGGCAACCGCTGCTCTGCAAAATAGAAGGAAACAAATGTATACTGAAATGTGATGTGTGAGTAATTCTAGAATTGCATGTATGGCTATATCTGAGGGACCCAGACAAATCTTATATTACCATGTGAAGTGAACAATTCATATGGATGAGGTGTAGGATATGTATACACTGTGTAGAAACATCTACACCAGAATCAGTATTCCAACAGTGTGCACTTACAAACTTTAAAGACACAACTTGCATTAGACAAACTTACCTGTGTCCTTGGACGGTGCCATGATTGAAGCACACCGGTGCAGGACAGTGGGGTTGGCACAGTTTTCAGCCCCATGGTGCTGTAGTGAGCCGTTTGAAACAGGAGTCCAACCACATGGTTGCATAAAGCCATTCCAGCAGCACACGAGCAGGAGCATCCATTTAACTCCACAGGTCTAACGGCATGCAGCACAATCTAGAAATGGAGAACATATACTTGAGGGAAAGTTTGGATGTTTAGCCTACAGTAATTAGCATTTGTTTGACACTAGGAACATTATTGTAAAACTAGGTTGAACAAAATCAAGGCAACAGCCGAAAAAAAAAAAGGTACAGATCTGCAACAGCAGATAGGCTATATGGAACAACAAAAAAGAGCATCCGCAACAGCAGAAGAAACAAAAACATACTGAACAAATGCACCTGAACCTTTGTAGGTCTGAAACCATGCTCTATTCACTACACATTACAAGTTTGGGGTAATTTGGTAACGTTACTGTAGCACTGTCTGGATCCAAACTGTAAATCTGATGAAATCCATCAAGTGAAAGCAAAAAAGTCACATTGTTCGAATTATTCAAATAGGATACGCTGTATTTGAAGTGAACCTATCTAGCTAGTAACAAGCTGACGAATAGCTTACTAAACATAACAAGCTAGCGATAACTCGCCAACAGAACAGAATTCAAGCTACTTACCTCTATAATTGAAGACAAAATTCTCGTAGAAGAACTTGTATCCCTTCTCCAACTTGGATGATTCGCACCACATCGTCTTGGCCAACTTTTGGGAGATGCGAGAGCGAAGTTGTCCAGCGATTACAGGCAGCCATTTCGAACGCAATAACCGGAAGACGCAGTACACTGCTTCAGCTATTTTTGACGGCTACTTCCGGCGTTCTATCGTGATGCGATAAAGGCCTATTATAGCCCCACTCCACAGTGATGAATGCTAAAACAAGCTATAAGCTGCATTGGTATATGTATATAGCGTTATATAGCGTTAATAGCGTTTTTTCCCCACAGGATTTTGGGAAATCTGCGGTGAGTGCACCTCTCTCTCTCTAGGGGGGTTCGGGGGCATGCTCCCCCATAAGAAAATTTTGTGCTTTATAATGTTAAATTCATCAATCTGGTACACTTTGAGAGTTCAAAATAAAGAGCTCCAACCCATATTCAGTGTGCAAATTGAACAAAGAAAAACTCAAAACTCTTTTAGTTGTGATATAGTGTCTGTCTACATTACACTACTATATAATAATAGTTATAATATTATGACCAGTCCAGCCCTGCGTGAGTATAAAGGCAGGGGTGCGTTTAACTTTTGGAGCCAAGGTGTGCCGACCTTTTTTCCCTTTTTTATATATATTATTTTGTTGAGCACCCAACTTGAGCGTTTTACTGTGGAATACTGTAGGCTACTGCTTATAAACACCAGGCAGATAATGATATGAAACAGATGTGCTTTACTCATCTCACTTGCACAAAATAAATGCAGTAATATAAAGCATAGAAACCCACAGGTGAAATACACTGAAAATAATATGCATTTAAAAATTTGGTCGGGTTGAAAACTTATCTCTCTGGTAATGGAAATCGGTCGCTGTTGTCTCTTGCTGTCTCCCGCTCTCGCGGTCAGATCACCGGAAGTTTTCGCCGGAAGTATTTGCCCACACAATAAAGTACGAACGTCAACGGTCGTCATATTGTGCACGTAGCGAATTCACTGCAGTCGGACATGGGAGATTCGCGCTCGTAAATTGTCAAATTGGCCATAACTTTTAATTCGTTGCTGCCAACTAGGGTGGCAGCAGGGGTGGCAAGGCTTTCTTTTAGGGTGGCATTTGCCACCCTATGCCACCCCGGTAGATCCGCCCCTGATTCTACGCGTACCGCAAGCGCGGTGATTGGTCTGCTAGAACCGTTTACATGCTCCCTCTGCATGTGTAATTGCGCGTCAACGCGGACAAAGACGCAGAAGTATAAATGAAAACCAACGCGTAGTCTATAGCGTAGAGGCTCCGGCGTAGGTCCGACGCAGAACGCGCGAGAACGCGATACATCGTTATCGGGGAAACCCGGCCCAGGTCTGTTCAACAAAATAATAGTCCTCAACGGTAATCTACCCATTAACCCTTTCACGCCTACGATCACACCGGTGTGATCAGTCTTGGCTGGTCCCTGGAGCGTATGATCACATCGGTGTGATTAGAACGGCCAGTGCATCACGTGATCAACTGCTAAATTCAAACGTGCTTACGCGCGTTGGCTGGCGCTGAGCCAGAGACGGACGCACTCAGTGCTGTCATATATCACAACTATTCAGTGTTTTCAACCACATAATGTTTATTTTAGGTTTCAGACATTTAAATACACATAAGTAGGCTACTAGCAAAACAATGATTTTGAGTTTGTAAAATACACACTGATGTCTATGGAAGCGGCAATAATAATCCTTTCTATTATAATAAGACGACACATTTTATTCATATCAGATACACATACATTGTGAAAGTATAGCTTAACATTTGACCCTATTCTTCTCCCAGTTCACCGGCCACTTACTTTCATGTATTTCGTTAGAAGTGGAGGAATTGACGTGTTGTAATCCAACAGATCCGATTCTCTGAACTGTAAAACAAACTAAAATGGCGCCGCCCATCGCGCATACAGCTCAACTAACGCGATCGTTATAAAGATGTTTAAACAACAAAACCCATCCACTTCCACATATTTGACAATCGGAATATCAGTTTTTCATGCTATAGCTAATACACTTGTGAATATTTTTAATAAAAAAGGAAAAATGACATAAAAGCAGATCATCACTCATTCAGCGCTGTTGTGGTTGTGCTGTGTCACGTGACAAGCAATGACGCGTCACCATGGAAACATTAAAGTGACAAGTTCTAAATAACGGTCGCCTTGAAAAACTCACGCTGGGGGGTCAGTTAGAATATTTTAAACATAGCCTACGTGTGAAAGGGTTAAGGATGTAATACGTCTTTTTGAAAACCCAAACAAATCTTTAGAATCTATTGGTAACTTCCTTATCCGTTTGACAAACTTTTACTTTCACAAACAAAGGTTTCTTAAGAAAATTCCTACTTTTAAAGATTTCTTATGTGAAGTAAAATATTTAATCAAATCACTAAGAATAATTGATAATAGAAAATGTACTTCTTTTTTGAAGAAATATATAGTTTATGTACCATGATTAATATCTGTTTGCTGTTTCTTTTTTTCTTCTTTGTTTAGCTCTTTCCATTTTTGTGCTATGATTGTGCACGAATGAGTTTACTTGTTTAATATATACATTGTTGAAAATCTTTTAGATTAAATAAATAAATAATAGTCCTCTACTACCGCTTCTTAAACTGTACAGTGCAGGCCCTAGACTGGGCTTTCTTCTGTGCAACTTAACGTGTTTCACAGAAATATTACATCAGAAATATTAAATATTAGTCTGCCACCAGCCTGTTTTATTTAGCTGCGCGGAGTTAAATCTGTGTGGTGCTGCGCTAGACAGCGCCGAGCGGGTGAGGCAGAGACAGTGTTCAGTCAGCAGTCACAACTTTTCTTTTAATTTAGACAGTATAAGCTCCGTTTTGGACACGGGATGGTCATTGCAAATACTGTAATTATGCCAATCGGCTGAGGGTGGGGTAGTACCAATGATGGTGAAATAAAATTTGACTGAAACTGTAATCATAGCCGCGACCCGCGAGAATGAGACAGATGATTGACAGGATGATAGCGGAGGCAATTAAAGGGGCAAGATAACTTCTGTTAACAAAAAAAAGTGTTTAAAATAAGTGACTTTGTCTTTGTTTTATTGTTTTCAATAAAATAATAGTGAATGGTTGACCACAAACTGAGCCTTCGTTTAAAAGGGCAATTTCCAAATATCTTTTATTTATTTTTCATAATATGGGTATTTTGGGTCACCCGTCTTATTAATAGTATATTTAGTAATAAAAAGTTGTTGGTTTTTTTTAATTGTGTTTTCATTAAAAATATAGGCCTATCATAGCAACTTATAAAGATCAAAATCTACAGAAGACATTAACAAATAACACTGGTGTTGTCATAAGTTAATCAGTGGGAAAATTTCCTCACCGGCATAACCCTATAGGCCTACTTAATGTTGGCTACATGTTACAGTAAATTAAATTAATTTGGCCCTCAATAATTAATATTTAGAATTAAAAATTACCAAAATTGTGTTAGCCCAACTCAATTTAAATTGTTCAAAAGTAAGTTGGCTCAACTCAATAATTAATATTTTGAATTTCAATTCTCTAAAATTGAGTTTGCCCAACTCAATTTAAATTGTTCAAAATTAAGTTGGCTCAACTCAATAATTAATATTTTGAATTTAAATTCTCTAAAACTGAGTTGAGCCAACTTAATTTTGAACTATTTAAATTGAGTTGGGCCAACTCAATAATTCATATTTAGAATTTCAATTTTCTAAAATTAAGATGGCCCAACTCAGTTTAAATTGTTCAAAATTAAGTTGATCCAAATCAATAATTAATATTTAGAATTAAAAAGTACCAAAATTTAGTTAGCCCAACTCAATTTAAATTGTTCAAAATTAAGTTGGCTCAACTCAATAATTAATATTTAGAATTAAAATTTTCCAAAATTGAGTTGACCCAACTCAATTTAAATTTTCCAAAAATTAAGTTGACCCAACTCAATAATTCATATTTAGAACTAAAATTTTCCAAAATTGACTTAGCCCAACTCAATAATTAATATTTAGAATTTAAATTTCCGAAAATTAAGTTGGCCCAACTCAAATTAAATTGTTCAAAATTAAAGGTACAATATGTAAGAATTTTTCGCCACAAGAGGGCGCAGTTACCAACAATAAAAAAGGCGAAGCTTGGTGATGCTATGAGGGAGAGTTGAACGATGGGAGACGTAGGGGTGTGACGGTTATTATATAACCGTGAGACCGACGGTTATAGTTGAACACCGTCATTAGAACTCTATAACCGCCAAAACCGTGCTATTAAAATATTTTTTACAAACATTTTTTATCATAGAGAATGTTTAAATACTAATATCAGCTTAAGAGGGAAACGGAGGCAGCTACTGCTGGAGATGATTCGGGAGAGGTCTGTGCACCTTTACCGATCAGAGCGCGCGCTGACACGGAGTAAAGCCTTGTTTATACTCGACGCGTCCGCACGATCGCGAAGGTGCGCGCGGCAAAAATGACGCGTTCGGTGCGCAAGACCGGCAAGACCCCATTTGGCTTGGCTGTGTGTTTATATCTATGGGCTGTGTGCACGGCTTTTTTTTGTAACAGCGCGCGCGGCGCCGCGTCCGAATCATAGACTTCAAGCCGAATCTTCCCGAGCATGCACGTCTCACCGCACCGGCACGCAGTTTGCGCGTCTAAATTGCAAAGTTCATTCCAAAGTTTTTTCGTTAAGGTTTTGTTACTGTGTGTGACTTATTAAAAAAAAAAGCACGTTGTTTGTTTTGTTAGTTAAGGATTTGTTTACTGTGTGATACATTTAATGGAAAGCACATTCACTTCTAGTTGTCTTGCTGTTCATGTTAAATAAACGTAGAGCCAGTAGCTAATCAGTGTCTGCTTGTTTATTCAAACTAAGTTGTCCTATAACAGACGAACAGTTATGCTATATTATCCTGTTACAGCTTTTTGTCAAATGATTTGTTGGGTTAATGCTGCGCAGTTTTACCTGTTTATGGTTAATGCCGTGTTGTTTTACGTGTTCAAACCAATCGTACTCAAAGTAAATTTAAACGAACATTTGCAAGTATTGGCTAAATAATGTTTAACAACACATATCCGATTGTATTTAATTGCACTGCCATAATCTCGGTCAAAACACAAGTGATAAAAAGCATTACCAAAGTACAAAGAGCAATATAACTGTGAATTTTCATCAGCATAACGATCACTTGATAGTTTTTGAGGTGAATCAACATATGCATAATTTTTTTTGTAGTTTTATGTACATTTGCTCACCTGTCTAATAAAGTATATGCAAGAGCGGTGTTGCTCCAAATTAGTCGCGGACGTGGAGCTCTCGGCATCTCGAAAACGCCACGCTGATATTGATCCTCATTTTAGTTCTCCTTTTTTGTCCCAAAATCTGCTTGCCATGGTCCATAATGTTTGAACGAAACAACAACAGCGTGCAGCTAAACGTTACGCTCTACACAGTTGTCCACGTCTGTCGCCATGGTTACATCATGGCTATGGCAGTATGAGCGGAAACTGAGGAAAGCGCGGATATTGCGTCATTGACAGGCGACATTTTTTTCCGGGATGGCCACTTATTTAAAATTGGAATTTCTCTGAAATAAAAATCTTTGGAGACTTTTGGGATATTGTAAGTACACAACTGCAGGAGATATATCACACTGTGCAAGTGATTTTTGGATATTTTATTACAAAATTCCTACATATTGTACCTTTAAGTTGATCCAACTCAATAATTAATATTTAGAATTTAAATTTTCCAAAATTAAGTTGGCCCAACTCAATTTAAATTGTTCAAAAATCAAGTTGGCCCAACTCAATAAATAATATTTAGAATTTATATTTTCTAAAATTGAGTTGGCCCAACTCAATTAAAAATTTCCAAAATTAAGTTGGCCCAACTCAATAATTCATATTTAGAATTAAAAATTACCAAAATTGAGTTAGCCCAACTCAATTTAAATTGTTCAAAATTATGTTGGCCCAACGCAGTTAAATTAAGTTGACCCAACTCAATAATTAATATTTAGAATTAAAATTTTCCAAAATTGAGTTGGCCCAACTCAATTTAAATTTTCCAAAATTAAGTTGGCCCAACTCAATTAATTTAAGTTGGCCAAATTAAATTAAGTTGACCCAACTCAATAATTTAATATTTAGAATTACAATTTTCCAAAATTAAGTTGGCCCAACTCAATAATTAATATTTAGAATTTAAAAAACAAAACAAAATTGAGTCAGCCCAACTCAATTTAAATTGTTCAAAATTAAGTTGGCCCAACTCAATAATTAATATTTAGAATTTAAAAAACAAAACAAAATTGAGTCAGCCCAACTCAATTTAAATTGTTCAAAATTAAGTCGGCCCAACTCAATAATTAATATTTAGAATTAAAAATTTCCAAAATTGAGTTGACCCAACTCAATTTAAATTTTCCAAAAATTAAGTTAGCCAAACTCAATAATTAATATTTAGAATTTAATTTTTCCAAAATTGATTTGGCCCAACTCAATTTAAATTTTCCAAAATTAAGTTGACCCAACTCAATAATTAATATTTAGAACTAATATTTTCCAAAATTGAGTTGGCCCAACTCAATTTAAATTTTACAAAATTAAGTTGACCCAACTCAATTAAATTAAGTTGGCCCAACTCAATTTAAATTTTCCAAAATTAAGTTGGCCCAACTCAATAATTAATATTTAGAATTAAAAATTACCAAAATTGAGTTAGCCCAACTCAATTTAAATTGTTCAAAATTAAGTTTGCTCAACTCAACAATTAATATTTAGAATTACAATTTTCCAAAATTGAGTTGGCCCAACTCAATTTAAATTGTTCAAAATGTCAAACGTCTACATAGTCTAACATCAAAATGTTAATGTCTTCTGTAGATTTTGATCTTTATAAGTTGTTATGATAGTCCTATATTTTTAATGAAAACACAATTAGATATAAAAGATATTTGGAAATTGCCCTTTAAAATGAAGGCTCAGTTTGTGGTCAACCATTCACTATTATTTTATTGAAAACAATAAAACAAAGACAAAGTCACTTATATTAAACACTTTTTTGTGTGTTTTTTTGTTAACAGACGTTATCTTACCCCTTTAATTGCCTCCGCTATCATCCTGTCAATCATTTTTCTCATTCTCGCGGGTCGCGGCTATGATTACAGTTTCAGTCAAATTTTATTTCACCATCATTGGTACTACCCACCCTCAGCCGATTGGCATAATTACAGTATTTGCAATGACCATCCCGTGTCCAAAACGGAGCTTATACTGTCTAAAAGAAAAGTTGTGACTGCTGACTGAACACTGGTCTCTGCCTCACCCGCTCGGCGCTGTCTAGCGCAGCACCACACAGATTTAACTCCCCACAGCTAAATAAAACAGGCTGTTGGCAGACTAATATTTAATATTTCTGATGTAAATATTTCTGTGAAAAAGTGTTACGCGTTAAGTTGCACAGAAGAAAGCCCAATCTAGGACCTGCCCTGTACAGTTTAAGAAGCGGTAGTAGAGGACTATTTATTTATTTATTTATTTATTTATTTTTAAATACAATAGTGCAAACACACATCTTTTAGAAATCTAAAACATTTCCAACAATGTATATATTAAACAAGTAAACTCATTCCTGCACAATCATAGCACAAAAATGGAAAGAGCTAAACAAAGAAGAAAAAAAGGGGGGAAAAAGAAACAGCAAACAGATATTAATCATGGTACATAAACTATCTCTATATTTCTTCAAAAAAGAAGTACATTTTCTATTATCAATTATTCGTAGTGATTTGATTAAATATCTTACTTCACATAAGACATTTTCTTAAGAAACCTTTGTTTGTGAAAGTAAAAGTTTGCCACAAGGATAAGGAAGTTATAGATTCTAAAGATTTGTTTGGGTTTTCAAAAAGACAAATTACATCCTTAATGGGTAGATTGCCGTTGAGGACTATTATTTTGTTGAACAGACCTGAGCGATGACTGATGACGTCACATGCTCAGATTTACTTGACCAATCAGCGGAAGGGGGCGTCTCATGACCGCCCACACATGTGGAAAGCGAATTTTGAAGTCATGTATTCGTTTTTTGCCTGCAACTAAAAAACGAAAAATCAAGCCGGAATATCGTTTTTTTTGTTTAAAAAAAAAAAAAAACGAAAAATCGAATAAAGGTGCCGTTTTCTCATTTCTGCTTATTTCATTTCAAATTGGAAATCAAATGAGATGACACTGACCGTATAGCGCTGCTGACTTCAGTAACCCGGATGAGCCTGTGTTATCTGGGGCCAAACGTGCGCAACGTTTTGCTACGGTTTCCGGGTTGAACGTCATGTTTCCTGGAAACGGCTTTCACCGGTGTGCAAAGGGGTTTTCTCTTGTTTGGTGGGTGTGTCAGAACTGCAGTCCAATCAGCAGCAACATGTATATATAAAGCACGCGGTATTAAAGTGAACTCGCACAATGGGTTCAAGCATGGAAAGTAATTTACAAATGTGTTCGATGCAGCTCGGTATACAACAACTGAGGATATTAAAAGACATGTTTGTCGCAAGTTTTATTGTAAAGATAGGATATCAACATAATGATGTAGTTGTTTATATTTTTAGCTTCATTGCAAGTGTATGCAAACAATGGTAATTAAGTGCTTTTCCTAAAAATGAGAAAGTATGAACTACAAATAAAGTCAGTATGTGAGGCTAAATAGATGTGTTTTCGTCTGAATTAGGTAAGATGTGTGCTTCCATTACAGTTTCAGCAATCCCTTCACTCGATTGGGATCTTCTCTTGTGTTCTGGGCGGCAAGTGCAGTAACTGTAACATCGGGCATATTTTGTATTAACATATTTATACCGACTTCATCAGGCTCCGAAAATTCTTCACAAAGAACACAAAGAATGGCCTTCTCAGCTGCCATAGTTGCAACGCATCACCTTTTCTGTTTAAAAAACAGCGCGATTGACCAATCAGAATCAAGTATTCCACAGAGCCGTGTAATAATACTCTAATGTTCTATAATCTACTGTAACAAATAAATCCCCATGAATTTAAAAATGACCATACTTAGGCTACTTTGTTTACCTAAATTAATCGTTTTGTGGTGAACAATTCATCCATGCAAGTCAATCCACAAAAAAAAAAATGTTTTGGCTTCATAATCTTTAATCAAAATCTGAAATTTCCCCTCCCCTCTGCATTGGAGGACCTTCCCTGATTACATAGGTTTGACGGTTTGGGTGTCTGCTTAAAATCCGTAACCACGCCCCTCCAACTGACAGTAGACCTTTTACTGTCTATGCAGTAGACAGGCTGAATGAAAACAGCTACTTTTCTAGATCCAATCAGGTGCTAGTTGGAAGAAAAAGCCACGCCCACTATTTTGCCTCATTTAGTATTCCGTTTCTCTCGGAAATACGTCACAACACTGGAGAAAAGTCGTTTGCAACTTCTGGTTCACAGGGACTTGAAAATAAAGTGTAACCCCAAAATATTTAAATTTCAAATCAGTTATTTGAAATGAAGTTGGAGTTCAAACAGGGTATAGCTCTAAAAATACCTCTCTAAATACACCTTTTTGTTGTTGTTGCAGTTAAGTTGCTCAATGTGTTCAGCTATAGTTGTGCCTCTCTCCACTTCATGCCCACACCGGGAGATGATGCAGAATAAGCACACTGTGAACACATCCATAATTAATCACATGTAAGTCAAATGATGTTTGTACACTGAACTGGTTTTCCATTTGTGCTAGATCACAGAGTTAGACGGCTCGGAATGTAATGGAATCCGGACTCCCTTGTTAATTTTTCATCACTGATACCCGGACTTTCTACGGTCTGAATGTAAAAATCGAATGGGCTTAGCTGGAGCGCAGCCTTTTTAAGTTAAATACAGGGTAAGTGCTCGAGATGGCGAACCATTCTAATAATGGACAGTAAAACACACTCGTACCTACAGGAGCATTTCTTGGATTCCCTGCAGGGCTTTAAATGATTACATTGCAGTGTCTCCCCTTGCAGCATTGCCTTTCAATGTTCAGTGACACTATTTAAAAAGTTATTTAAAGGGACAGTTCATCCAAAAATGAAAAATCTGTCATCATTTAATCCCCCTCAAGTTGTTCCAAAACCATCATTTTTGGGTGAACTATCCCTTTAAAAAAAACAGGAAGAAAGAAAAACAGGCAGTCGTAGTTAAAACATTTATGGATCAATCATTAGTATTCTTTAGATATATATATCCAATTAATTTTGTAGTAATAATATTAAAAAATTCATTTTAATATAATAAACTTTATTTTATATATAATAAACTTTATTTTATATAGTGCCTTTAAAAGTAGTATTCTCAAAGCACTTTACATAAAAATAATGAAAATAGAAAGATACACAACAGTCTAGGCAGTAAAAACAAACAAGCAATAAAAATAGAAGGCCGATATAATAACAAACACAGCAATCACACGAATCACATAAAAGCCACCCTAAAAAAGTATGTTTTAAGGGACGATTTAAAAACTCTAAGGGATACTGCATTCCTAATCTCAGAGGGCAGGGAATTCCACAATTTAGGAGCCAAAGAAAAAAAAGCCCGATCACCCATAGTTTTTAACCGTGTTGTTTGGACAGTTAAAAGACCAGCTTCAGAAGATCGTAAAGCACGTGTAGGAGTGTAGGGGGTTAAGAGCTCACACAAATATTGAGGGGCCAAGTTATTCAAGGCCTTATAGGTGAGCATGAGAATTTTAAAATCAAAACGAAAACTAACAGGAAGCCAGTGCAATTTTTCCAGGATTGGTGTAATGTGCTCCCTTGCACTGGTCCCAGTCAGAACCCTAGCAGCCGAATTTTGTACCAACTGTAATTTACTTAGGGTAGCTTTAGAAACCCCAGCCAGCAAAGCATTACAATAATCAATACGTGAAAAAACAAAAGTGTTGATTAACTTTTCAGCCACAGAGAAGGTCAACATAGAGCGTAATTTGGCAATGTTTCTGAGATGAAAAAATGATGTTTTGACTGTGTTACGAACATGATGGTCAAATGTTAAATTGGCGTCAAATATCACACCCAGATTTTTTAGTTTAGTTTGCAATTTCAAAGCAGAGCCATCCACACTTAAGGTTATGGACTCTGCTTTACGCAACTGATGAGGTGAACCAATAAGCATCACTTCTGTCTTATCACTGTTAAGACAGAGAAAATTTTCAGACATCCATTTCTTAATCTCAGTAAAACATTGAGAAAGAAAGGACACAGGCATATTGACATCAGGTTTTGAATGTATATAGATCTGCGTGTCATTGGCATAGAAGTGAAAGTTAAGACCAAGTGTTCTTAAAAGTTGGCCAAATGGAAAAATGTAAATACTACAAAGTAACGGGCCCAAAACTGATCCCTGGGGAACCCCAGAGTGCACCACACCGACCTCAGACTTGCAATCACCCATCACAACAAACTGCTTGCGACCAGAGAGGTAGGACTTAAACTACTCTAATGCGGAATCAGAAACTCCAAAGATGGTCTCTAAGCGGTTGATTAAAATAGAGTGATCTATAGTGTCAAAAGCGGCACTAAGATCAAGCAGAATCAGTATAGATAGACGGCCAGAATCAGAAGCCATTAACAAATCATTAGTCACTTTGACCAGCGCTGTCTCAATATTTCAAAATTCATTCATTTCTTAGTCTAAGTGCTAACTTCTATCGCCGTGGCCAAAAGTAGGCTATTGGCAGTGACATAAATTTTGTGTTTCACAAAGCTTGCTGCTTCAGTATTTGTATATTTGTTCACATGTTTCATGCTGTACTGGACAATGATAAACATTTTGAAGTTTATAGGATTTTATTGCCATTCAAATTATGCAAAGAGTCAATATTTACAAAGTTGACCCTTCTTCATAACCTTCAGATTCTGGGCCAAATCCTGACTGATGGAGAACCATTTTTGGCTTATTAGTACTTGGAGTTAATCACAATTTGTGGGCTTCTTGTCCACTCGCCTTGAGATCTGGGTTGCCACAGATCCAAAATTTCAATGTAATGATCTCCAAGCCACGTCACTATCACTATCACTATCACTATCGCCTTGTGACATGGTGCTCCATCATGCTGGAAAATGCACAAATCATCACCAAGTTGTTGCTGGATCATTGGGAGAAGTTGCTCTTGCAGGACGTTTTGATACCAATCCTTTTTCCAGGCAGTGATTTTGGGCAGAATTGTTGGAGAGCCCACTCCCTTGAAAAGCAACCCCACACATGGATGGTCTCATGCTTCACTGTTGGCACGACACAGGACTCATGTACGTTCACCTTTTCTTCTTCGGGCAATACATTTTCCAGATGTCCCAAACAGTCGGAAGAGTGCTTCATCGGAGAAAATCATTTCTGCACTCGCAGGCCTTAGACACTTTCAGACGCAATATTCTTTGCAGCAATTTCCTTGCATGTGAGGCCATTTTGATGCAAAGTGATGATGGCTGCATGTGTTTCTTTGGAGTTAACCATTGCTAACACAAAAACACACTGACAGGATGCACTTCTTCCCTCTTTTTATAGCAATCAGTCTGCTCTTATAATCCAATCAGAATGATAGAGTGATTTTACGTGATTAACTTGTTCACACTTCCTATGTGCTGATGAAATGATTAGTGAATTGATGTTAGCTGGTAATTTTATGCCAGGGCAAAAAAACCAAAAAAAAACCCAGTGAAATTCGAGTTTTTGTGATAAAGTTAATTTCTTTGACAAATGAAGCTTTTATTTAAAAATAATCTGCACTACATTTAATCGTTTAGCAGATTCTTTTATCCAAAGCGACTTACAAATGAGGAGAGCAAAAGAAGCCAAACCAAGAATAGGGCAACAATATGCAAGTGCTGTAACTAGTCTAGCACTGTACACATATACCAAGGTTTTTTATTATTATTTTTATTTAGTTTTCTATGTAGATATATAGAATAGTAAGTGTTAGTATTAATGACAAAATAGATGCGTCTTCAAGCAGTTTCTTGAAAATGGCTAAAGACTTTGGCAGCTTGGCTTGAGTTAGGCAGGTCATTCACCAGCTTGGAAGAGTCAAGGTAAAGGTCTGTGAAAGTGATGTTGTGCCTTTTTGGGCACATCTAGAAACAATGTAAATCAAAACCACAACAACTGAAGCAGCAAACTTTGCGAAATACAAAATGTGTGTCAGTGCCATAACCTTTGGCCAAGGCTGTACACCAGATCAGGTCACTTTCAGTAGTCACTTAGGCCACCTACTGGCCAAATATGCAAATCAAATATTTAGTATGAAAACCTTTATTTATTTATTTTTTTACACATTTGCTAAGAAAACCACATCAAGCTAGTAGGCTGTAAAGATGATGCTGGTGATCAGCTTAATCACATGTATATATATATATATATATATATATATATATATATATATATATATATATATATATATATATATATATATAAATTAGACTTTATATTGTATATATAATTGGCATATTATGTTATTATAAATGTAAATGCTCATGACCCTTTATGAATAAGGTTTTTATTCAAAAGTTCTAAACGCCCAGATGGGTTAGAATGGGACTTACATGGCAGAATTATTTATTTATTTGTATGTATGTATGTATGTTTATTTATACTTGAGTTAGTCCTAATTCAATATCCCCATGTTTAGGTTCAAATTAAAAACAAATCAGATCCCGCTCATGTTATTTATCCACTGTAAACAGAACAAGAGTACTCCGTTTTGACGTTAAATTTTGCGGAGCTTTATCTTGGGTATGTGGTTGTGAATGAGAAAGCCTCTGTTAGGGTCCCAACTCTAGAACAGCTTTAGAACATGCAAAAACCAACATCCTGCAGTCTTTAATTTAGTTCCAAATGTGCACAAGCACCTGCCTGTAATCGTCCTGAAAACCTTAATAAGCTTGTTCAGATGTGTACTACACACTGATTCCCTATATGGCTGGCAAAGACAAGGATCGAGGTTCACCATGTTGCCAGTACTCTGGAGTGTAAAACTGGGAGGTGGAAGCTGCACTTTAGCCATTCAAACGGTGGCCTGCTCTTCCGCTCCCCAAAGTGATAAATGGCTGCATCTGAGAACAGCACACATCCGAATCCATGATCGTGTCACATCTGGTTCCTGTCTACTGAGATACCTTCATCTGATTGATTTTTGAAGGCAGCACGGATCTATCCTTTACTGCCTTTGTTTAGCTCCAACCCTAATATTATAAAACAAGCAGATCAGTCAAGGTCTTCAGGATTATAAATAAATTATAAATAAATAAATACTATTTATACTCATATTTATTTAGAATACCACCTCATATTCACATTCCCTTGCATTGTATAAAGCATACCTGTACATATATATTATATTGTATATTGTGTATTTTTTATATATTTCTTTTTTATTATGTCTTGTCATGTGCACTGGAAGCTTCTGTCACCAAGATAAAATCCTTGTATAAGCATACTTGACAATAAAGCTCTGATTCTGATTCTCCCTCCAGGACTGAAGTATCCCATCCCTGCATGACCTATATCCCACTATCCAGTGAGTTCATGACAG
The DNA here is from genome assembly GCF_029890125.1 of Rhinichthys klamathensis goyatoka. NCBI lineage: Eukaryota > Metazoa > Chordata > Actinopteri > Cypriniformes > Leuciscidae > Rhinichthys > Rhinichthys klamathensis. The sequence continues at coordinate 126,541 of NW_026606758.1, forward strand.
TTGATATACAAATAAAATGCCATCTAAAAGTTGTGGTTAGTGGTCAGTTTATGTGTAAATCTAAAAAAAAAAAATTAACAACTTTTTCAACTTTTGATTTTATTTCTAAAGATTATTGTAGTAAGTAAATATTCGCTTAGCCTATACCAAAGCTCTCTCTATTTTGTTGTAGATGATCATTACCATGTTGTCAAGCCTGTCCAAAATCAGTTTCGGGAGATTCTCAGTCAGTTGCCCGTATATATTATCATCTTTTTATGCATTTATGTATTAGGGTAAGATGCCCCAGGTATGGGAGCCATCTTACCCCATAGTAATGTTGTGTAGCTATGACAACAAACTGAGCAAATGTCTCTATATGCGCTGTATTTCCCATGACACATCTCCATTCTGCACATGCTAAACTTACTGTATATCTAAATATGTTACTATTTAAATATAAATGTACATTATTCCTAAGGGGGGCGTCTTCCCCCATATACCCTACAATATTAATGTAAGTAAAAAACAAGGGGTAGGGGGGTTGATGATGTCAGAACCGTTGGCATGAGAACCACCTGACTGTTTCAGAATCTTTAAAAAAAAAAAAAAGTGAATCCAGGGGTTTTTTGGGGTCAAAATGTAAAAAAAAAAAAAAAAAAAAAAAACTTCCCATAGGCTACATAATGGTTAAAATAGATATTTTAACAGATTGTATTTATGAATTCGTTTTTTTCATGATTAATGATTATTTATGATTAGTTTTTTATTTATTTCAAGAAATAAAATCATGCAAAATTTAAAATAGCATAATATCCACGACGTTTTCTATCAGTGTTAAAAGAAACCCACCTCGTTGTTACAACCAGTGGGGTAGTTTTAACAACAGAACAACAGAAAGTTCATTATATATAATAGTCATCAAATCAGTCTTATTGTTTAATATTCTTTAGATTTTTTAATATTTATATCGCATTTCATAGATTTAAACTATAAATTGGTGAACCCCCTGTAGTACTGCCGCTGAATCTCTAGGTGTCGCTAACACCCCGCTAAAACCTCTGCCTGAGTCTCCCCATAGACAGTGAGTCTCCCATGCCTCTCTGAGAATCATTAAAGCGATAGTTCAGCCAAAAATGAAAATTCTGTCTATATTTACTCACCCACAAGTTGTTCCAAACCTGTATGAATTATTTTTTTTCTGCTGAACACAAAATAAGTTATTGGGAAGAATGTCAGTAATCAAACAGATGATGGCAGGGGCGTAGCACAAGATCCTGGGCCCTTTGCATAGGCAGACTGTCTTTCCTTTCTTTTTTGGTGGCCTGATTTAGCTTTCTTTGAGAAAGACATTTCTACAGCGCTCAACGAGATGCATCTCAACTAACATTTACAAAATGCGTGCAGATGGACTAAACCATTTGGCGCATTAGCAAGGGGTGGGACCATAAGACCGTCAATCAATCAATCAACCAAGTTATTCAGTTAATACACTACCTTTACATTTCATCTGCCATTCATTATGAAATTTAATTAGGAAATGAAAATATCAAGGTAAAATAAAATATATTCCAGACTTTTCAAGGGCCCTCTCTCCTCTTGGGGCCCTGGTAATCAGTACTGGTTTTACCCCCGGAGATGCATCTCGTTGAGCGGACTGCAGTCCGACGCCCCTGGTTGATGGACCCCATTGACTATTTTTTTTTTTCATACAACGGGGCCCATCAACTGTTTGGTTACCCATATTCTTCCTACCTTTGTGTTCAGCAGAAGAAAGAAATTCATACAGGTTTGGAACAACTGGAGCGTGATTAAATGATGACATAATTTTAATTTTGGGGTGAACTATCCCTTTGAAGGTGATTGATATTATGGCATTTCTCTGGGTAAATCTGCTTTGAAAAAAAGTCTGTATAGAAAATGTACTTTTGACATGAAAGAATAAATTCTTCTCCCTTTCCATCAACTGAAGTACAGGGAGGATAATGACATGTATTTGTGGCTAAAAGCTCCATAAGCTAGAGGAAAAAGGCTATAACTGGGCCAAGGGATCCTTATGACAAGTCTCTATCTCATCAAAGTGTCAAGATGCTGATGATGAAAGGTTAATATGGGTCCATTTTCTTTTGTAGATTTAATTAAATATCTTAAATTTATATCTAATATCTGTATCTAATCAAAGTATTTTTTGTATTTTGTTTTGTAATTTAAATAATTTGTAATATTTATATTTGAAAATCATAATCATTCAGTGTGTTCCAGGTCATAATCTCCAAAGAGGGCAGGTTGACAATCACTTTTTGTTGAGCAGCCATATTTCAATAGCCTGATATTATAAGTCTTCTTATAAATATGAAATTAGCTCAAATGGATCCTAAAGTTAAGTTTGTGTAGCCTCTTTTCTAGTCTGAAAACAGACTCTATTCTCCCCAAAGGTTTTAGACTGCTCGTATTCAGACAAGGCTTGTGTTGGTCAGTCAGTCCCTCTCCGGATGCTTAACACTTATTTGAGTGAATGGAAATAACCATATTATCTCCCCCTTTCCCTCACAATGTTTGCTTGGCACTTTGTGGTTGTAGAAGAATCCCTTTTATATATATGTTTTACTTGTATATTCACTCTTCTGTTTTATGTGTGTCATTATATTCTCACATATTCTCAACAGTCTTTTCGTTTTTATTATAGCAATTACTCGTTTTGCTGTAACCTAACCCTAAAACAACTAGCCTATGTTTCAGTCCCTCTCTACAACTACTCATTCGTTCACTAGATGGCGTCAATGACTATTGGGTGCACTACACTACACTAAGAGTTGTATGCACAATTGAAGAGTTTCATTCATGCTCTCACACAGTCGTTATTATTTTTTATGTTGTTTAGGTTGTAGCAAAGCAACCAACCAGCACACACAAAAACACACACACACACCATAACTTCCTAAATTTCAGGTTTTATCATTCTGGTTTATTCCCCACAACGTATGCCTATAGGGAACAAGCCTACCCGGACCACACACACGCGCGCGTTTACTACATCTAAATGCGGACATAGACCTCTATGGTTTTTTATAGCTAGCTAAATATAAAAGTAATAGATTCTATACAGTAGCTCTAGCTTAGGCTAATAACCGTAACCGTTCTGCAGTTTTACAAATTTCTTTACTTTATTTCTTTTTTATATCGTTTTTACAAATGATGACGTTCCCAAAAGGATGTTTTGTCAGATTTAGCTCAATTCTGGGTACATTTGTCCCCCCCCAATTTATGGTTAAGTATTACACACATAGGCCTACATCTTTCTAATGCGTCGCAAGGCCACCTTGTGTCTTTTAGCATAGCCTACATTGATTCTGGAACAACCTCGGCTTAAACCTTCTCTTCAGTTGTTGCGACCAGGGCTGGGGAATGAATGCGTGCAATTTCTACGTTAGAAGCTCAGTTCACCTTTTAGCTCTACTATATTTCTATGCGTCATGTGGAGTAGGCTACAATGAGGTATGCAGCACGAGTTTAGTTAAAATTGTGTTCAGCCTCCTAAGTTTTAAAAGTAGGCTACTTAACGAACACATTCCTCGTGGATAAAAGTAACAGTGTCCCAAACTATAGTGAAGATGTTTCATAGCCCATGTCTTATGTGTGAAAATATATCTAGCTACACTGTAAAAAAAAAAACGTTAAATTTACAGGAAAACCCCATAGCAGCTGTGGTTACCAGAGTTTTCCTGTTAAAAATACGGTAGCAACGTTTTAGGTTTTACAGACTTTTAACTGTTTATAATTTTACAGCAATAAACTGTATTTCATTATCTGATATAATGTTAATTTACTGACCTTTTGAAGTATTAATATCTGTTTTTTTCCATTGTAATACACTGACAGCCAACAATCACAGTAGTGATGACAGTCAAATGGTCAACCAAAGCTCATCATAAGCAGCTCTTCCACAAGAAATTTAATACTAATATATAGAAGCTGCACAGTCTCATTCACACAAACATTAAACACCATCATGGTAAAATGTTGAAATTTAAAAAATGCAATAAGCATTAATTTAAAAACATTAAATGTAACATAAAACCCTGATGTACATAACTGATTAAAAAAAACTAAGAAAATTATGAAGAAACAGTTATTTAAAATACATCAAATGTGAAGTGTCATGGAGGGAATTGTGGGAATGTCAATTTACATTTTTTCACTGTAAATTATACAATGACTTGTTCTTTTTCACTTCCAAAAACTGTAAATTTAACGGTATTTTACAGTAAAATTACATTAAATGTACCATTATATATATCACAGTTATTTACCGTATATAGTAAGGAAACTTTCTGTTAACCAATTAACAGTTTTTCACTGTAGCATTTTTACAGTCTTTTACCGTTAAAATCACGATCATTTTTTACAGTGTACTCTTCGTGCACAAGGCAATACGCCCTGGTTGCGACCTGATTTGTCATTGAAGAAACCTTGTCAACCAGGAATGTGTCAGTGAAGATAGCCTATATTAAAAGGAAAAAAAGTATTTTGCCATTAGAGGAACTCCTTCTCTCGAACATTTTATAAAGGGATACATAACGCCGAGTAGACAGGCCTATGTATTTCCGATTAATATTCTAGGATTGCATATGGAATTTAATAATGTGTCAACTCTTAGTTAGACTCTCTGTAAACATCAAACAATAGGCCCATTCGCTTTTATTTAAATTAGCAGTCTGACATAAGTAGTTTAATTACTAGGCTATGCATAAAGTTCCATTAAAGTAACATTACAGTAAGGTGACTATTTTTTTTTTAAATGTATTTTTTATTAGGCTATGTGTTTTTTTTTCAGGGATGTTATTACAAACATCATAGGCTATTTGCAATGCGATTTGAATCTGGATTAGAGCTAGCCTATAAAAATATAAATCCCGTAGAACAACATAAAGGATAATCCAGTTCTGGTATTGCACCTGAAGGCCAAAATAAAAAATTTTTTGGCCGAATCATATTAACTGATAATATAAACAAATAGGCCTAGGCCTAGTATACATGTCGGTGTAGTGAAATCTACCGAATTGTAGGCTAATTGCTTAATTGTCTTCTTGAGTCAATTCTAAACAATGTAATTTTTAATATTAATAAAATGAAGAAAAAAAAACTTTTTTTAAGCTGTCTAAAATAAAAATAGATTTAAAGGTTAAAAACGACGAAGGAAAGTAGTTTGTCAGTCGACATTTAAAGCCAGTTATAGGCTATGTGACCAATACGCATTAATTATTGTGCCTGTGGTTTAGTGTAACATTTTCTTTTTTATTCATCTATGGCTATCCTATTTGAATTTTCCATGAGACCGAACTATTTTGACAGAACAAGCTAAAATAAAAAATGCAGCTCTGTGGAAAGTCAAAGTTAAAACTGTTGCCTTTAGGAGCAATTTTTTTTTTTTAAAGAAGAAAAAAAGAAAGAAAGAGATAAGAGCGATGAGAGAGGTGGTGAAGGAGACTGGTGATGGAATGCAACTAACGCAAAATTGCACGACTGTTAAACGTCATCTCCTCATAAACATGTTTTCCAGCATTAACTCAGCGTATAAGATTGCATTTATAGCGTATTAGCCTCACTACTGAGAAAGCTTTTCTTTACATCTTATGCCCGAATTTTTTACGACCTGTCCGCCTCTCCCAAAGCCTGCATAGACAACATACTGTAGCCTAAATGTAGCATTACAGGCACTTGTTGATTTCTAAAAAGGACTAGGACAATATTAGCCTATAGGCTATGCTACTTTAGCTATTCTATGGGGATACAAACCTTGTTTTTTGAGAATGCTATAATGCAACAAACGTGGTGTCTCCTAGGTTCATGGGGCTGCTCAAAATAATTACTACCATCTTGTTTGAAAGAAAGAAATAGCCTACTTTGCGTGTGAACAGAGTTGAAAACTAATGTGATCCCGTGGACACTAACGTATTAATTAATACCACATCAAAACCTGTAAAGATGTAGATTTATGAGAGTAAAATACAAGCTTTTACATATATGCATTTGGATCCTTTTATCCAAAGCGACTTACACCCTAACCCTGTGGGAAATAAAGAATGCAGCAAGCGATAGCCCATGAAACATCACATCAGCTCCTTTTTGGATGAGTGTGAACAGATTTGTCTATAACTGTTTGGCTATATATTAGACCTCAGAAGAACTGGTTAGAGTGTTAATATCATGATTGATATTACATCTACTAAATGTTGAGCAGTTCGTGTTATGGCATTGTTAATAAAAGAAGTTTCCTGAATCCAAGCTTTTGCAAAACATTTTGATGGCGTGAAAGTACGTCGATAAAAGTCATTAAACTGTATTTAGATTCACATTCAATTGAATGACTATTTCACGATATCACTTTCACAAACTGCAACTTATTCTTTCACTGTCTAAATCATATTATTAATAATAATAAAAACAATAAAATATATAATCTATCTATCTATATCTAAAAATATCTAAATAATAACTTTTTTACAGTGTAGGAATACAATTATCATAAAAAGAAGGAACATTCGGTGTAATTTGTGCAGCATTGGACTATTTATGTATTTGTAACATGGATAGCTACTATGGAGTACAGTGAAATAAGATCTGAATATCAGATTAGCTAGAAACACACTGAAGTTTCTGAACATTGAAAAAGTATTTAAAAATAATAATAATTCAGGCTGCGCTTGTATTTGTAGTCTGTCGAAAATTGGGCATAACAAACTAAGCATAAAGGATATAGGCCTATATCAAAGTTTGAAGTAATCTGTCAGTGCAGTGGTCAAATCCTTTGTCTTTATATTTTTTACCATCATCGCATTAACTGTTATAACGTCGAAAAACTATAACTTCCAAAAGATTAATCAAGAACACAATTTAAAACTATTTTTTTACTTTCGATACCACCACGTGACCAAATGCATGTCTTATAAACAGATCAAATCTGGACACCTGTCCAACAAACCATTGCACAGCATGTAGGCTAAAACAAAACCATTCAAACATTTGCTTTGCTCGGTGAATGAAACTATATGATGAGTTTGGAGTTTATTGTTTATTGATCCCAAAGGTTACATGCAGTCGCTTTCCAAAAGTAAAATACAAATAAAAACGAAGAGATGCCCCATAGTCGTTGGTATTAAAGCATTGCATTAAACGAAATCCCATTCAAATGAAACGATGAATGGCCTTTAAAACATTTTTAAAATGTAAACAAACGGAATATGCGACTGAGGATTCCTGGGTCAATTGCAATCTAAATTAATAACGATATCAAATAATGTTGATATCAACAATTAAGACGTTTTATCATGTTTATTAACAATAGATCATGGCATTACATTCTAGAAAAATACCTCTATCAAGGCCCTCCATATCAGCTTTGCAAGTAGGTCAGTCGACAAACATCCATAACTCTCTTTGTCCATCGCTTGTCTCTTTTGTTTTTGTTTTATACGTGTCTTGAGATGTTTACGCTAAACGTTCACGTACAAGCGTCCTTTTGAAAGGGTCCACATGTTTAAGAGCCAAGGTCGACCAAGTTTGATGACATAGGGTTCAGTATAGTGTCGTGTAATGAATGGTGGTGGTGATGCACGGAATCAGCACTAGGCACTGGGATGGCGCTGGGACCAGGTGGAGGTGCGAGGCCGTGGAGGGACTGAAGTCCGGAGTTTGACGTGAGGAGCAAGGCCGGGCTTGACGAGGTGTGATCTGGAGTACCAGACGGCGTTTTATCGTCGTCCGAGCTTCCTAAAATAGTCTTATTTCCATTCATGGAAGACGTTAATGGGTTGTGACTGTTTGTGTTCGAGTTCTCATTATTCTCCCTGTGAAAATGAAAGTGAAGAGTTAGGGTTAGAGCTTTAGTATTCAAAACTATACACTGTAAAAAAAATAATATGATCAATAAGTTATGAAACATGTGTTTTTTTTTTTTTTACATTGCTTTAATTCATCAAAATAAGTTAAGCAATGTTCAACTTTTTTATAAGTTATACAAGATTCAGCTAATTTTTCAAGTCAATTTAATGTAATTTAAGTTGAAATTACTTAAACATCCAAGTTAATTTTACTTAAATTAAGGCAGTAACTTTCCTTTTCTTTTACAGTGTATGAGGCTATAATTAACATTTATGTCTTTGACATTGCAGGAGCAACTAACAAACAAACAAACAAATATGAACATATGTGGTTAACATCGGTTTCTTCTTATAATAATAATAATAATAATAAATGTCATAGGCTAATTCATAAATTCGTTTAATTCTAAAACAACAATTAATATTAGTAAAAGTTGAAGACAGTTGGTTCTGTAGGTGTGAAATATTAGTGTAAATACTGTGTTAGGAAAAAGCATATTAAAATCAATAAAATAAAATAAAAGGACATTTTTAAAAAGTAGGCTATGTGCCCATGAATTAGGCTAGCCATAATATACCCCTTGACACAAATATAGGGCATAAACGATTTGTGTACATGTATGTGTCTTTATCAATCATTTGTTCTAATTCGTGTCGATATTAATAATTTACAATAAAAAACGTTCAAGCATATTAGCGAGCTAATGCAGGACAGGCCCTAATCATTTATTAATATGGGTAGGAAATAAATCGTCTAGGTTAAGAACCGTGCCCGCTACTGATTTTCAACCACAACTTGTCAAGTAAAGATTCTTTCATAAATTATTAATTAAGGATAAAGAATCGGGAAACGTACGAGATATTTTTAATGGTTTACACTGTGGTTTCAACTTGACTACCTCGCCTACGGGTGAAACAAGACACCCGTTAAGAAGGAGATTGCAACTGCACACATTCTAAACAAGAATCTACGTACAGATAAATCTCACAATCTGAAGAACATTCCAATTAATTAAAAATGGACGATTTCCCCTGAAGTTAATTACACCATAATACACACATTACGGTTTTTGTGCAATTTTTTAGAAAATGATATAGCCTAAAAATGTCGTTTAAGAAAAGTAAGCCTATATTGTCAAAAATAGTAGGCTATTGCTTAATAACTATATAAAGTGACATTAGAACTAGAGAACAAATGACATTTGACTGTGTGGCTATCAAAGGGAATTTTCTTTTATACAAGTTTCTTATATTATAGCTCACCTCTGGCTTAATTTCACGGCATGAATGAATGCATTCCACGTAAAGAATGCTTTCTAATTACGTTTAAACACATAGTAATAATAAACAGTTATTTAGCTGCAGACTATAGACCCGTACCTTTCTTTAGCCTCCGCTGCTCGGTCGCGTTGACGTCTGTTTTTAAACCAGTTACTGACTTGTGTTGTTGTTAGCCCCGTTGCCTCTGCTAGTTCCCTCTTCTCCCGCGGGGAAGGGTAGGGGTTATGAGTGTACCATTCCCGCAGCACACTCCTGCTCTTTTCTTTAAAGCAGTAACTTGTCTCCTCGCCGTCCCAGATGGAGCGAGGGAGCGGAAACTTTCTTCGGACGCGGTATTTCCCAACAGCCCCAAGAGGGCGGCCCCGGAGCTTCTCAGCCTCGACATAATGCGCTTTGAGCCACAGCTGCTGCAATTTCGGATGGTTGTGCGGAGAGAACTGGTGGCTCTCGAGAATCTTATAAAGCTCTCTGAAATTTCCCCTATGAAAAGCGACCACAGCTTTCGCTTTGAGCACACTCTCGTTCTTGTGGAGATGTTCGCAAGCCGGCAGAGACCACAAAAAGCGCCCGAGACGTTCAATGTTTCCACCCTGCTGAAGGACCTCGCAGACGCACGCCACTTGCTCTTGCGTAAAGCCGAATGTTGGAAGCATAGACATGGTTTGTCACGAATAAACGTCCACTTTTTCTGCTTATGTCTATTTTACCGATGACAGCGACAGTTCTTCAACAGATTTAAAGTAAAAATTTTAGGACGACTTCTCGAGTAGACGAAATCAAATCCCACTCCTGGCGAAGAGAGGCACAAAACTTTAGATCCGTTCAAGCAAGCATAATACACCGTATATCCATCTAAAGCACACGAAAGAAAGTTGTTCCTCCTGCGCGAGTCTCTCGCCACCTCTTCTATGTCGTTTCAGCATAACGCACTCCCGAAGAAAGACCTCGCTCTCTTGTTTTAATAATATTATTCTAAGCTGGCAAGAAAAGCGATTATGTGAACTGTGATTGGTTGGTTATCTGACCCGGGGATGATGAGGATAAGACAATAGTTTTAGTCAAATTATTTGCCATGGTTACGCTGTCATTCAAGGTAACCTGATATGCTTTGAGGTGGCTCCTTGGGCTGGCTGACAGATTATTCCCTTCATTTAGAGCCCGCCCACCGACATCGAAATATAGCCTCGACTTTCTCTGTATATTACTTTTTTTTTACCCGGGGGTTTGACAGACACTTCTAGCAACCAAAGAGCGCTGATCTGTGAGGTAGTGAGGTAGCAGCAGTTGAGATGAGAGTGCCAGAGCAGGATTGCGCTCCAGACGCTCTCCAAACCAAGGACCCGGAGTCCATAAGTGGGAGTCCATAAGTGAGTGACCATACGCAGAAAATCCACCCTGCCTATGCAAACCTTTCACTTTGTAACTGCATGGTCGATCACACCAAAACTATTTCAACGTTTGGGGAACTCTCAAAAATCATTCACAGGGTCTCTCTAACTCTTTTGCAGTATCATTACTGCAATCAAATAAAGAAAATCACAATATGACACAATATTTTTGCAAGAACGTCCAGCCTACATTTATCCATTTAGTTTATCTTTCTGTTCAATTCAGTATAGCTTAATCGGACTAGTTGTCCTGTGTTATGCATTATTTAGCAGTTGTTGAAGATAAAAAGGGGGGTATGTTTCTCCATGTGCACACGCGTGGATGCCAGGCATTATGGACTAGAGTGGAACAGTGTTGGAGGGCGTTTTTAAGTATAGAGCGGTTTTCAAGGATACACATTAGAATGAACAACGATCATAGGGATAGGAAACACTGCGAGGGACGATTGTGCGGGTAAGACAATTTAGATTTATTAAAAATGCTGTTGACGAAAGTTAATCGAAGTAGATGTTCATGTACATTATATGCATATTTATTATGAACCAAGGCTATAGAGCATTGTTTTTCTTAAAACATATTTAGCGAAAGTGTTACAGCTCCGAGAGGGAGAGGCGCATATTTTAATGATGCCTGTTACGCACACCATTATTGGCATATCATCTGTCCATGTCTGTTGACTGAACTTTAACTCACCGTGTACCGTGGCATAGAAACAAAGTTCTGCTTTCATCAGGAACACTCTGATTTCAACTCAATGATTCTTGAGGCCACAAGAAAGTTAAGCAAAATCATATATTACATGAAATAAAAAAGCTGACACTGTTGAGACATGCCAGTCTTGTTATAAGAGAGAGAAAATTGCTTCGTTTAAGGTCTACTGTGTTTGCAGTTTTATACTGCACTGGTGCAGTGAAGGCCTGTGATGTGGCTTGTGAGTGAAAAAGACTTCAGAACTTATTCAAAACACGTCAAAGCATGTAACATTCTATCGTGGAAAGATTACAATGCTAAAATTCCCATCCACCCTTTTAACTGGCAATTTTGCGTAATACAGTCGCAAGCTACACTGGTTCTAAATATCCATAGGCTAACTGCACGTTAGATGCAAGTTCTGACGAATAAATGATAAACAAGTAATCAATGTTTGTGACGCATTTTGAAGACATTCTTGTGATCTGATAAATCAAGAAAACTAGAATCTTTTGAATTCAATAGTTGATATTTTGTTAACAACAACAATTATTATTGTTATTATTACACAAAATATAAAATATAGAATTAGACATATAATTAACATAAACGACAACAATCCTACAGATTACAGGTAAAATGTTTAATGTTGAATGTAATTAGTGTAAATGACTGTGATAAGTAAATAAAAAAATAAATAAAAGCAAAGCTATTAATGCCAACCTCGGAGACAGCCACTGCCCTTGGAAATTGATATGAATGTATCATTGTTGCACTTTGCTGTGAGGAAACATTTCTTATGTTACTTTGATATCCTTACCTGATCTATGTGGATCATTCCCTGGACACTGAAACTATTACCAATATATATGGTTGATGACAGCGAATTTAAGACTATTGAACCAATTGATACTGATTTACATAAAATGATAATCTATAAAATACACTTTAACACCCAAGGCTATAGTGAGCTTATCCAGTGATATACACAAATTGAGGTATTTTACCAATCCTTTCCATTTGTGACATTTGTGGTTAAACTAAAACAGTACAGTGAAGCAATGGAAAACACACATTGAAAGGATTTTGGATGCTTTCTGTGTGTGTGTGTGTGGGGGGGGGGGTGTCACTGACAGGCCAAATCAAGGTACTCGTCTCGCCTTGACACTGTTTGTAAACGGCTTGTTTCCACGGATCATTTTGATCAGAACTTCGAAGGACCTGCGCTGCTCGTCTGCACGGTGATTATTACAATGCTGATGAATGGGGATCGCGTTTCGTCTAATAGCCGCCCCCTGTTTTGACAACCTCCCACAGCTAACCGGAGAGCGCGCAGCCGCGACCTCCACTAATTGGACTGATTATTGCAAGATGTTTTTTCCTCTCTGGAAAGCGCAGGGTGGCGGCAGTGCGCGGCTGCTCCGTGGCTTGCACCACAAGACCTGATGAGTAACATTCTTTCAGACATGTCATGTTAAGCGGGAATAGAAAGAATTAAACCCAGACGTGTGGTGTCAATGTGCGGTTCGGTGGAAGAAAAACAAGACACCCATCGTAATTAAATATTGAAATAACGTTTCAGCGCGGATAGATAAATTGCATTTAATAATAGCCTAATAATAATTAAAAAAAGTGTGCACAATGCAATAAATCATGAGATAGGAAGCCCTGTAACACTTTCCAATGTACTTCTAAACACACAAAGACTACAAAACGAGAGAATAGGCCTATTTGATATAGGGAGTGACTAAAACAAGTGCACACACAATGTCTGTTATGTTTTCAGAATTGTACTTGTTTTATATCTCTGATCCATTTTTTTGCTGTTTGTAAAGAAAAATATTTTCTATGTTTATCCTTTTAAATTATAATGCTTAAGGTTGTGTGTATGGAACATAATCATTTTAAACTTGCATTTGATGACCACATGCATTAATGCACAAAAAAACGATTGTGTAACTAGTTAAGACCTATCAGTACAGCACATTTTACTAATTAGTAATTTTCAGATTTAAAGATTTCGAAAATAGATAAATATTAGTATTTTATTATATCAAGGTTTGAGACATATAGCCCAAAACATAAATCGAAACATAAATGTATTACAACACACACCTCCTATTAAACATATTAAAACTCACACAATGAATGTACATTTGATTCGGTTGGTAACGAAATTTATTATATGATCTAGATAATTTTCTATTGTAGGCCGATGAGATCCTTACGATGATGTTGCCATATGCAACAAGTGCGTTTCTTCAAATGCGGGCTTGGACGCGTAACGGATTATTGGTGATGTATGCAACACATTTGACCATTTTTGGCTGTTCCTGTACACTTAACTAGCTTTTGTCTTGACTTGAAACTATTAGAAATGTGTCTGGTTTATTGGTGCACAACTTATTGTGACTGTGTTCTCCCAGGAGACTGTGTCGTGCGCGCGTCTTCTGAACGGTGGCATTGGTTGTCTCTCTGATTACTCTGAAACGCCAGTTGCGCCAGTCTCTCAACTCAAGAATGCAGAGATACAAATGTAAGATTAGCTCAAAATAATATCAAGCTTAATTCGTTATGAAAATAGCAGAAATGATACATGATGAAATAATGAGCACGGCAGCGGAGAAAAGTTTTTAATCATAATAAAATCCTCTGAATGTAAATTATAATTACTGGAGCATAGAAGTGAAATAAATGGCAAGGCAGATAATCTTTAGATGAGACAAAAACAACAAAAAGTCAAAACAGGTCAATTCAATGCTGGCATTTCTCTTGATATTGTAGGACAGTATTTAAGAAAGAATTGAAAAGAAAAAAGGACCCTTTAGTCAATAATTTGACATTTATAGTTTTATAAAGATGAATGAATAGAAAAGTATTTGAGGTATCTCACTGCTTGGGCTGTGTGTGTGCAAAAACATACGTTTTCTGAAGCTTTTTTTTAAAAAACATTGTGGTATGAAGTATGGTAATATTTAATACATCATAGGCTACCTGATATCAGTAATAATATTGCTGTTATGAAGTGTTAGAAGTGTGTATCGGTAACAGAGGTCCCTAAGGACTATGCTTACTGTAACATTACTGTGATTATAAAACAATCAGAAAGTTGTGCAGATACATTCTGCGATTTACAATGGATTACATGACTGAATTTATATATAAAAAACCCAGCTGAATGCATATAAAAGTAAGTTGTCTCATGAAGTGAAGAGGTAAGACAGAAGGTGACATACATTAATGTTGTACTGGATGGTGTGATCCTTATATCTTATGTGCAGGTGTATCATGTTTTTTCTAATGTAAGCTATTTTTCCAAATGCATTTATTTCGATTATAGCTTGTGCTTGATGAAATTACCCAGACATGGCATTTTAAAAGTATATATACATTTTCTGTAACTATAGATAAAAATAATTTAAGATAATTTAAGATAAAAACAGCTGTATTTGTAGAATTACTCTCAGGCGGCAATATGAAATCACATATTGTAAAGATCGCATGGCAATTGTTTGCATTTTGGTTAGATGTGTGTACAAACGTTTACATATTGTTGGCTCTCGGTACATGACTACGATTTAACAGACTTTCAGGTTAAGGAAACGCCTGTAAAATGAAAATCTTTGTCTCTGATAGAACATTTACAATGTGATTGAGGTTATTTGCATTTCACTACTGCCTCACTATTGCACAGTAGCAAGAATAATCACAGATTCAGCATATACACCATTTAAAGGAATGTTCATAATTGGTATAGTTATTTTTAACTTATACATCTCTGTCTTGG
Source organism: Rhinichthys klamathensis goyatoka (assembly GCF_029890125.1). NCBI lineage: Eukaryota > Metazoa > Chordata > Actinopteri > Cypriniformes > Leuciscidae > Rhinichthys > Rhinichthys klamathensis. The sequence continues at coordinate 141,547 of NW_026606758.1, forward strand.
AAAATGTGATATAACAAATTACTGGAAAATATATTTAATCAAATGGTAAACTAATAGTGTAATCAGTAAGATGTATTAAACTGAGTTTTAACAGAACTGGCCCTTTGAAAAGTGGCTGTTGGTTGATGCTGAGAGAGGAGGCTTTTTCCAGGGATTGTTTTTCTTCAGTTTGAATATAACTGCTTTTGAAGAGTATGAACATATGTTCATATTACTTGCCTCAGTTTTCCATGTTTCACACTTCTCCAGGTCAGCATTAGTTTCTATCAACACCAAGGTCACTGAAAGAAAGGTCTGATGGCTGCTGTTTTGCACTTGTAGACAATAGGGGATATGCAAGTATTTCATGCATTTCTTGTGTGTTATGGCATTAACCTTGTATCACTTACTACTACCTGGTTGTTAATTAATATAAGAAATATAAATGAAAATATAAGAGAGACAAGAGCACAATAAAGCGCTCCGAGGCAATAAAGTAAATGAGACTATAATAATGACAAACTTACTTTTAAACATTCTTAATGTGCGTCTTTTATTTTCCATGACTTCAACGAGAAAAACAAAACAAGTTAGTTATCTCTCAGAAAATAATTTAGGGTTAAAAAAATTAAATATAACACTATTTGTTTATCAAAGCCACCTCTGAATATAGAACTAAATAAACTGTTGAAATACTCTATGCTTTTAAAAATATATGCCAATGTTAAAGTAAAGTGTGTCAGAATAAGCACACTTAGTTAAATCAATTCAATATCTCTGATTACATTGCATGAAAGACAACTTAATCTAATCTAATGAAAAATGTCTGATATTTTTAAACACATCATAACATTATATGCAACAACATGTATGCATGTTTTTATTCCTAAAAAAATATTAAATAGAACACACCTACTATTTTACACCTACTAAATATACAGTATATATTTTAAAAAGGATACATCCAGCCTGTCTAAATATACAAAACATACAAGCCTACTTTAGTGTTTGCATTTGCTTATAATAATATCAATCAGGTGTAGTTTTCACAAGTATGTCTTTTGGCTGTAGGTGTGTGTGTGGTCCTAGTAAACCTTACGTTCCGGGTTGTGTTATGTGAAATGTCCCCACAATACCAGGCATTTTTGACCTTGTGGGGAAATATTTTTTGGTCCCCTTGAGGAAAACCGCTTATAAAACTTACAGAATTATGTTTTCTGAAAATGTAAAAATGCAGAAAGTTCTATGTGAGGGTTGTGTTTAGGGGCAGGGTTATGGGAAACAATATACAGTTTGTACAGAATAAAAATCATTATGTCTATGGTAAATCCCCATAAAACATGGAAACCGTATGAGTGTGTGTGTATGTGTGCTGGAGAAGCGTCTCCTTGGGGACAGTGGAATTAATGTCAACTGATTACTATTTGCAACATTACCATCAGTCCAGGCCACCCACAGACTCATGCACATACATATTAAATACACAGAGCTGATGGATGGCTATATGTGTCCATTCCAAAGGAGAAAGTCATTCCGTAATGTTTCAGTCACGTACAGTTATAATTTTCCCCAAACTAGACCTAACTTGAACCTTGCCTGTAATCATAGATGTGATTACAACTTTACAAACTATTTTCTTGTGCAAAGGTTTTATCTTTATCAAAGGTTTTATTTATTTTTTTCATTTTAAATTTGAATTGTTTTTAATCTGAAAATGTAAAATCTTAAAACTGTATTTCACAAAACTGTATAGACATAAACTAAATACATAGCCTTAGTCTTTTACAGTCTTTTTAATCTCCATAATAAAGCAAAACTGGTACACGATAGACACAATGACTTGTTGGATTGTTTATATTGTTAATGTGATAAATATTACCATGGTTTATATGGTAACTGTTAATTTAATCTGTGTGCTAAAATTAAGACATTTGTTAGTGGTTGGTACACAGACTGCAACTATACTGCCCTCTTTGTTAGTTACTTTTTGCAAGCACAACCTGGAAAAAGATTTCACTGATGATTTCTATTTTGTTTTGTATTTGAGATCAAATTTAGAATAAATGTACATTTCAGACCAAGCACACTACACAACTGTGTTCCATGACAAAAATGCGCGGATAAATGTCAAACGTTGGTGACAGATTTCATAAAATGCCTGTTTTCCTCCATTTTGATCAGATGGCAACTTAATCCAACCAATTAAAACTGTTAATATCATAAAGAGGAAGCAGCTACATCGTTCATTGTACAATGCAGTCATGCATTACTAAGCACAGTAGCACAAATACTGTGCAGGACAGCAACAACTTTGTCATCATAATTCATGAGTGTATAAGTGGCAGCTTAAGCAGACGTTTGGACAAGTGTCCTCAGCAGTTACGCATTAAAGAGGACTTTACACCCACAGGTCAGGGCAGATAAAAGGCTTGATGGTTGTAAGATGGTGTCTTCAAGAAAGAAGTCTCTGTATATGCTATAGATGATTAAGAGAGAGTGAACAGCTGGCCTTACACATAATATTCTTCATTATAATTTATTTTAATGGTCCCTGTGTTCCCAACATTCTGTTGACAATAAGTAACTTTGCTACTATATGTCAACTAACTCAGCAGATATAAAGCACAGTCTACTCTAACTCTTTATTGTGATGATCCTCCAACAGACGTTCTACTGACTTTAAGTAACTTTGCAACATGTAAACTTATTCTAACCCTACCCTACTCTAATGAGAGTTAGTAGACATGTAGGTGTGTTACTTATAGTCAACAGAATGTGTCAAAGGGACCATCAAAATAAAGTGAAACCATTTTGATAATTTAACATAATTGTAATAATTTTGTGATCCTCCACTAAAGAAAGGCATTTGAGAAAGTTGTGAAAAAGAGCAACAAATGTCTAATTTGATTATGACATACCAAATTAATTTCAAGATTTAATAATGCCTGTACAATTTATCTCAAGTAAAATGATTTATTTTATCTATATAATTTATCTCCCACACATAAAAATCCTCACTGTGTGAAAAAAATCATAAATGATTAATTAAAGGGATAATTCACCCACAAAAAAAAAAAAAAAAAAAAAATCTGTCATCATTTACTCACCCTCAAGTTGTTCCAAACCTGTATTTAAACCTGTATGTAAAACCGGTATTTAAAATGTATTCAAACCTGTATGCCTATGTAAACTTTCTTTCTTTTACTGAACACAAAATATGAAATTTTGTAGAATGTTGGTAACCAAACAGTCGCTGAAAAAATACTATGGAAGTCAATGGGTCCCATGCATCAACAAAACATTTTTCTGTTTTTATGTTCAGCAGAAGAAAAAAATTCATACAAGTTTGGAACAACTTGAGGGTGGGTAAATTATGACGTTTTTCATTTTGGGGTGAACTAGGCCTTCAAGATGTAGCCTGTGGAGTTATTTATGTTCTTGTATGAAGCTATGACCGAGTATCAACTACAAGCATATAAAAAAAAAAAATGAAAGGAGAGCATTTGGATATTTATTGTTGCCCAGCATGCTTATGGCTTCCTGCAGACCCCTGCCTGAGCCTCACCTGAGGGAGAGGGGAACGGGGGTCATGATTCTGGTCTGCCGAACAGCCGTGGCCCACGCTGATATACGCCAAAGCCATATTTACATCAACTACAGTAATATTATCAATAAAAGCAGAAAGAAAGGCACCTTGCAGTAACTCAGTTCAGACAAGTGTCTAAGCAGCTGTTCAGAGGCTTCCTGGCATCTGGGGAAGGTTTGGTCTGCACTAGAGGAGATGTACAGTTACAGCACAGAGTTCAGAAGCCTAGGCTAAAGGGGTAGTTCACCCAAAAATATACATTCGGTCATCCTTTACGCACTCTCATGTCATTCAAAAACTGTACTTCAGTGACTTTCTTGTTTCTGTAGAACATAAAATTGGTCTATACAATGAAACTCAGTGGGGTCCAGTGTTGTTTTAAACCTCATTGACTTTTATTGTATGGACAAAAACAGTTAAAATGTTCCTTAAAATATCTGATTTTATTTTCCAAGGATGCACTGAACAACACAAGGGTGAGTAAATGATGAACGAATTTTCATTTTTGAGTGATCTATCCCTTTAACGGTATATGGCTTTTACACTTGTGTGGATACTAAATACAAAACATCAATATTGTCCTCTAGAGACACTATGGCTTTGATTGCAGTGCCTGTAGTAAGTTACACCTCACAGAACTGTTGAGTCGGCAGATTACAAGCTATAACCAATACTGGTATCGACATGTCTGTATTTGTTGCGATAACCTCACAGTCACGATGAGGTTGACCTCTAATGTGATACGAATAGATCAAATGGATGCCCAATGCTTCCTGATTAGGTTCTGAGAGGAACTTTAATATTCAAAGAGGGAAGTGAGTGGTACTGGGTAAATTTTAGGGCCTCTAATGGCCAATAAAGCTGGATGTTCCTCTCCCACCACTGCAGTAAAACACAAAGGTGAAATTATTGAGAGTTAGTACATTCTTGCGTCTTTTAGAGGGTCAAAGGGGTTCAGAGTCAACATGCCTATAGAACACGTCTTCATCTTAACCCTTGACAAAAATCACTTTTCGAAGAAAAAAGAACAAAAAAGTATGCAGACAGAGTGCAGGCCTGCACATTAAAACAATATATATACACCCAGCCGTGTATGTGGGACTGTGGCTTTCCCAGCTGACCTCTCGGTTACAGGCCAGATGCTTTCTGCATTCGTCCTGTTCTCCAGTTCCATCCTGATATTTCCTCTCCCCGTGTTTGAATAATAATCCTTAAGCAACCAGAAAATTAGCATTCGCTTTCCATCAAATGTCTTCCACAGTTTCCTTTATAAAAATGCACAGTCTAACTTTAGCAACACTTCAACAGTATGAGAGTGGGAGGGGGGCGTTGGGTTCATTAACGTTCCTCTGAGCGAGAGGGGTAACTGTCCTTCTAATGGTTTCCTTGGATGCCATATGTCCTTCACGTCAGCTAAGATTCTACAGTTACAGTTCAGGTTAGTGTGAAAGACAGACAAGTTGTATAATAGGAGGCCTTCGGGCTTTTTAAGCAGATCTCACCAGCTTGCATTACCATCAATAAATTCAACCCTGCAATAGTGCTGACATAAATTAGGGGCCTTGTTCTCCTGTAACTGTACTTCCAAAGGTGTCATTGGTCAGAGGCGCATTAGCAACCTTCTGCACAGCCTTGCAGTTCCGCAATTAAACAGCCACTTCTTCAACAAATGCCTCCTCTTCTTGGGTCACTGATAGCGAAAGGCCCTTAAACTTTATATTCCCTGATGGAGCGGAAAAGCAAACACAACATTGGAGTTTGACGCTTTGGCAAACTCATTAATGCTCGGTTCTTTTCAAGGGGCGTAAGAGTGTTTATTGCAGTCGTGGGCATTTGTAGCATCAAGGGTGTTATTTGCGTGGCCTGGTGCTGTTTTCGTGAGCTTGTAAATGCCTATAGATACAAGGGTACTAATTGGTGCTTTATATAAAACAACATTAATATGCCTTACATTTATTTTCCTTGAGATTACATCTTCAAAATACCAATTTGATTGCAGCAAGATAGGACTATCAATTATGTAAATAAAAAAAAAAAATCCTGAACTGCTTACAGTGTCAGTACCATCAATTAAACAATACATTTTTAGACTCAAGAACTGAGCCATTATCAAAAAAAATAATACAGAATCAAATTGTTAAATTACAGCCAAAAAAGTCAAACGGCAAACAATCAAATAGCATTTTTAATTTAAACAACAATAATGCACATTTATTATTATTGTTGTTGTTTTTAAATAAAGAATTGAGCAGTAAATAGTGTTTTCTTTGAAGTGTCCTTTCTGGAAATAAGCACTTAAAGTGCTTTTGGATCAGCAGATTTGTAGTTTTTGTCCGGTCTAATCTAGTCGCTAATTCAATCATTCAGGACTGCTTGGAACAGGAAAGGAAGACATTGACTTAGTTGAGAAAAGCGTAAATGGAGGGTTATGTATGTCAATACTAATTTAATGAAGACAGGCCTTCACCTGTTTTTCACCTTTTAAATTCGCCACAGCTTTCAATGCTGCATTTATTAAAGACAGGATCTATTTTGTTTCCTTGATTTGCACATTTTAAAAAGACAACATTTTGCAAGACTCTCTGCATACAGAAGGGCTTGTTCTGTCAGGGCTTGTTCTGTGAGCTGCGAAAGGCCTCGGTGCAGGTTAGACAGAGTGAGAACCAGCCTTTGAGTGAGGCATCCAAGAGAAATAAAAAAAACACCCGCTCCTCATGCTTTCGGTCAAACGTAGGTTCAGTGGAGAGGAGGCTGGCACCTTGCCCAGCAAAAAGCTCGAGCGACTCGCTCCGTCAGGTTATCAGAGGCGACCGCCACACCAAACAAGCCAGCACCGGGCACAGGAAGTACCAGATGGTGGAGGGTGGGAAGGCGAGTAACACAGAGCCGATCGCAGAAAAGGTCAGGAAGTGAATGAAGGAACAGGAAATGACACAGGATCTTCTTTTCGAGCATCTGTATTTTTTTCACTGGCTGCAACCGAAGCTTTGCGGCCTTTTCCGTTGAGTGGCAGGCAAGCGGAGGAAAGCTGACATTGTTGAAGTATGAGTTTCACCGTTTGTGTTTTTTGCAAAACACTAAGTCAGATCAGTCTCTCCTGATTGGCAAGAGGGGCTTGTCCTGCAGTCGACCTGACGGCAGAATAGGGGGGGTTTATTGGTGAGTCAAGTTCAATTTATGAAAGCTGTTCAACTCATTCCGAAAACATGTATTGGGATGAAGTTATACACTCTATGACCCATAATACTCAATATTGCAACTTACAACTTTCACACGTAAAAGATGATGCAAATTTGTCACAAAACGATTATTTTACTTAGAAAGCATCTAATATAGGAACAGACAAGCAGTACGAATGCCATTGCAATGTACATTTCATATGAACTGAGCAGAGGGAAAAGTGAGAGAGAGCTAAAGCGATGTTCTGTGTCTGGTCTTGATCCTGGCCTAAAGGAGTTCCTCCTCCTGCCCTCTCTCTGAGAAGGCTAAAGAGCTCAGAGCTGTTGTGACATCTCATTGATTGATAGGTAAAATGAGACCCATCCTGTAATAAAAGCAAAGTCCATGCAACAAAAGGCAGGATTTTAAAATCCTAAGTCAATACAGAACATTGATCCCACTAGAGGGACAGCAAAGGAAGAAGAGGATAAACCCTGGAAAAGAAAAAAAAAATCTGTCATGAAAGAAAGAATGAAGTATTACGTGAAAAGTCGGTTTATGGGAGTTGGTCATCTGGATAATAGACGGGGCACGGCAGAATCACGCTGACCAGATATTCTATAACCGTTGGACTATAAAATCCAGGTCTGGAATCAATCTGCGATTTATAGCCGCCCTGTTTCTGCTCTCTGTTGTTTTATCAGTGAAAGGATGATACATTTTTGAGCTCTACCTGCTCACATTCACTTTACCAGAGTGCTGAAATGCTACAGCGGTAATAAATAGCAGTCGTAGCTTTAGGGCCTGTCATCAGCATTCAGTCCGGTCTCTAGGAGTTCACTGGATCAAAAATAGTTTTGACCACCACAAAGACATTAAACAAGTTGGATTTTACCCATTCATCCATCCATCCATCCATCGATCTTTTACACAACGTACATATCTACTTCACATACACAGGAACTGCTGGCTATTATTTTCACATTCTTTCTCCGACTGTCTCGGCCTGTGAATTAAGAATTACGTCTCGACGACTCAGTTAAACAAGTATGGCAACACCTAGAATCTATGTAACAGCAACCTGTGATCACTGAAGCAGACCTGCTCCTGGTTGTGGTTTTTAACCGCAGAATCACAAAAGCACACACAAGCACACACACACAGATGTCTCATTGTTCCTTAGTCGCTCGTGCGGTTTGCTTAATTAAAGCTGAACTGTGGGAATGTCCACACAATGCTGAGAAAAAGCACTCTTCTCCCTTCTACTCGGCTGGTCTCTGTCTTTTATCAACCTGTTCAGAAAATCAAGCCTCTCCCCTCTCTAGTCTTTAATAGCACTTAACAAATAAATTGGAGATGAAGACCAGAACATATATCACGTTTTCAGAAACACAGCCTGATGTCCTCACGACTTTTTACCATATAAACTAAGTTAGCACTTTCATTTATTCTACTAACTATAAGTAATTTTGCAACTACATGCCCATTAGCAGTCATTAGAGTATTAGTAGACTAATAAGTAATAAGACTGTAAGTAACTTTACAAGTAGCCTACATGTCAACTTATTCTACTAACCCTAACTGTAACCTAACAGTCTAATAGTCGAATGAGAGTTAGTTGACATGCAAATTAATGAGTTAGTTGACATAGTTGCGAAGTTACTTAACTGTATAGTTAGTAGAATGTCTAAAGAGGACTGTTGAAATAAACTGTAACCCATACAACAAAAGTAAATGACAAAAGTAAAATAGAATATGAATTATGGCTCACAGTATTCAGCTCATCTCGATGTTCGAATGATGAAAACATTTTTCCACTCTCAATCTCTTTTTGGTCCCCCTCTATCTCTTTTTACCATTGCTGCTCTAGTTCATTCAACACAAGGGTCAACCTACAGCTTGTCTGGCGGTAAATGTTATCTTATCAGCTCATGTTCAGTTTGAGTGACCAACTCAGTGGGTGGACTGAAGTATTTGTAAAGTGATCAGAGCAACAGAGTTCTAGTTCACAGAGATAACAGGCCATCTGCTGCTCATCCAATGTCATCTAACACTTTGACACTACCGGTTTCATCCACAACAAAGAACAGCTTAACAAGGTATCAAACATGCTTGGCTCAGACAGGTGTGATGAGTCCACGTGTAGCACGCATCAGTAAATATTAGTTAGTTTTTCTCAACTGATAGGGACATTTCTCAAAAAAAATAAAAAAATAATGCAACTGTAAACCTTATTACCAACAGAATCCTTTTCAATATAGACTTATAACGGAACCAAATACTGGAGCGAACAACTGCCAGATTTGAGAAAAGAGATCTGTGTCTGGCTTGAAGTGTTAATTAATCACATTGCCCAAAACCTTTTACTACAATTAATCAACATAAATTACAGTAGGATGCCGGTAACAAATACATCAATTGAACACAATATTAATATTGTTCTGGGACAATGAAGAATCAATTGAGGAAATTTATTTTTACTACTGGAAAAGAAAACTGGATGTGAATAAGCACATCAAAACATCCTGAATGCACTGTAGTGTGTTTCACGCTGAATGAAAATTGTAAAAATAAACAACAAAAACAAAATTCTGTAATAATATTTTCATCACATGCAATGTTCTACTATAGACAGCAGCAACTATCTGGCTAGACAGCAGAAGTAGCCTATGCCTTATGAACTCCAGGAAAGCTCCACTCTTCTCAAAAGGCACCTCCACTGGCTGGAGAAGATTTTCCTGCTCATATGGATATTTGTCATATATCTTCAACGTTCCAAAGCAAAGTACATGTTCAACTACAGTAACTCAGATCTCAGCAGAGAACATTCTCATTGGCCTTTATCTTCCTCCTCTAATTTATAGTACTTGTACTCTTCATGTAATTTGAACATCGTTATGCAAACCCAATTAACTAAATGTGGCTATTTTGATACATCCAGAGGTTCTGAATGGAGTGTGAACAATTTTGAAATACTAGTCTTCACATGGTGTTAACTGTGCGCAGGTTGTGAACACATTATGATGGTTTCTGAATGGGACTTTTTACATGCATATATGGAATGCTGATTTTTAAAAAAGTTTTTGGGGGGAAAAGGTTTAACAGATTTGCAACTTGATTGAAACAAAAAGAGAGTTTTAGTGTATGCAAATGAAGTCGGCATGAAATGAAAATTAGCCAAATTGATTTTCTAATTGCATGTAATTGATCACATTCTGAACAATTCATTCATGCATTCAGACTTCTCTGTGGTGATGTGTGCCAAACATTTTTCAATCATTTAGTCCTCTCAAACACATCGACTGCAAGCTCACATTCAGATCAGCCTTCAACCAATCAACAACAGATGGATAAAACCAAGACTCCTCCCTTCATTTTTTCTTTTCCGATAATCTGTTTCACTTGGATGTACGTCACAATATGGGGGAAAAATATATGTCGCTACTTCTGTTACATCGTGACTGCAATCTTACTAATGTTCACTTAAATAAATGCATAAATCTGAAAATTGAAAAATTCTCAGTGCACAGGTCTTAAGTCACAGACATTATTTCACATTGCCTGTCTAATGTCTGTCTCTTCATAGCAGCTTGACCTGCTGGCCAGCATCTGTTCAAGCCCTGTGAGGCTGGTGCTACCGAAACACTTATTAAAGTGGACATTAACAAGGCGGTGTACCAGCCAAACTCCTTGTAACTTGGACGAGCAAGGTGTCGAGATCATTAATTTTAACAAGGAGAGCCGATAATAATCTCATTGGAGCTCTTATTTTACTGACATCGCTCGCTTGGGCTAGCCCATATGACTGGGATACAAGGATAAATCCCTCAGCTTATCAAGGCAACACAGCTTGTACTCATTACGTATGAGTATTAGTTTAAGCTCTATTACAGAATGCAGAATCCCAAACTCCTGAAAGTGGCTGTCATTGGAATTTTAATTGACTAACATGAAGGAGGTTGTAATTTTTCCCCAACCCATCTATCTCCCCCCTCACCCCTCACCTTCCTCGTATCTCCCCTTTTGCTTCTATGGAACGATAAAATCGTCTGGATTTAAGTTATGGTAAGTTTTTGAAGTGCTACAGGCGCCTGTAAATTTGGCGGGCACCTTTGGGAGCCACTGCAGCGGAGCTGGCTGTGCCACTATTTCATAGCCTGGATGATTCATGGCTCTCCGTGTCGTTCCCACAGAGGCCCTGTAAATCTAAACTCATGCTGCCGTCATTGGGGAACAGGGGGCTGGCGAGCAGAGGCCCAAGGGCCACTTCACATGGACTAACGCTTTCAGTCATTTCCCTGCTCTTTACATTTCATCAAGGTGATCCAACCCCAACCAGACAGACTTCAGGCTTTGGTGGACTGTGACCCTAGAGCTGTCACACCGACTTCGCCCACGCACACGTCTGGCCTCAGTTCTCCCTGGCTTGCGGCAGCTGTCCTACACGCTCGTAAAAATCATATTCCTATTAAGTTATAAAAAGGTTTTGCAACAAATGCACCATTTCATAGGCTTGAAAGAGAGGGAAATGTCAGTGGGAGAGTAAAACTGAGTTATTGCTTCCAGTTTCCAACAACTGATAGAATATAAGAAAAGAAGAATAAGAAGAAAGACAATATAGGAGGATAAGACAAGAAAGCCCAGGAGGGGTGCGCGCGGTCTTTGTCCGTTTCTTACACAAGCTCCTGGACTCCTTGTTGTAGACACCTGTGCGCGTCTAATGTTTCAGCGAGTCTCTGAAAAACAAACGCACAGCTCCGATCTCTTAATCCGCGTGGCTTCGTGGAGCATGGTCACATGATACGGCTGGGCCGATGATGATGGTGGGCCACGGTGGTAGGGGTGCATGGGGGGGCGAGCTTAATCTTTTTTAATTCAAATCAAGGAGGTCCCTGGTGGGACACAGGGATGATACCCTATCCGCTGCAATCAGGCTGACCTCCACTTCGAGCGCGCTCTAAATGATTAATGGAGCTGCCTTCCCACTGGTTTCCACGGCAACCGGTAACCGGATAGCCCACAGGAATTCGGCTGCCCGCCCAAGTGAGCGCCAAGGGAGGACGCAGAGCGGGAGAGTGAGAGAGAGAAAGAGCAAGGGGAAAAAGAGAAATGAAGCAGTGGTGCAGTTTGTATAAGGGAAATGGATGGGGGTCGAGAAGGATAGTCCCAGATCCAGAAGAGAGAGAAAGCAGAGACTTCCGTGAAGATGTGGGGTGAAAGCATAACTTGTGAGAGAGAATGATGAATTTGGCGGTAACGCTAGTTGTTCACTATTCTAATGATCAGGCAATTGATTTAAAAGATCGCCATTCAAAGCGGCAACAACATCGGTCATCCACCATTATAATAAATACATTAATATGCACAGATATATCCAAGCTACAGTGGGTTTTTGCATTGTCAAGCTACTACTTGTCTTTAAGAGCAAGCAAACACAACACTGAGGCCTGAGGTATGTACGTACAACGGTACAAATCCCCATTGCTAGTAGTTATTTTGAACAGACAGTAGTGCAAATTTACAGTTTCACCTAGCAGTATTTAGTCTCCCCTGAGGTAGTTGGTAGAGTACAGTACGAGAACTTGTGTAAGGATTAGCTTTCTTTGCATGTGAGAGTTCATTAACATGCGGTGACAATGGTAAATACACAAAGTTCAATATTACACTTTCTCAAGAAATCACGGAAAGATGAGTGAGGAGAAGAAAAAGTGCCATCTATGGGTGCTTCTCATTTCTTATTTGTGCATCCTCGTTTCCTTTCCTCCCTTCCTTTCCTCGCGTCTCAGCTCCACCCCCTGTAGGACGCGAGGGAAGGCTGCAAGGAAAAAAAATGAGGACGGAGGAATTGAATGAAAGCTTTTTTATAGATTGGAATACTTGATCACTCGAACGTCACTTCACTGCGTCATCAGCAGTGCTCAAAGGATCTGCCCTTATGTTGTTAAAGTTTGTTTATTTAAGAAATTAATAATAAATAATAATAAAGCAAGATACCTTGTTGAAATATGTGAGTTGTGTGGTTTATGTAAACGACAAAAGTAAAGTATAAATTCAAATGATTGTGACAGATGTGAAGGGGGAGGAGAATTGATACGTGCGTCATGTTTAGTCGATAAAACTCTTCCGCAAAGGGTACACCTGTGTATCCTCACTCATAGCTCCTCTGGAAGCCTCCTCACTCCTCGATCCTCGCCTCCTCGCGGTGCAATTAGAGAATTGAGATGTCCTTCAAGATGGCTGAGCTCGATCGGTTTCCGGGTCATAGGATGGAGGATGGAGGAGCGAGGAGACGAGGAGGGATATTGAGAAGCACCCTGTATCTGAGTCTACTTCACCTTTCCATGAGGAGACAGCGAATGAAGCGGCACCTGAAGCTCCCCATTTCCAGGACAAGCATATTTCATCACTGGACAGTCTAAATGATTTTGTCTCATTATAACAGCGGAAACAACTTAAAATTTATTATGGTCATACAGATAAACATCATTCGAAACTGTAAAGGGTCTATTTTTTTTTTTTTTGTATACTCACAATAAAAATGAAACATTGTGCTTTTGTAAAAAAAAAAAAAAACAGAATGCCGCTTTCTGCCGTCATGGTTTCCTTTCTGTGGAGTTTGTGGAGTGTGTCACAAAAATGAATCAAAACTCAGCGTATAGGCTATTAGCAAGCTCTTGCTTGCCATCTGAACCTGTTGTGGTGGTTAGCAAACAGTGTTGCATTACTGGCACCCCCTTCTGGATTGGAGTGTGGATCCCCTGTGACTGACTGTACTCGTCGTCTGACTGTATCCACCGAACCATGACGTCCGTACCGTGACGGTTCAGGACAAATACATGTACTCTTACACCCCTAATATCTGTAATCTATACAGTACTTAAGTGCAAATCTAACGTTTAAAATGCATGTACATGTACACATACGTAGCATGTAGCTAACATTACAACTATTGACACAGCACCATGCTTAAAATACTGCCACTGTTACCTCAATGTCTGGCCATCCGACATTACACGTGGGCTTTGCAACTTTTAAAATAGCCCATTGTCCGTCCACCCAGAAGGTGATTGATGAAGGAATCAATGTTAACTTGATGGGACCTCTTGTGCTTAAGTGGCCTTAACTGGGTAAGAGGCTTCATGGGGATTGGTATCGATAGAATCTCAAGGTCTAAATTGATCTGTCCATCAGGTTCACAGCCAGATAGTGTCCCTGAGTAGATAGAAGACAACAATGATGGAACTTTACAAATCATGATATTGAATATGGTGGCAGAGGGCAGAATATCAGACAATTACGAACTATTTAACTTAATGCCTTAATAGGTAATGCGCAATTTAATGTCTGAAAGAAGGGTCGGCTACACATCAAGATAAACATTCTGATCTTATTGACCTTGTAACACAACACACATCCACTGAGCTCTCTCTTGGTCTCATCTTTTCTGTATGTGTGTGTTTGTGTGTGTATGTTTAGGAGTATTTGGTGTCAGGCCTATTGTTGTGGTCGATGGTAAAATCAGCTGCTAAGCTTTCACAGGAAACCACACAGACAGTAAGCGCTCCATACTGCCCAGTCTGTGTATTGAAATACCATCTCTGAGAGTGTGTTGTGGGGGTGTGTGTATGAGTGTGTATATTGGAAGACATTCACAGTATCACGAAAGGTATCTGTGTACATGGTGTTGCTTCTCCCGCAACATCCTGTCACTCATCGATACGGCCACAGTTTTGGATTGAATTTCTCCAAAGTTTTTGCCGCTGATGATGACACACACAGCTTTCCAAAACATATTTAAAATCCACAATATTTGCATCTACTCAGAATGGGTGTTAATCAGCAAGCTCCGTTTTATATTATATTATATCTCATTTAGGTTAGCTGGAAAATGTCATTTTGCAGCACTCCGCAAATTTTTTATGAAAAGGGTATTTTTAAGTTTTGCACGCGTGTCCCGTGTCTGTGTGTGTGTGTGTGTGTGTTGTATGCAGTGCTGACAGACTGATGCAGAGGGGGTATCACTGACAGACTGACAGGCCAGTAAACCCAATCTGACCTGTTCCTCCTTGCTCTGCTGTGGCCTCCGTCTCCCAGTCTCCCTCAGACTCCAGTTTCCTCTATTTCCTGCACAATCTCACAAGCCTTTATAGAGCTGCTGCTAGTCACTCACACAGGCAGCTTTAACCCATAGAGAGTATGGCAGTATTGACCTCACGCAGGTTCAGCTCTGTAGTCTTTGAGAACACAAGATGAATGTACTGGTCACAGTCTCTCATCAGTCTATACTGTGGGAATAATGACAGCTCATTAGACTGATGTGTTTACATGTCTTTTTCAACAGCACACTACAAATAGCTATTACTGAAAAATGTATAAAAAAAATATAAATATTTTAAAATATTTTTTATATATATTTAAATATTAATATATATAATTTAAATATTAAAAATAAAGTATATTACAAATGTAAGTGCAATACATAAAAAAACTTACACAAAAAGTTGATTAGTTACCAAAAAAAGTTAGATACAATTAGACTTATTCTTTGCTGTTACTATTATTATAAAATACTATTACTATTATTTAAAAAAATACTATTAATAAATCATCAAGCTATGAAACTACACATATGAAAGTATAGGCATTGTGCAATGACCAAAACATTTTAACTCTGCAAAGAAGCCAACCTTTGCCTTGCACACTCAATTTTATGAGGTGTAACCTGATATACTTAAAAATATATATTTTATATAAATTATTAATAATTGATAATAATAATAACAATGCAATTTATTTAAAATTATTTTATTATTAAACATTTATTATATATAAATGATATAAATGATATATATAAAAAGTCAGGTGTGTCCAGACTTTTGAATGGTATAGTATATGTTCATTTTCTTTTTATGGTTTTGGCATTTTTTTTGTGTTCTTTTGATAAAATATATACAACTGAACAACAACAGACTTTTGTCATTGGCAACATGGGGATTTACCTACAACTCGACACATGCAGGAAAATAACTGTATTTTTCTTTATGAATTAGCAGAATTCATTTTACTCTCTGTTCTGAAGTCCTGCCTGCACCATTTTGTTGAAATTATGGATAATGATCATGACCTGTCTCCGCAAGGCACAGTGTTTACTTTCATAAACAAGTTTATAAGATGAATTGAGGAATTCAAACTGTGTACACCAATGGGAGCAGAAATGTTTAGTCACAGTGGAACATCTGACACATGTGACTATACCGAAGGACTGAGGGCTGCTGGGTAAGAGACCGGACAAGCTTGTGTGGGTGGCTGGAAATACACCAATGGCAAACAGCAAACAACTAGAATCCATGAGCTGATGACAAAGTCTGACCTGAAATCCTCGCTCACTTGTGTCTTATAGCTATGTACATGTGTTATGGATGTCTGTAGACAAAACTTCATGAAACTTTTACAAACCACAGGAATTTGTGTATGAGGCAGATGTATTTTAAGACTTTTTCTGTACCTCAAGAGATGCTGTAACCAGTTGCTCCGGAAATCGTGTATAATCCCTTCATGGATGTCCAGGTTTGGGCTTAACAGGAAATATAAATATAAACAAATATGAAAACTTGTATATTGAGGTCACAAATCAGTTACTCTGTGTATTAGAAGAACATCCAGTAGTTCTCATCAGTCAACAGGCATATAAGAGTCAATGTGAGCAGTGTGAAAGGGGTTCAACAGTAGGTTTGCCTCCTTTGTCAGAGACCGAATGGGCCAGTCTAACTATGTTTCATGATTAATGAGAGAGGGAAATGGGGTCATGTTGTATTAAGAAAATGTGTGTTTAAACCCCAAACCGGCAAAGAGCTCTAGACTAATGCATCAGTTATCGACTGGACACCTGAGAGCGAGAGGCTGTTACACCAGTCCCTACGGCCTGCAGGCCCATCCATCCACACACAGCTCCCTTTCCCTTTCTGTCTCAGTCACCCTCTCACTTTCTTCCTATCGTCTTTTTTAAAAGCTTTTTTCAACTCTCACTTTCTTGCAATCTCTCTCTCCATCCAACATTTCCCTATTGTCCCTACTTTCTCTGCTCCTTTACACAATAGGCTCTGTGTCAGTGTGATTGCATGTTTATAGGGAAGCCATGACGGTTAACACTCAATCCTCTCTGAATCCCCTCCTCAGTGGATAGCAACTTGATCCTGATGACTTGTTGGGGATACAACGGCACGGCCTCGGGTCCCAACAGCCAAGATTACAGTTACACTTCTCTCTGCGTTTATTTTATTCTCCAATGCTATAGCAAATAACATGTGCAGATATTTTTGAAGTAAGGCTAGATTATTATAGAGTATTTTTGGTTAACATCCTGACCTGGGGCTTTTACAATTACATGTTTTTGTGCTTTTTAAGAGAGCAAGTTTGAAAACAAACATCACATAAATTTGTTTCAGATCTGTTTTTGGTTTTCTCAAGTGAACCATCATTTTGATGCAGAGAGTTCACGTTGCAAAGTTTAGTTGTAAACCAAATATGGAGGGTAGATAGCGACTAAACAAACAATGACTGATTCAGAGGAGCTTCTCATCCTCAGTGGAGGCCCAAACAAACGAAAGCATCACTGTCCTGTGCCGAGATACCCAACAGGCAGTGGAAAAACAAATAATAGAGAACCATAACATGAAAGTCGGTGCAATGGGTTGCTCCGAAATGAAAACCTGACATTTACAAAGACAGATTTCATCTGTCTTTTGATCAATATGACAATTACCATAATTTGGTTATGAAGAGTGCAAATTTCTGGTTTTGATATATAGTTTCCCTCCTCAACGGAAAATTCTGCTGTATGGAACAATCAGTATATTTATGCCATAATTAAGTCTGACTAGGACTTCATCAAAAAAGATGATGATGATGATGATAACTTGCAAAGGGAGTTTGAAAATCAGATTGTTTGTCTTAACTTTATCATTATTTCCTGTTTCTCATAAACAAAATGTTAAAAACTGTTGACCATAGGATGACTAGACCTGCTGGACTAGACTACATAAAACCATACTGTCATATTTTAAGGTCTTGTTTTGATTTGTTTTGTTTTTTCACAGCAAGGGAGCAGAAAGCAAAAGCCATTGTATGACATTATACATATACATTAAACCCAGGGTTTTTCAGATAGATAGATGATAGATAGATAGATGATAGATAGATGATAGATAGATGATAGATAAATGATAGATAAATGATAGATAGATAGATATATAGATAGATAGATAGATAGATAGATAGATAGATAGATAGATAGATAGATAGATAGATAGATATGTAAGTATAAGTAAAGTATAACATTTATACATTTATTAATCCCTCAGATAGGAACACAGGCTGAAGAACTGCTCTGAGGTGAGTCAACACTGAAGTATACAGTATCATATTGATTTGCTCATAGCTGTCTTGCTCTTAGACAGATGATCCTGTTTTATTGGATCATTTCCTCAAACTCTACATTAGGAGGCAGACAGGATCAAAAGCAAACACCAAGAAAGGTCACTCTAATGATTTCTTGTTTATTTATTTATTTTCATTAAAAAAGGGAACACAAAAAAGTAATGTTTAGCAATTAGACAAAACTATAACTTCTCATTATTCAGACCTTAGCTTTGTTGTAATTTTTTAAGTTTGTCTGTGCTGTATTATGACACAAACTACAAAACCCTCAAAATAAAGTCTAAGGCACATTATAGATCATTTAAAGAATCTCAGATAGAAGTACACATAGTGTGTGTGTGTACTTTTTGGGTTAAGTACCACTACCATTTGGGGTCAGTAACATTTATGATTCAGCAAAGGTTTAGTTAACCCAAAACTGAAAATTCTGTCATCAATTACTCACCCGTATGTCGTTCCAAACCAGTAAGACCTTTGTTCATCTTCGGAACACAGATTAAGATATTTTTAATGAAATCGGAGAGGTTTCATAGATCCAACGCAACTTACACATTCAAGGCCCAGAACGGTAGAAAATGCATCGTTAAAGTATTCCATGTGACTCCAGTGGTTTAACCTCAATTTTATGAAGCGACGCAAATGCTTTGTTTGCGAACACAATGTTTTTTGCACAAATAATGCACTCGCGTCGCTTCATAAAATTGAGGTTAAACCACTGGAGTCACATGGAATACTTTAACGATGCAATTCCTACCGTTCTGGGCCTGAATGTGTAAGTTGTGTTGGATCTCTGGAGGGACAGAAAGCTCTGGGATTTCATTAAAAAGATCTTCATTTGTGTTCCTAAGATGAACGAAGGTCTTGCGGATGTGGAACGACATGAGGGTGAGTAAATGATAGAACTTTTTAGAATGATAGAACTAACCCATTAGATAAATAAAAAAAAAGTATCAGTTTTCACAAAAAAATATTAAACTTTTTTTAATGGTATTTTGAGTGTATACATAAATATTTGTTTATGGAACAAGAAAAATGTTTGTTCACACTCTACATACTGCAATACACTTACTTTGGTTGAATGGCTCAGAAACCCATACACACACACTTCCCTCGCTGCCTATGGATCAGAGGTCAAGTGATTCATCACAACGTTTCCTGCAAAGAAAGTCACATAAAGGAGTCCTCTCAGGATTACGCTGGGCTGAAGATGTCTGCTTTGTTTATAACTGTTAAACCACAACATTACATTAAACTCTCTGTTTCCTGGATGTGTGAACTTATTGGCTATTCCATTTGAGTTATTCTGCTTTGGCCACCATGTTTTTTCTTCTTCTGTGCACTGGGTGCACAGGTCCTGCTGGTTACATTAACCGATGTTTGGACATCTGCTGGGGCTTGGCTCAAAGAGTGGGCCTGTCAACGTGGGCTTTAGAAAATCGAGAAATTGCACAAACACTGGGCTGTGCGGTAATAAAAACAAGCTCCCGCTTTCTGCATTAGTCTTACATTAGCCCGACTATCCGGCCTTTGTTGATGCATCGATGCTGTTAAAGATATCTTTGGTCAGATGCAGTGAAATTTTAAATGCCCTTTAGATGGAGCTGAGCAATGTGACTTTTTTCACTTCAACTTATTTTCTTGTCAAGCAGTGAAATTGTGGCCTGTGTTCTAATAAAATGAAGTTTGTATATATTTTATACAAAAGACGCTTAGCCTTACAGCTCTTAATAAAATGCATAAAAGCAAGGAGTGAAGTAGAAAAAATAATAAAGAGTGATGGGGCAATCTTAGCTGCTCTCAGTAGGGGAGTGCTATGGTAGGGCCCCGTTTATTTACTTTAAGATTCTGCTGAAAAGATACAGACTCATGTTTTGTCACATGTAAAATACGAGCCGCTTAACAATATTGTGAAATAGCATAAACAGCGAAATGACCCTTGGAGTAATAACCATCACTTATCATTGTGATGGCAGGCTGATGTTTTCTGATAAGATGTATTTTCTCCGTTTGAGGTCTTAATTTCAACCCTGCTTCATGCTAGACTTAAAGGAAAAGCTAAATTAGCAAACTAAATGGATAATTGCTTTAGAGGGAGATATGAATAAAGAGGAAGAAATCTGAGCCTTTGGGGGGTTTTATTGCTTCCCATGTCTTTCATGCGCTCTCAGCTTTTCCTCACCAACAATGGCAACCATTGATGCTTTAGAGTGATCTTTGGTCAACAGCGACATTTTTTTAACCAATTAGAAACAGGTTATTAACAGACTTTTGCAGACAGATCATTTGCAGCAATGTTTTGTTTAAAATTAAATATACAATTGAGATGGTTTGTATCTGGTAATAAAAACTTAGTAGAACCTTAATATCTTGATAAATTCACATTGCTTGGCAGGAATCACTAGTGAATAAATTTAGCAAGCATAAAAGTTGATATACTTTATAGCTAGATTTTAATTTACTGCTTTCTGTGATTTTTGATAGCTTCATTTTCTGCCTCATGTTAAATGCTTTATTTTGTCCAATAATTCATATTTTGACCTTTAAATACCAAAAACATACTAGCAAAATTATATCTTACGTCTTTACATAATAGGAAATAATCTGATATGACAGCAACACTGCAGAATTAAGAGGTTGCTTTGCTAAACAATAGATAATTAAACACCAGTATCTGACTTTATCATACTGTATGATTTATTGTGAGTTTCATCATCTAAATAATAATGAATGCCCTTCATCATGCCGGTTAAGCTGTTCCTCCAACCCAAAACAAACCTTATTGTCATTTATTCACCCTGCTGTTGGTTCAAATTACTTTCTTTCTGTGTGAAACATAAAATAATATATATATTTTTTAAAAACAGTCTCAGTGTTTTTTCATGTTGTTTGTTTGCTCTACATTCTTCAAAATATCTTCTTATGTGTTCTGCATAAGATATAAAGTCAAACAGATTTGGAACAGTATTAGAGTAAATTATGACAGAATTTTTCATTTGAGTGTGGACTATATCCTTTTAAGTCTTTAAGATTTAATTAGGATGTAATTGTACAAAAATGCTACAAAAAGCATAAACATCAGCATATTATAGTAAAAATGTTTATCTTAGAAATAGCTATCAAGAACTTTGGCGAAACTATAGTGGCAAACCTACACTATTTAATGACCAGTTCATTTTTTAAGATTCAAATTGGCACAGTTTTCCCATCTACATGCATTATGTCCCGTGAGCCTGATTCTGTTCGCTTACTCTCAGGCTAAGTAATTCAGAAGTTATACAAAGAGAAAGAAATGTGAAATGCAACAGCAGTGACAGGTAGAATAGAGTGTTGGTCTGCTGTGATTCTTTAGAGAAACGTTTACACGCTTAATTTAGTTTCATCAAAATATTGTTTGCATGTCTCTGTGGAACTGACAGCGGCAGTGTGCCGTTATTTGAGCCTGATCATTTGTCAGTGCCGTTGTGACAAGGGCACCACAAGACTCCACAGAAGGACATGGGCTACTGAGACCCAACTTTATATATCATCGGGTGTGAGACGTATCCGTCAGCATTTAAAGTGCCACAGATTTACTTCAGTGGTGCTCAATAAGTCTAGAAAAAAAAAAATCCGGTCAACAAGAGGGAAGAAAAGACTTTAGCTCAATCCAACACAGTGGATATTGGTCAACTAGCGCAGATTTTGAAGTTTAAGTTCATTGCAAAGAGATAATCTCACCCAATACTCCTGGAATCAGACACTATGTGCACTGACCCAGGGCGGAATTTCCCCAGGTTCCTCGATGAGGCCTCTAAAGCCCAGTGACAGTTTGTTGTTACCATATTGTGTAACCTAAAACCTCAAAGAGAGGTTTGTCACTCGCTCACCTTCCCCAGTTGTAAGCCGATAAGGACAGTAATTGACAGCTACACGGCTGGAGTGAATGACTTGAGCTCCCTCAGGCCAAGCATAGACTTGAACAGCTTCCCGACAGACACACGTTAACGTTTTCTTTTACACAAAAAAGACCTAAAAGTCTGTCATTGTTTTCTTACCCCCTCACATGGGAGAATATAATGTTTTGTACATTTACATTGGATGGCTAAATCATCACATTAAACCTGCCAGCATCTGAATTTTCCATACACTAGTAGTTCCAAACAGTACACTCGTCTTTCAGCAGTACCAAAGTATGAATATGCATTCAGATGCCCAGCTTCAACAGTCGAATATGAGAGCAACAGCGTAGCAGGTTCCCACTGCTAAAGGGGCTATACCTTGCAAACGCAGCACCTTTCTGCGCACAGCTCGATCAGATCCAGATGGTGTGGGTTATGACCTCCACGGGGCCAGGCTAGTTGATCTACTGTCACTCAGTCTCTCAGTGTTTGTGTGTGTGTATGTGTAAAAGAGAAGATGAGGATGATGTATGTCAGTGTAAAAGGAATCCACAGACTATAATTGCCACTCTCCTGATATTTGCCTTAATGACAGATCTGTCAGCTAATAATCATCGAGTTAATATGATACTGTAATGCCTGTCTGTGGTTTAGCGACATACATACAAGACAGTTTTGCTGTGTGTGATCACTGCAACACTTCGTACAGTTTGGGAAGATGCTAAATAAGAATAATATTGTTAGTCGCCTGGTAGCATTTCTGAATGTGAATCACAGGCAGCTTATGGTGACAAGCTGCCGCTGATGAATTATGTGTAAATGTAAAGTAGGTACAGAAAAACTGAGATGCACAGAGTGGGATGTATTTTAGGTAAGAAGGGAAAAGAGGCTGTGGTGAAGGCTTGTACCATTTCTCTCATTTTCTCCTTCCTCTCTCCTCTGCTTCTTTCTTGTTAGGTGATCGGGTTTCTCCTCTGGGCCATCAGCTGAATAGGTGGGGCTTGATCAATGGCAGGAAACTGAAGGATCAAATGGTAATATATCAGAATAAGACTGAGCCAAAGTCTGCACTCTCACACACACACACACACGTTGCGTTTTCATGTTTTATGGAGACTTTCCATAGACAGTGATTTTTATACTGTACAAACTGTATATTCTATCCCCTTAGACTAACCCTACCCGTCACAGACCCATACCCATTTTACATTTTCAAAAAAACATCACTTTAGCCTATATGATTCATAAGCTGTTTTCCTCACAGGGACCAAAAAATGTCCCCTAAAGGACAAGGATTTCGGATATTGCCATCTTTGTGCACACATTTTGTCCCTATAATATAGGATTTACCAAGCCACAAGCGCACACACACACACACACACATAGAGGATAGAGGCCAAACCTAGAGGCCAATGTGACCACAGAAACAGTAACCTGCACACTGACACAAGAGAGACAGTAGCCTTCATCCATCCTGTACATGACCATGGATACCACAAGCATCTCTCTCTCTCTCTCTCTCTCTCTCTCTCTCTCTCTCTCTCTCTCTCTCTCTCTCTCTCTCTCTCTCTCTCTCTCTCTCTCTCTCTCTCTCTCTCTCTCTCTCTCTCTCTCTCTCTCTCTCTCTCTCTCTCTCTCTCTCTCTCACTCTCACACACACACCCCCTCTACACCTGCTCACAAACACCTTTAGTTACAAACCATTGCCGCCTGCAGCAATGCAAATTATCATCATGAATTGTGTTTTTGATAATATTGTTTAATTGTATTGTATGCAATGAGTGTTTATATGTATTCATTCGTTTTAATTATTTCTCAAAGCTACCCTGAGGATGTGTGTGATGCCTGCAGGGAATTTGCATAAAATTCAAATAAGAAATATTTGTAACTCTGTACCACAGCAATAAAACCAGATTATATCGGTCTCAGCAAAGGACTTAATGCATGACTAATTATCTCCTGGTTTACTCTAATTTAGAGGTTTAGTGATTTGAGGATGATTAATTAAATCAAACTTTTGCACACACACATACACACCTCAAAATTAATAATTGTGTTATTCCAATCTTTTCAATGTAGCCTAATTATATATTTTTGCTGGTTTTGTTTCAATTTATTTTAAAGAATCAGGCATATTATTTTATATTATAAGCAAATACTTTCTTGCTCTGTGTCATAGTCTGTTTGGTCATGAAAAAAAAAATTAAGTTCCAGCTAATGCTGCAGTTGTGGAGTCATTAATCAAATGATTTGACAACAATCATTAAAGCTGCGCTCTGGAAAGCGTCTGACTGAATGAGTGAGTTTAGCAGGTTTTAGATATTAACAGCCGATCCTCAAATAAAGTGGATTTCTTATATTTGCTACATCGATTTCGCCTAGTTTATCTTTCAAGAATCGTGAATTAGGCTACACGTGCAATGTTTAGGCTAGCGTGGATCCTTATTTCGGTATAAGCGGATGTTAAATTGTAAAATAAGCTAAAGCTAAACGCATTACTCTCAGTGATTGTTTTCATCAGGACAGTTAAAGCGGGCCATTTAGAGATAACTTAAGATAAAGCGTTTATACTCTACCTGTGAGCGGTGTGATAGCATACGAAGCCCATTTGTGTTCAGTCTCTGCAATATCTATTGGGCAGATGCTACTGCGATGCAACCGTACACCGGCTTTTAGCCCAAGTGGACACATTATGCCCTCAGTTTAGCGTGCTGTCGGAGGAGCTTCAACTAGTGATTGAGTGTAAACGGCGCCCGCAATCCCGTTGACTGTCCATAAATCAGAAACGACCATTTAAAATGCCCACATTTAAACCTGAGAGATCTGATAGATAGAAAATGTTTCTAAAATTACGTTCAACCTACGTAAACAAAAATGCAATAATAATAGTAACAATAGCCTTTAAAAAAATAGGCTAAATGTCGAATAGCCTAATAATTATATAGACATTATAATTAGCTATTATTTAAAATGATTGTTATTTAATTATTATTAGCCTACTAGGCCTATTATTAAACAATTTGCTTTTTTACCTTTTTTTTTTTCAGAGCATTTACCAGATTAAAACCATTTATTTTCAGTGTTTGTTTGTTGTCCTTTAAAGTGTGCATTGTATTCCCAAATGCGCCTATTTTCATCACCAAAAAATCGTAATAAACACTGCTGCGTTTCGTTTCTTATTGCGTCTGACAGCTTCAGTAAATTAGCTTTATTAATGTGCGTGTGTCAGACGACCGACGGTTTAACTTGAGCTTCCGAGAAGCGGATCTGTAGTACAGATATAATTGTTTGTTTAACTTGTCTCTGATGCATGGAGCCATATCAGCGTTCACTAATTAGGCTACAGTCCAGGTTTTGATTTGTGGCAATCAGGATTAGTTTCATCTCTTAAATCCAGGATCAAAATGAGCTAGTTCCGCCTTTTCCTGTGCTACAGCACCGTGTGTCAGGCCTGTGTGCTGCGCATTTCCTCCATTGAGGGCCGATTACTCCCCATATTGAATACGGAGTGGATCAGTCTGTTGGGATTACAGTCGGACACCCACATGGCCGGAGGGATTGTGTCTGTATTTATTTCATGCGGACTCGTTGCAGAGGTTTTATTTGCAGGGACATATACCACACGCAGATGCAGTTGCGAAAAATGTAGTAGGCTAGAATATTGTGGATTTTTTTCCCCGAACAAGATTAAGTTAGGCCTATATAAAACTCTCAATGCTGCATGCATGGAATATCTTATCAACAACTAATTATTAGCCCATTTTGCATGGAGAGCGGGGTTTAAGGGTGATGTTTCAATGTTTGGTGCTCTGTTTTTATGCGTCAAATTTGAAATGTAATTTTCCTATAGGCTATGCTTGTAACAAATTAAACTATAGGCCTATTTTAGAAATATACAGCTTATTTCTAAACTGTGTAAATTGGCATCAAGTAGCCTACTTAGAGTGCTGTGTTACAACCTACCGCACTGGGTTGTTAACACGAATTGGAAATGATAGACAAATACATTTGGTGCTTTCATTTATTGTGGTAATCACTAGTACTTTTTATGTCCTCCCCATCCCCATAAAGTAAATAAGTAAAATACAGGGAGTTCACCCAAAAATGACACTTCTGTCATGATTTACAACTTGTATAGTTTTCTTTCTTTTGTGGAACATAAAATATGTCTTTTCTTGACCTTAAAGTTAAAAAGTCAAAGGGGGTCTAATGCTGTTTTGGACATCACTGACTTTCATTGGACAAAAACAGCTGAATCGTTCTTCAAAATATCTTCTTTTGTGTTCCATATAGTAGAAAGACAGTCATTCAGGTTTGGAACAACACGAGGGTGAGTAAATGATACAAACTGAATTTTTGGTTCAACTATCCAAAATCAGCAAAAATGCAATAATAAAATACATGCAAATACATAAACAGGCTAACAACTCTAAAATATAGGCCTACTAACAGCCAATGTGTGTGTGTTTGTGTATCAGTCACTCTCACAGCTCTGTCAAATGTAGTTTATGCACAAACACATTTTGTGCAATCTCAGTGTGTCCAGTAAATTTACATAATGTTATAAACCCTCTCCGTCTGCTCAGCCACGATATTTCTAGTTTTTTTAACATTTAAATATAAAGGATGAGGTTATAATTGAACATCCATTAATAGGTCAAATCAAACTATAAGCAAGATATATATTTTTTGTACCTTGTTACGACACTCCCCGTTCTGCTCTAAATCTGTTACTGTAGATCTGTAAAACCAAAACGGTGTTTGGATATTTTCATATATAAAAATTCTGTCCCAATAAGAGAAGTGAAAATAAAACAAAACATTGGCTTGTGCAAATTAGTGTGAAGCACCTTGTACAAAGCACGTTCAGTGAGTTTATGATTATGATGATGATGATGGTAATGATGATGATGATTATGATGATTGGTTAATTGCAGTAGACTGTGCCTGTTGAAGGTGGCTGGATTTCTGTAAGGTCCACGTATCCCAGGCTGCAGCGAGAGTGGGCCGCAGCCGCGGGTGTAAGGCGTGTAATATATTTAACTACGGTAAAGTAGTGTTTTGAGAATTGGTAATTGTTCACATCCGTCTCTGGTCACGGGGACACTGTCCAGATCTCACCGTACACACACGTGTGGGGTTTCTGAGGTGCATGCTTACAGCTCTGCATGGCACACAGCCAAACGCGTCTCTCCAGCTTGTTTCCTGACATAAAATGTTGACTGCCTGATAAGAAAAACAGAAGCACAGAATAATAACGCAATCAAGACCCGGCTGATAGCTCAGTTATACTTTTAAGCAACCTCAGTGCTTTCATGTTCACAGCCGTCTCACCTTCTCCGGCCCAAGGCCCGAAGATTGGACCCAACTTCACACTAGCGCTCTTTGCATAAAAGAACCTGTCTACAGTCATAATATTTACTTTGATAATGTTTTCACGACATGGCAACTCTGAAGCGGGGATATATGAACTGTCTAAATATGACAGTCCATGCGATTTGGAATGTGCACTGAATAAGGCTCCTTTTACCCTCTCTCTAGAATTTGCTCTGAATAAACAAGAGACTCGGGTCAGGTCCTCCGATGTGTGATCTACTTTGTAGGCCGGTGGTTAAGCGTGACATGCTTGGCCCTTAAAATATACCCTTTTTGTTAGAGGGGAACGGACAGAAAAATATACAGAATTCTCTGTAATTATGTATAAAGGTTTATTTTACTTTGAAGAAATCGCAGCCGATGGCGGAGGACTGGATGTGCGCGGCCGTACGGGCTTCATGTTGTCTGGAGTAATCTAGCCTCGCGACTGGTTTGAATTTGCTGCCTCGCGACAGCAAAATTGTCGTAATCACAAAGTAAACAGATACTTCCTCTCCTATCAGAGCGAGTCGACAAAGTTAGTGAATGAGGGAACTTTCACTGTTAATTGTTGTTTTCCTTCGTACCCTGATTCAAAAACACAAGCATAATTATTTGTAAGTGCTACTTTGATTTTGTAATTTAGTTTGAAAGGGGCTTAAGGTGTTTCAGCAAATTATTCACTTAGGTTTAGTTGTTCTTGCATCTCTTCTTGGAAAGCAAGACTACGTCAAGATAATATATTCTGATGCTACAGGGCTGCTACTAGGTTGTTGAATTGTGGACCAAATCAGAAAACTAGGCTACACTTAAAAAAATGATTGTTGGTTTAACTTAAAGTTACCTGGTTGCTTTAAAAGTTTGAGTTCATTGAAATTAAAAATTCAAGTTAATATAACAAATGAGATTGGTTTAATAAATAGAAATTCAAAATATTCCACTTTAATGCACCATATTTACACTCACGCAGTTGAATGCAAACACAGACAAACACTTTCTCATCCCTTCTTTCCCCCATGCATGAACAGTGCATAAATATTATTTCTAAACAAAATAGATAAACATTGTAACTTTTCAACAACCACCCCCACCCCCCCCCCCCCTAATAAAAATATTAGATGACTCTTGTAAAACCAGTCTAAGCAAGCAGTTTATGCAACCAGCCACTGCTAGTGCATTCTCACAATGAATAAATAAATGAATAATAAAACAAAAAAAAACAAATGCATAACTTTCAGCGATCTACAGCGCATTTCTCATTGTGATCAAACTTCTTAAAAATCTAAAAGTCAGCTCAAAAACTTCAGTGACTGAACTATTATAAAAAACAAGTCTCAGCATCTGCAAAAACATGGTATAATCAGTTTGCTTCATTGTGAACATTGTCATCATGCAGCTGCGCATTGAAAATATATAAATAAATAAATGTGATATGATGAATGTCTGTCATAACTGAGCCACAAAACTTCATCATTCCCTGCAGCAGCACTGGAGATACTACACTTGTTGATACACATAGGACAAGGTCCGCTTTTATCATTTACAGTCGTGTACATACAGAAATTGCTCACATCATTTCAGAGTTATTAATTCCACCATATTTCACATTCCTAAATCCAACTGTTTTTTTTGCAACTAGAAACGGAAATATATGATTTAAACCATTAACAAGTACCTCAATGCGCACAGGCTGAAATCAGAGGCCTGTCATTATAATCACTATTTCCCCTAGTGCGCTGCCTGGCCAAGGAACCAGAGTCAGCCATATGAAATGGGCTTTATTTATATAACTTTGGGAAAACGGTAAATGCTTTTGTCAAATGTGTGTAAATAATCAAATCATTTAGCATAAACATATTTGTACAAATTTGAAAATAAAGTTTGCTTATTTTTCCCTGCATCCCCCCACCCCATCCCGTCTTTACATATCTCTTTTTTAATGCCTCTCTCTTTTCCTCTTTCTCTTTTTCCAGTCATAAAATGGTGCCAGGCTGCGACATGAAGGCAGGGGCCATGAAACCGTACCCTCATCATCAGACTGTACAGTAGAGAGACAGAGTCACACTCCCGGTGTAAGCAGGGCATAAAAACACTGCTGCATGATAAGGAGGTGCACAGGGACTTTGAACATTTTATTAGTATCTATAAAAGAGGCACAGGACGAAGGACACAGTGTCTATAAAGCACTAATGGAGGATCAATTAAGATGGTCAAGCTGCAGAAAGAGACTTTTACAGTGTAGGGTTTTAACACTAACCTTGTCCTTTAACACTAACGCTAAAACCACAAGGCTGGGAAATTGAGCAGTTGTAATTCAATTCCAATGCATCACCAATATCTTATGATCTGTAACAGTAAAAAAATATATATATAGTTGATAAGATATTTATAAAATATGGTATATTTGTTTGTATAAGAATATAAAAGCGAGCGGTGAAGGAGAATTCCTACAGAATAAAGATGACACAATATGCTGCTTTTACACACACACACACACACACGGTTGGGTTTCCATGTTTTATGGGGACTTTCCATAGACAATGGTCTTTTATACTGTACAAACTGTATACAGTATTCTATTCCCTAACTGTATACACCCTAACAGAAAACTTTCTGCATTTTTACAATGCAAATAAAAACTGTACATTTACTTTATACCTATGCCATTTTTATCCCTAAAATTATGTTTTGGGAGTTATGCTTTGTGTGTGTACACACACACACACACACACACACACACACACACACACACACACACACACACACACACACACACACACACACACACACACACACACACACACACACACACACACACACACACACACACACAGTTGTGTTCCACTGACATAATGATTTGTATGCCTATACAAACTGTATATTCTATCCTTAAACCTACCCATTAGATAAAACTTGCTGCATTTTTACATTTTCAAAAAACACCACAGTATGATTTATAAGCTGTTTTCCCCCATAATGTTGGGTTTACCTGGAAGACACACACACACACCTAGTGACATCAGCAACTAATGTACTATATTCTGAGTTTATGATATCCACTTATTACAGAGTAGCTTGCATCATATAAGAGTTAGTTTAGATTTAAACATTTACATTTTATTCAATAATAACAATTATTTAACATAAAAGTTATTTAATTTCCATTTTCAAATTAAATAAATTAAAATAATCAATGGAGTGTTTCTAAATGGCCAAAATCGCAGTAGGCTACATTGCTAAATAAACATTCACGTTTTCACTGAAAGATTCATTGCTTATATCACTCTTCTGTGTTTACTGAACAATACTATAACCTTCATGTGTAAGATCTGTATATTCAACCTCTATTTGAGCATATATATGTATATGTCCACTTTGACTTTAAATAATGATTCCATCATTTTAATTTTCCAAACACACACACTTCTGCTCAGATCTAATAAGTCCCGATTTATTCCTGCATCTTCCGTACCTTTCCTCTCTCTCTCTCTTTCTCTCTCTGTCAGGACATAGGGTGACAAATTGAATTACATTTTGAACACACGACTGGCCATCTATCAAAAACAAGTCAAAAATCTTCCTTGTGTATGTTTATGAAAGACATTTCTAAACTCTTACTGACCTGAAATGTTTATATCCAGAGTTTACGTTGTGAACATTTTAAATGTCATCAAAACCACCTTGCTCCAGGGGTATAAATTGATTCCATTTGTTGCCTGCCCAAGCAACTGGCCTCGGCCGCAGGAGCCATACGAGAGGAAAACCGAGAAGCTGGAGAAATCAGTTCTGAGAGGAGACACCGTGGACTTTCAGAGGGCTTTGTAATGAGTGTAAATCAGGGATGGGGTTCAGTGGGAAATCGCATGCCATGCCTCAATCAGCAACATCTCCCAACAACCAGGGAGGCATGTGTCAATCAAACAGATGTGGGTTTGTGGGGAACCAGTAAATCAGTAGTAAGGCTTTTAAGCCATCATTAAAGCAAAACTGAGAGATGCTCTGCTGCACTAATGTTGTATGTTAATATTGTATTGTCAATAATACCATAAGACCAGGGGCATCTTGCACTATTTGTTTTTGTTTGTTGGATGGGACACCAATGACAGTTTTGGCTCACTTAATGCATTAGACAAAATTATGATGGGTAAGAGGGGGGGAAAAAGTCTACATAGAACTTCTGCAGGGTAAAGTGCAAGAATAGTCTGATATCATTGTTGATGTGTATTAGATACAAACAAATAAACAATCCAAATTGCTTTGCCATTTTGTTAAGTCTGACGCTACAAAAGAGGGGACTGATAATGTCAGTATTTAAACAGCAAATTATATGCTTTAATATATACATGTATATAAACAGATTGTATATACAGTCGTCAGTGTGTGTTTGTGTGTGTACAGATTAAGCTATTGTGAGGGTCAAATGTCCTAAATTATTGTGAAATATTATGGTAACCGACTAGTGAACACATAAAAGGCTTATAAATCGACCAAAACATGTTTTTAATTAAATCTAGTGTTTTGCATGTTTCTGTGATGGGTAGGGGTTGGGTTACACGATATATCAGAAAAAATCATTAACCTGATATAAAATCAATTGACGTATACAATGTCCTCACTAATATAGTGATACAAATGTATGTGTGTGTGTGTGCACCTGTGCTTGTTTAATCTACACAGTGAGGACCAAATGTCCCCATAAAACAGTAAAACCTGAATTTTTATTGACATTTTGGAGCCATTTGGTAATGCCCCATGAGGAAAACAGCTTCTAGATAATACTAAATTATGTTTGTTTGTTTTTTTGAAAATGTAAAAATGCAGAAAGTTTTCTGTGATGGGTAGGGTTAGGGGATAGAATATACAGTTTGTACAGTATACAACCATCGTATCTAGGAAAGTCTACATAATGATATAAAAATAAAAATAAAACAATTATTTGTGTGTGTGTTCATGATTATATACATGTTTTAGCCTGAGTGAATTTATGTTACGCTGGATGCAGTCCTACACCAAGACATTGGACCAAAAAATAAATTGACACACACACACACACACACACACACACACACACACACACACACACACACACACACACACACACACACACACACACACACACAAAGACGCACACACACACAGACAGCTACACACACACACACACACACACACACACAAAAGACTTCAATCCCACCAATTGCACTAACTAGGCTACTCTTAAACCAAAGGGTCTTCCAGGACAGTTCTGAAGTTTATACATTTTACCCATATAGCACTAACAAAACTCAGAGCTCACCAGTGAGAGGATATGGCACGTTATCTGCACGTCTAAAACTCTCAATCAAAATGGTGTCAAACAATGTCTACAGGATATCACTGAGAGTTTGTATACTATAAATGGATGAAATACTCTTTCAAATACAGCTGTCTTTTACAGCTGAAGCAGCGTTTGACAGTCTAAATACTTAAATTTAAGCACATGAAAGTGTTTGAGTGTAAATGTGTGCACAATTTTACAACCATGCATTAAATGTGCGTATATATAATTTCTGAACCAGAAGGTGTTTTTTTCAATACACTTACAATGAAAGTGGTGTGTGCGAGTGTTCTGCAACGTCTATGTGTATCCACCCTCCACGCTTAGACAGAAAGCAGATGTCGGGAATGTGTTAAAGGACAGTCTTGTTGATAATCAACCTGCTATTAGTGAGGTATGTGGCAGTGGTGCTGCTGGGCTGTGAAGGATTGCATTACTCAATCTCTCCAGACGACAAGTGGCTGCTTTCCTCTTCGTGGAGCGCAGCACACATACAAATGAGTTCACACTATTTTGGAGCATCTCCCCCTAAACTCTAAATCTCTCTGGAGTGAGTTATAGTCAAGAAATGGCTCTCCATGTCCTCCTGTGGCTCAGGAGGTCCTGTTAACATGGGGTAAAGTAATGCAACCTTATTCGATTTCCACCATACGAGGGGGCGGAAGGAATCTTCATCATTTTTTGACCCACGGATGAGGTAATAGCTTTACTTGGTTTACAAGCTGGACTAGACTGGGGGTCTGAAAACGTGAAAGTTAAAAAGACACGGAAAGTGTTATGATAAAGTGGGATAGGGCGTAAAAGGGATAAGCGAATAATCAAGAGAGGGTGGGAGGAAGTCAATCAATGCTTTCCCTTCGTTTGACTCAGAGCTGTGGCCGAGCTCTTCTGAGACAGCTGCAACATTTCAGGGCTCCAACTCAGCAAATTTCCATCAGCTGCTGCTGCCAGAGACCACAAAACGCTTTCAAACAACGGCTCACTTCAAGAATTCTTGTCTCAGGGAGGAGAAAGACTGAGAGAAAAAAAAAAGATGGCTGGAGAAAAGTATCACAGTGTAGCTGAGTGAGCTCGGTGCATTAGGTTAGATTTATGCGAACTGTGCCCTGGCAGAGGAGTTTGATTGGCCTTCCATGGCGAAATTGCTTGCAGGTTTAGAAGACGATAGAGAATGTGTAAAAGTATGAAACGAAGACGGCGTGTTTCGTGTCCAACCCTTCAGCCTCTTCACCATACATTAACACTTGTCACAGATTCCCATTAGTCAAGTCACCTTTATTTACATTAGGGTCTAAAGCCAGTGGCGAATATTTAATTACCAAACCATTTATTTCATTGTTAGGAAAATAAACCAATGAAACCTCAGAATGCATTAGGCTGGCTGGTGGCCTCTCCTGTTTTCACCTTCTATGTTGATAACACCCAGTACAAATTGGCCCGGTCCACTGAAATAATGCTCCTTTTATACACCACAAGCCGGTCTGCTCTATTAAAACCAGCTGGCCGGCATAAGTCATTCTTTATTTAAGTTCAATTAAGAGAACAACTGATTTAATGAAGGAAGCTATTTATACACAAGGGTAACTCATCCGTGCCGTCCATCGGCTGAGCGCCTCACAGGCCAAGGGGAGACCGGTCTCAATAAACTAGACCATTGACACGGGGTGCTTGTAAAAACAAGTGGGCCCAATCCATTCGTGACCGAACGCAAGCGACTACAGGCCGCCTTTGTCACAGACAGTCTGGCAAAAGGGGGTTTTGGTTTAGAGAGAGGAGAAAACGGGCTTTAAGAAGAGATTGGATTTGCTGTTTGCTGATTAGAGGGAAGTATATGGAAATCATTTGATCTTAAAGGTAGAGTTGGCAATTTCGGAGAGACTGCCAATTGTAAGCTAGCTTTAAAAGCACAAGATCCCACCCTCCCTTCAGAGCGTCTCCAAAGCAACGCCTCCTCTAAAACATGAACGTGCCACAGAGCAGAGTCTGCAAAGTGTCACGAGAGATAGCATTAAATTACCTCATGTCTCAAAGCACATAACAATAATAATAAATGTAAACAACTTAGTTGTACTCTAGTTCATCCTCATCATTATCATCATCATTTAAAAAAGAATACTTATTCCACGAAATAACTATTTTTGAAAGGTGTTATATAAATGAAATAAAATAAATAATAACAGTAATGTACGATGATTATTATAGATTTCATTATTATTATTAATATTAATGATAATAATAAATGGGGTCTTTTTGTATGATGAAAAAAAATAAAAAGCAAAAATACAGAGCACAAGAAACATGTTATGAAAAGAAAAAAAAATGATAGAAAAATAAAATAAACATCTATACTATACTGGATTACGACAGAGACGAAAGCTGTCACAAGGTTTCAAGAAATGACACTTAGAATGGTTCAAGTAAAGCACGAGTGCTGCAGAAACTACCCCTCAAAACTCCTCTAATGTAGCATTTTAAGTGCTGTGTATGCGCGTTCTCTCATTCCCTGCGCATTATAAAAGTGAAGAGCTATGGAGAGTAGTGTTTGAAGTCTGGGCCCAGGCCCCAGCTCAGCAGTAAAGGGACTCCCCCTGCCTTTCTCTGGCCGTATAAATGACAGCTAGTGAAACCAGAGCCGCCGGCCCTTAGTAGAAAAGCCGGACTATCTGCACCGCCCTCTCAGTTAATCAAATCTGCCGTAATTGTCATCTGCGGATTTTTAAAGACACAAAGGGGAAATCGTAACTTGACCCACGCCTCTTGACTCGGGGTTGTCAGAGTTTGTGTATAGTCATGCTCCGTCGTGTGTTTATGTGTGCGGCCGTACGGGCTTCAGGGAAAGGCCACGGCTGTCGACTTCATCTTCATCTCACGCTGCACAACTCTTTAGATCTTCAAAGCCAGAGGAGTACAACAAATCACAGCGTCTTGTGAGTGTAAGCCTATAATAACAGTGACAAGGCATGACACCAGGGAGTAGGGCAGTCGAAACAATGGGGGTACCATATGGGATGTTTTTTGGGAGGAGATGGAACCATTTAAGTAGTAAAAGAACATTTTCAACCCAGAGGTGAGCGACGGGGGAGTAGCTACACAATGTGGAATACGCAGGTCGGCATAATATATATGCCGCCTTATGGAGCGATTATACTCCTGTGTCCACTTACTCAGCACTAAAAGAAAAAAACAAAAATAGCTTTATCGCTTTCGTATCCCACAGATGAACTTCAAACTTCACATTAACATGAACTTATCACCTGACTTCAGCTGTTCTGAGGTAACAGAAATATCAGCGAACTGGCTGAATGTGCTTATTTTGCTAATAAAAAGTGAGCATTTGCAAAGGGTGGGGTTGGTGAGGTTGGTGAGGTGGAAGAGGCCAAAGCAGCTGCAGAGGTGGTGTGCACGTACTGTTGTGGCTGGACTGGGACGGGACAGTGCTGCAGCGTTGATTGACAGGTGCCGAAGACCTGCGTCTGAATATGCACAGCTAGACTCTGATAGCGAGCCTTGACTAATACCATGTCAACGGCAGGGCTCACATTTGAGGGAGGAAAAGGAAAATGTTATGATGTTACCAAGAGAGACGGAACAGAAAAATAACACTCCATTAAGATGAGTTAGTCGCACTCTTTAACGGGAGCTTTTACTGCGGGCTGGAGACAGCTTTATTTGTCCACCTCTAAGAAAAATAGTTTCTCTGGATTTGAAAGCTTTATCCTTCAGGAGTTAAAATTCTAGCACACTTTACAAAGCACATGTTAAATGGTATATTTTACCACCACAAATAAAGATCTGTTACAGTATAATTGCTAAATATACAGACTTGGACCATAAAATTTTGCCTGAGTGAAGGAAGAGTCATTAACAAACTCTTGAGTCGTTACAAAATTTGGGCACCTACCAGAACAATTCACATCACCAGTGGGGTGCATGCCAACTGATACAGCATTCTACTCTGCCTTTAAGCTACTAAGGCACTTGTCTGTTTTCAGATTCATTTAAGTTCTCAAATAAAATAAAACTCAAATAAATGTTTGCAAACTGAAACAGAGACCCACTTACAATTGATTTAGGATAATCCATATGCATTATCCTGTAAGGAAAAATGTCTGTGCATTCATTTACAAAATATCAATCCAAGTGCCATTTATTTTAAAGAAAACACAAAACACTCTTTTCATGCAAAATGTTTCACAAACCCTAAAATCAAAATAATTATTTAGTCAAATGTTGAAATATGTTTATAGTTCATGTCATTAACTATGCCTGTGGTTAATCTGACAAGAGACAGTCTGCGACTCAATACAACCACTAAAAAGCAAACTATGACAAACTGGTAAAAAAGGAAATAGCGGAGATTACAAATAAATAAATAAAATCTGACTAAGAAAAAGTGAATGTGACTGAACTATGTATATAGTTCGGCTTGTCTTAGTAAGTGAGTGTGCATATGTGTACAGTATGTGTATTAGACAGACTGAGTGGCACATTTGATATGGTCAACACAGGTGTCCTGGAGGCCCACAGTTGCTTCGAGTCCCAGAGCTTGAATGAGGATTGACGCGTTTAACTCGACAAATATGAAAGCCATCTATGGAATGATATGAGAGGAGGGCGAGGAAACTTGAAACGGTTAACTCGTTAAAGCTTGAAACCCACTCGTGATTTACACCTGAAAATATAGGTAATAACATCAATAAATCTCCTGCTTTTGGATATAGATTGTGGCAATTAGTTTTAAAAGGAGGCGATTGTTCACAAACTGCAGAGATTCATGCTTTCTCAGCTTTGGAAGCAAAAGTCTGTTTTTGAGTCCAACATGGCATAAATCTACAGTTCAGAACTAGTGTTTAGGGCTCAAATATTTTGTTCACAGCCTTCGTTAGTTTGTTTTATTATTCCGCTTTAATAGATATTTGTTTGGCCCAACACAGCTTCAGGTAATAGTTTCCATTTGAGACAGCAAGAAGCTGCCTGGAGAAAATAAACACAGGTTTTTCTTTCTTCTCATCATATAACCGGGGGAAGACATAAGGGTTTCATCTATCACACATTGGAATGGTGCAATTACACCAATGTTGTCATTTGAAACTGATACGCAAGGGAAGCACACAGAAAGTAAATGCGAACCCCATAGAGAGCACAATGATAACCTGCTATTTCTCATGGCTTTTATTTTATCCTTGCTCTGCAGGTCAGAGATTTGCATGTGTGACTTGTTAGACAAGTGTGTATGTGTGTGTGAGAAAGTGCGAAAGAAACTCTACCATATTACTACACTGGGGAAATATGCACTTTATCACCTCAGTCAGACTCAGTACATTTGATTTTGGTTCCACTCAATTTCAATCGACATAAATTGTGCTATAAAGAAGTGGGGAAATGTAACTCTCGATTTCTCTTTGAGTGATCTCATCGAGTCAGACAGGCCTCTTGATATGAGAAAACCACAAGCACTAGGAGCATATGTGCTCCGTGTAAATGTGTTCACACAGGCCTTGCACATTTAACAAGCAGATTTCTCTCTGATACGGCAGACCCATGTGTTTACTCAAGCCTCTGACCTTCTCGCCATGACACTTTCACTGCTGATATAAATACCATGGCCATGCAAAATCATCATGCCCCACTCAGGTAACCTAACACGCTTCACCCCATCTTCCCCATTGGCCACATCACATCACATGCCTAACGCTCTGGCCAACCGCATCGGAGAACCATTAATGCCGGGGGATATTTTTATACAAGGCTTGTTTGTTGGGAAGGCATCTGCAAAAAACTGGAGAGGTGGGGAATGTTTTGAGGAATTGGGTTCCGCATAGAAACCGGATCACAGCGCCTACGCTAATATGTCCAAAAGGACTGTAATTATGAGGTGATAATGCCTGCTGATCAGGTTGCTTGTTGCCAGTGAGAGGGAAGCCCCCACTATTCCCAGAGCCAGGCTGATGGGTCTTCCAGGACTCAGTGATGCAATAACCTCGCTGACGGGTTGCATGGAATGAGCGGGAACAGCAATGTACTCTTGACCAGATCCCATCATCTACATGATGTTTCAGCATGTTTCTTATAAGCAAAATGTTTGTCAGTGCTGAGGCTGTTACACGCCTTTAGTATCTAATGTCAAAGTCAATCTTCTGACATCAGTGGCATACACTGTTTGTTTTTTTTAAAAGAGAGGGATAAAGAGGTAAGTGAAAAAATAGGTCCACAAAACGTATTGTACTGTTGCAACTGTGACAATCGGGTCGATGACACTCGTTGTTTTTTTTGTCGTCTCTATGAACTGATTCATAAACACATTAAAATGCAATTGTTTGAAGATAATTTATACCTCTTCTATGATGAGCATATTTTACATTTCTGAATTAAAATGAATTTTTTTATTTTTTGGAGGGCATAAAAGTAAAAAAAGTAAAAAAGTTAGGGTAGTCCAAATGTTCTGCATATTATAATTATAAATTATATTATAAAAAAAAAGCCTTATTTAAAAGAATGAAATTATTGAAAAGAAAAGGTCAAGTAGTTAATGACTGTCAGTCAATAAATCTCTTAAACTATCAGAACATTTGGGTCAAAGATTTGGAACAATTAAGATTTTTTTAATGTTCTTGAAAACCTCCCTTAAGTTCACCATGGCTGCATTTATTTGATAAATAATACAATAATAACCGTAATACAGTAAAAACATGAATCATTTGAAATATTATTACAATTATAACAAACGGTTTTCTGTTCATTTGCTGCTCAAGAACCATTCCTTATTATTATTATCAATGTTGAAAAATGATTGCTGCTTAATGTTTTTCTGTAAACCGTGATACACAATTACTCAAAAGGTTTGCATGATTTTTTTTTTAATAATACTTTTATTTGCATTAAATTGAATATTAAATATTAACTATAACGTATACATTTACATGTATTCAAGGACAATATTTCTTCTTATTTGCTGGTTACACCACATGACATTTTACATATTGAAAAAAATAAACTTGAAAATGTTTAACATTTTTCTGTTTTAAAATTTTATAGTGACCCATTTAATTGAATATATCAAGGTAGAGTCAGGTTATTCCGAGACGATGTATTTCTTACCATCAGTATGCATAAATGTTGTACTAAGTACTGCTGTATCTATATCATCAAGCTGTCATAATAGTGATGCTTATCAGGGTTATGTGCTAGCTAAGGTCAGAGACCAACAGAAGTCACAGGGTAGGCTAGATATTGAATAGCTGATATAGCATGTGGAGGTAAGAGGTCAGGTATGGGCCAAAGGTCATGATCAGGGACACCATGAGAGGCATGGCTTTATCAGCTCTGTTACAGAAGGGTAGACAGACGCAGTGCACTGAGAGACGGAGCCTTAATTATTCCTGACATATGTGGTCTGGACCCAGTTGCTCCACACAGCAAGCAATGTAGAACCCTATGGAAATATACCAAGCCTGTTTATTCACCGTCTCACTTTCACACTCATTTCCTTTTCATGTTTTCGGATTATGTTCAGATTTTCCAGCCTGGAATTTCTAATGCAGGGTAAAAATAAAGGAGAAAAAAAGATTTTAGCACTCTTTTCACTACCGCCTTGACAATCCTTAATTTAACAAAGTATGCAGCTGATGCTACTCTAATGCATGTTTTTATGACTCTCTTGATTGTGATAATTAACAGTTATGAAATGTGTGTGTCTGTGTTTTTATTATAAACTATAAATGCTAGGGCTGTGAATCTTTGGGTAGGCAGCGAATCGATTCGATTCACGATTCATAGGTTTTCGATTCGATTCAAGAACGATTTTTGCAAATTCAGAAAGATTCGATTCAATGCGATTCACATTAAAATTCGATGCGATTCGATTAATTCGATTCGATTCTTAATTTTGTATATGCATTCATAGGATTATTTAAATGCTTCCCCCTATGGGTCTTAGTCAGGGTGTGAATTATACAGCTGCCTTCGGGGGTCAGAGAGTGAAAAAAAAAAAAAAAACGACATTTTGTAATTGTTAACGTTAGTCCATGTTAGTTTTTAATGAATCTATTATTATAAAAAATATTTCCAAAGCCTATAAATTAGCATTTGTAAAAATGTAAACCAAGATTTAAAAAGGCTTTAAAAGTATAGTTAGTTCATCATGCAAACTATTTTGTAGGATACACAACCTTAAAGTGTTCCCGGTACATTAAACATCCTCCATTGTGAGACTAAAAATACCATGAACTTTCCCATCCCAACTAAACCTTAACTAACGTTTCCTCATGGAATAGCTACTCGACTGATTGTCCTTGTGATTCTGAAAGAAAACGCGCCGGCTGTCTACTTGTGCTATATTAACGATTACGAATGCAACTTTAATGCGCATCTGATTGATGGATAAACCACGCGCTCTTATTTCAGTGTAATTAATGTTGCAGTTATTTCATCAGTTCAGTTTAACGACATTAAGTTACATTTCATTCATCATTCATGATTAATTGGAAGCGTGTGCATTTTAGACACCTATTATACGTTTTCTCTTTCCATGTAATAAATGCGCACCCTTGAATAAGTGGGGTTTTACTTTAACTGCTCAGGACGGGTATGACCCATTTCCGTAAAACTTCAGTAGCCTATCTTATCTTAAAGAAAATAACGGTGACGTTTCCACGCAACGAACGCGTTGTTTCAAAGCAGTGACCGCGCAATGACAGCTTTATCGATGGCTTGCTTTCTCGATAGAGAGCTGTCATCTGCTCATGTGAACACCAATGGCTGTCCTGAGGAGAGCTCAAACATGGACTGCTCAAAAATCTGTAGATGAGAGCTATATGAGACGGAGCGCGAGCGAAATCCAGTGAAAGATGGTAAGAGTGCAGCGAGTGTGTGAGAGCTGTGAGGACGCGAAATGACGCCGCACAACGCCTCATTAATTCGCGCATGTAGTCATTTAATGTTTATATGTTTTAAAGCACTGAATCGATATAGAATCGCAAATTATTCGATTCTTAGCCTTTTAAATCGAATATTGACCGAAATAAACGATTCACGATTCGAAATACATGTTTCAAGATCGATGCATATGCATCGTCAGGATTTGTAATCGATGCATCGAGAAAACGAATGAATCGTTACACCCCTAATAAATGCTGTGACTAGTTTCCCTGATTGGTTCAGAGCAGCAGGAGCAAATAAAAGTCTGATCGTA
The DNA here is from genome assembly GCF_029890125.1 of Rhinichthys klamathensis goyatoka. Taxonomy (NCBI): domain Eukaryota; kingdom Metazoa; phylum Chordata; class Actinopteri; order Cypriniformes; family Leuciscidae; genus Rhinichthys; species Rhinichthys klamathensis. The sequence goes on from NW_026606758.1 coordinate 183,444, forward strand.
TCTTTGTAAGCAAATATCCACACTTATGGGATATACACATATTGGGGTGACCGGGGCTAGTTGTCACAAAAGTTGTCCAAAGGGCTGTATCTCAGAAACTATGGTTTTGAGGCAAAAGTGTTTCTCTATGAATGGCTTTGTATGTTGGATTCAAACATCTTTAAACCCTTCTTAAGCTAGATTTTTTCTGAATTATGTTCTCAGAACTAAAATTCCAGTATCATCAGAGACTTGTTATATCTGTTGTGTATTCAAGTGAACACAAAAATCACACTGACAGTCTGACATATTCAGACAGAAGTCAATCATTATATAATTACAGAAATTGACGTACCCTGATAAATATAAAAAAGTCATAAAGGTTTGACAGCCTGGGTCTTCACATCATTTCTGATTTACTATTCTTAGAAATAGACTATCTTAAAGCTCCAGTCCGCAACTTTTTTAAGTTAAAAATAATCCAAAATAATTATATTAAAAAAAACTTATTCTGCCAGTGGTCAAAACGATCTGCTTGCCATAGCTAGATTCAAAACAGTTAGCTTGTAATAATGATTTTAATTCCAGTGGTACTGGTGGGTTTCCGCGGGAAATTCGAGCATGTCTTTGCGTCATGACGTCACACCCGTACACATAAAGAAGGAGTTTCGGCTAGCCGGCTATACTGCGCGTGACGAGATGTTTAGATGTATAGGCTTTTCTCGCAGCACTTTACATAATTAAACTTATGGCATCCAGAAAGATCCAAACAACAATCATCAGTGTCAACTGGAGATTCAGCAGTTATAAAACCCAAAAGACTTCGTACTTCGGATTTAAGGTGGCTAGAGAAAGAGAAAGAAACCGTCTCATGCGAACACAAGGATTTAAACATCGGCGGGGATTCTGAAAAGTGCGTGAGCTCCGTGTTTTGAAGGGGTTCAAAACGGAAGAAGAGACGGCTTTTTTCTGCTGAACAAGTAAGACATTTCAATAGTTCAATCGTGTAACAGTACGTTTTCTTAATTCACACAGTTATGGAGTTTCCTTTGTTGTGCCTTTCTCGTTTTGCTATTATGGAGAATATGAATTCTGAACTACGCAGGTAGCTGCTAACCATAAAACACATTAAATTTAACATTAGTCACGCAATGCTGATGTTGTTAACATGAACAATTTGAGAACAAAGTAGGCTATAATTTGCACGGTTGCTGTAAATCGCGTTGATTAAATCTAACGAAGCTTATCATGTCGAATGCTTTTCCCCCCTTAGTTGGTCAGAACAAAAATGGATTTTACTTACTTGTTCAGAAGACATTTTCTTATGAAAATTCTTATGTTGGTCAAACTTTCAAAAAGTGAATCTGTGATTCTGTATGACAGTATCCACACAGCGCGGTGACTGACAGCAGCACTCGCCTCAAAGCACTGTGTTCATCCGCGCTGTTTCATGACGATTTACAACCCACGTAAAGATGATAATTCCGCGAATCACTGCAGTTACAGATTTCGAACAGAGAGATGGCGACAAAGAGGAAAAGATACGGACTGCAGCTTTAAGTATATGAATTTTCTCTCTTTTCCAATTATTTTCAAACAATGCCATCCAAATTAAACCAGAATAAAGTATAATTATGCTAATATTCAGTGTTGTAGTATTCAGTGTTACAGTATATATAGTGTTAATTCCATGGGTGAAATGCAGTAAGAAATACTTCCCTGATTTTTTTGATATTGGTTTTTCCAACTAAATTACTTTAGTTAGGCAAATCAAACAGACGAATATCATGTTAGACAGGTTCTTATTGGTTTGATTGAGGATTGATTGATGAAATGATAGCAGGCTGCTCCCAATGGCTTTCCAGGGAAAAAACAAATATTGCTTGCACAGGAGTACTTCCAGCTAAAAAAGTAATAAAAAAAATGGCACTCACTGTTTATTGATAGCTAATGGCTTCTCAGCAACTTGGTCTATTTGTTTTCACAGTAAGAAAATATGCATGTTGTTTATAGCTGTGGTTTAAAATAGAAACATTACTCATGACTGCATTGGACATAGTGGTTTGTGACCTAACACCCTTCTTCTACTGCACTAAAGAAATGCCCAGGGGAAAGGGTTTAAAAAAAATCTTTACCTTCATTATAAAGGAGAAGGAGGGGAAAACAGGAGATTATGGAGCAAATTACATCAGGTATCTTCTTTATCACACCCACTTTCCGTTTCACACACACACACACACACACACAAATGAAACTGGGGCGATCAAACAGACCATATAACACCCCCAAGTACGGGGCCGCCTGTGGTCCTGTCAAGGGCCAGCAGCTGGGGGACAGAGGAGAAGGCAGAGGGGGGGTGTCTGACCCAGGGTCCAGGTTCTGAGTACTTTTGCAGACAGGTTGGCTCCAGTAGCAATGAGTCATGGCCGTCTGTCTATTGCCTGCAAGCTGGCCAAAAGGGTCTTATATTTTATCATGATGCTAACCACTGCTTCATTCACTTATAGAGTACTGCAATTTAGCCTATCCAAATCTATGAGAGTCCTCGCACGGCCACTGTGTATGGAATGGGGTGTACTGGATATAAACACAGCAGACTGGAGTCAAATGCACAGAAATCAATCTCCTTTTGACACGCTCCCTTTAAATGTGCTCAGATTTAAAGAATACTCTGGGTCAAATGAACATTCATCAAACGGAGAACATTCCTCAAAGGAAAAAAAAAAAGGTCAAACAAGATATGTAACAGATGAGATTTGTAATGACAAAAAAATGTCATTTAAGATGATGAAGATTTTATAATTGGCAATTTTGGAAAAATGTTGCCATGGTTGCCAACACATTTGTATCTACTTAAAATATTACATGCAAAAAACACTGGTATAACGACTTGTTTGATATACACATATGAATCCATTTCAATTTAGAGTAGCCAAAGAAAAATTATATTAAATATAAGATCACACTATTAAATATTATCAAATGTTAATATAAGGTGTGATTATTTATTTATTTTGATTGACAGCACTGATATATAATGTGTGTGTGTGTGTGTGTATAGTGATAAACATGCACTGTATCTGGATATTCATTCTAATCTCTACTGACATAAACACATCTATATTGTACAAGTCACTTCATTCAGAAACACTTCAGCATGGCACTTATCAATAAAAAATCCCTTCACAAATAACAAACCCTCCCTTTCCACTGAAGCAAGTATGAAAGCACGATATCCCCAGGAGTGGACAAACTGAAGAGTTGTGAATGATACATGAAATTAAATTGAACCATGACAAAGTCATGACTAGAGAGCACCCCAGGGTTTAAGTTCTGAGGAAGCATGTCTTGAATTCTGGGTTAGGTTGGACCACGAGGCTCTAGTTGACCAAACACACATTTACTATTAACTTTAAGTGAAATTCCCTGTCAAAATTGACAAAATGTGTGTCTCCATTCTGCAACCAGATACTAGGCAGATGGACATTCTCCAGAGGAGGGAGATTTTACAGATGAGGCTGCGAGCCCTGAACTCTTTCATTGTCTCTTTCCACCGTCTGCACTTGCACAGACCTTCTACAATTGTTCTGGGAGAAAAAAGTGAAAGCCGGATCAGATCGCCTTACTTTTTCAGGAAAAAGGGTGAAAAAACACGCAACCAAATACCCTTCGGAACTCAGTGTGAAACAGAAATGGACGAAGGCAGTGAGACAGATAGAGCTGATGAGAAAGGGTTAACAAAGATGTCATGTTGAGCAGTTTAACCTCAGGCAAGGTAACAAATAGAGCTCTCAATTGTGTCTTAATTTGTGTCTCACCACAGACCTTCCCTGCTAACGTCTGGTTGCTATTATCATAATCTATAGCAACATCCACTTTAAGCTTAACGCTGAAGACCTTGAGCTGATGTAATTTCAGTGTAGCACAGAATTAGGGTCAATGATATGATGCTCATTTTTTTTTGTCTGATCTATTTAAGTCCAAGTCAAACATCCAATAACTTGAATACACCTCTTCTATAGACCTCCTGCCCCAGAGAAACAAGCGCTCAGCCATTTGTAGGATTTTTTGTTTGAACTTCCATTTTTGTGGCAGCTCTGTATATTACGATGGCATCGAAGAGTCGAAGAGTAATTAGCATGTGAAGTGGATTTACTTATTGTAGAGTTAACAAGTGCTACTAAATCGATTAATCGTGATTAATTGCATAACATAAAAGTTTTTGTTTATATAATATGTGTATATTATATTTATTATATCTATATGTGTGTGTACACACCCATCCCATGTATGCATATATAAATATATATGTGTATATTTATATTTATACACACACACACACACATATATAGATGCGATTAATCGATCTGACAGCACTAATGTATGTAAATTTGAAAGTTAAATTAATTTGTTACAAATATTATGAGTTAAGACAGGCTATATTAATGATCTCTTATATTTAAGGTGTAGATAAAATATTACTTTTTATTTGATGGTTACACCACATGACATTAAATTGCAACTTTTTAAAATTGGTATAAAGTGAAAAAAACTAATACAAAGAGAACTGGCACATGTCATTTAAACTAAAAATTTCTTTATTATGGACATTCTTACACATCACTGACCCATTATTCTGTGGGGGGAAAAAACATAAAATTACCATTATTTATATTATAAACAAAATAATAGAAATCAAGAAATTGCAACTGTTCACACTATATAAATTAGAATATTCTATGAAAGCAATGAAACAGCCTTGGTAAACACGCAGATAGACACGATCATGTCCACAGCTGACTGTCAGGTTAAACCTGCTATGTCAAGAAACACTAGATAAAGGACAAGTTCGGTATTTTACACTTAAAGCCCTGTTTTAAGATCGTTTCTGATTAAATAGAACGGTTAAGATTGAAATTTGGACACATGCTGCTGGCCCGAGAATTTTCGGTTTCTGTGGTTGCACCCCCCCACCTCCACAATGGTTGCATAGGTGCACTGGAACAATCCTTCATAAAACGCATTAAACTTTAGTTTACAAAGACGTGAAACTCACCGAGTGGTCTGGGGTGTTCACTGATATGCTCACACAAAAATCGCTGCTTTTTGTAGTTTTCTGTCGTTTTTGTCCCAAGTCAAGTCAATGGAGTTGGACAAAAACTACGATAAAACCTGTTTGGAAAGCATCTTTTGCAGCGATTTTTGTGTGAGCTTATCAGTGAACACCCCAGACCACTCGGTCAGTTTCACGTCTTTGTAAACTAAAGTTTAATGCGTTTTATGAAGGATTGTTCCAGTGCACCTATGCTACCATTGTGGAGGTGGGGGGGTGCAACCACAGAAACCGAAAATTCTCGGGCCAGCAGCATTTGTCCAAATTTCAATCTTAACCGCTCTATTTCATCAGAAACGATCTTAAAACAGGGCTTTAAGTTTAAAATACCGAACTTGTCCTTTAAAAAAAACTGTGAGAAATGAGAAAAAATATTCACATTAGTACATTCACATAGAATTTCATTGTGTTATTTGTGCAAACATTATTAAAGTAGCGATCTGCCTGGTATTGATAATGATTTCAATTACACAAACAGTTGTTATTGTCTGTGTAAAGACTAAAAGTCATATTGTTTCCTTGTGTGCTGGCTGATCGTTGGGGAATTTTTGGTAAATTGAGAGCTCACAGACACAAACAGGACCTTATTGGGTGGATCAGGTATGTATGGGAAAACGATACAAAGCGAGTCACTTGCCCTCTAGATAAGGAGGTACAAGTTTCCAGTTTGCGCTAGCGGCGTATCCTGTTACTAATACTGCATTGGTTTTGTTCCTCTGCAGGGATGTCACATCCCTGAGGGAAACATCAACTTCCACATCTCGCTTCTCTCTCTCTCACTCCACACAAACACTCACAGCTCACACACATGGAAATATCAACCAATACCTCTCACACTCTCTCTTTACATCCCCTGATCCATCACACAAACATAAAAAAACGTCAATACTAAAGAATTCATCATAATACCAAAATGAAATTTAATTTAATTAAATTAGTTGTTTTTTTAAATAAAGACACAAACAGAAAACAATAATATGTTCATTTAGGTATACTATAGGTCTAGGGGCCTACATTATTTGTCCTAACTCGTTCTCACGAGAACTGTCATTCTGACTGTCTGGCACAACTGAGGTTTATACTATAGGCTAGGCCTTATGTTTCGTCTTGTGTTTTATTAAAATGAATTATAATTGATATCTTAAAATGATGTGTTCGTGTTCTTTTCCTGCATGGGCACACCGGGAGGAACTGCTGCACACTTGCATGAATGTACAGGAGTGCAACAGCCGAGGCTAAGATTTGCGCATAATTATAAATTACATTTTCGGTTTGTTTCTCGCCAAACTCTACCCTTTGCCTTCAGAACACTTGGAATATACAATTATTATTTGACAAGTTTGTATCCTCTTTTAAAAAAAACTTGATTAAAGTCACTATTCTCTTCCATTAAAAGAATAAGCAAGAGCAGGGCCGTGATAAAGCTTTAGATCAAAAAGGTGAGGAAATTACTATTGAACTTTCATTTTTGTGAGAACTATTATTTTTTTATTTAATTTTTAAAGTCATTTTCATCATTATGTCTTTTGCTGGTTTTCCAATCAATAATGCACCCTTTGTGGTCTGCTTTATACTTTTTTGAATTAAATAAATATTTTTATATTTATACAAATTAGCAGAAATTGTATTCTGTTCCTCACACATAGCTATTAGGCCTATATAGATTAAGAGCACTTGGAATATAATTCATGAATTGTATGGACTACATTGATGATACTTTCAAATGTCCTCTTTTGGAAGAAAACACTTTATTTAGAATGACAAGACATAATAATGAAGACAGCATTTTTTTAAGTGAAGTATCCCTTTAAAACAGACTCGAGCCTGATTTTGATTTTATGGCCTTATAGACAGAGGAAAGAGTAAACCATTAAAAGCTATTTTTGTTTTAGGATCCATCTGCTGTCTTGACCAGTATTCTCATGTGGAAGGGAAGCTTATGTGACTGAGGTTACATGGGTCGTGACACACAGTTGCAGGTGCATCTCAGCCCTCTGTGGTCAAAGGTCAAAGGTCAGAGAAACCAAAACCAGTTACACCAATTACTCTGTAAACCCATCAAATAGTCTTGCAAGTCTTGCTCTATGCCACCTAGGAATCTATGTAATTTAAGAATTAGTACATAATAGTTCCACTTTGTCTCTTTAAAGTGTCACTGAACACAAAAAGACCAATGGTATTACGCTAGCAATAAAGAAACCCATTAACACCCCATTAACATGGGATATCCTGTGGCGGTTAAGCACAATTGTCAACAACTGAAATCACATTTCTAACAATAGCAGATCTGCTTGGATTAGAACCGAGAATTCAAAGATTTCACCAAAATGTTATATTAAACTTGTTTATGAATGGATGAAATCACCTTAAACTCCATTTCAACAAGTCTTTCTGTTTATCAGAAAGAATTACACCGAAATTCCGACTGAAATGTTTATAGTTAAAGGGATAGTTCACTTTGAAATTAATTTTTGATATGTTTTAGCTTACCTCAAGGGCATCCAAGATGTAGGTGTCTTTGTGTACACAGTATTTTCAATTTTGATATTTTTAGGTCAAGCCGTTCTTGTCTGTCAGTCATATAATGCAGGTATATGGGGTCCACCTCAAAGAGCATACACAGAGAAGTCCAAATTAAACATGATTTAATGAGTCATAAATGTAAGTACTCATTGATGGCCTAAGACACGAAACGAGCGGTTTGTGTGAGAAAACGAACAGTATTTATATCGTTTTTACCTCTTGTAAACACAGCCAGGTCCAAGTGATCTGACGGCGCCGGCGGTTCGGTCTTTTCCGGAAAGCGCCAGAAGTGAAACATCGCGCGTGTACGTCACTCATTGTTTACACAGAACAGAGATTGTAGGTAAGACGGCTAATTAAAAGGGTACTAATTTGCGCTTATTCGGGATGTTTAAACCGTCGTAAAAGAAAACAATTCCAAAAAAATAAAAAATAAAACAATTGTATGAGTGACGTACACGCGCGAGAGATCACTTCCGGTGAAAAGACCGAACCGCCGGCGCCGTCAGATCACTTGGACCTGGCTGTGTTTACAAGAGGTAAAAACGATATAAATACTGTTCGTTTTCTCACACAAACCGCTTGTTTCGTGTCTTAGGCCATCAATGAGTACTTACATTTATGAGTCATTAAATCATGTTTAATTTGGACTTCTCTGTGTATGCTCTTTGAGGTGGACCCCATAGGACTGCATTATATGACTGACAGACAAGAACGGTTTGACCTAAAAATATCAAAATTGAAAATACTGTGGACACAAAGACACCTACATCTTGGATGCCCTTGAGGTAAGCTAAAACATATCAAAAATTAATTTCAAAGTTAACTATCCCTTTAATCACAGAATAAGGCTGTTATTCTTGAGCCAAATTTAAATCACATTAAGTCTTTAAATAACAATATAAGCAAGTTCATGCTAAATTCAAGCATATTTTTTGTAACATGTTCCTAAATAAGTTGCCAACATAGTCATTGCAACCACCTAAAAATACAAAGTCCTAATGATGTAATGCCATAGCTGAGTAATATTTTTGGCACAAGAGCAGAGTTCAAAAGCTTAAGCCTTTCGCTAACGTCCTCCAAGATAAATCTGTCAGCAGAGCAAAGCGAGCATGACTGTGTGCGAAAGGTCTACTGAAAGCCGTTTCCTTTTGAACAATAAGTAACTGTGTAGAGAGTCCCGTCTCTGGTACATCTAGCGGGTCCCTTTTTTCTCACCTACATCTGTAGATGCGTTTGACAACCCGCCAGTCTCTCATCACGCCCCTCCATCGTCCCTTTTTCTAGTTCTTCCCATCACTTTTACGTCTCTATTCTCCCTCACTGACCTGCCCTGCAGAACACTAGAGGATCCATTAAAGTGCATTTTTCACATTCCTGTGCTGTCATCCTCACCCTGCTGTTTACCTTGTCTTTCAGAGGAAGTTCTGGCCTATCAGCCTCTGCCCACCCTCCCATGAGAAGCTGTCAGTGAGAGTCTTCAGACTGGTTTCACAGTAGGTGCTGTTCTCACCTGAACAGGTAGTCATTAACTTCTCGCCATCACTCCAACACACGACAGAGCTCCGGCCTGTCAGCACCCTTAATTCGGGAGCCTAAAAGCTCTCTTAGCCTCTTTAAACTCTGAGATCCTCAAGTGCTTCTAATCCCGAGTGAAACTTTTGTAGACATATGGCAAGGTAATTAGATAAGCCTATCGTGTGTTTTTTTTCTACTCTCGAAACATTGTTGCCATTGTGCGTGTTCGACGAAAACATTTAATATGCCAATCATTTATGCCAAACATATTTAAAAACTCAGATACAAGCCAAACACAGACATTATTATTCATCTCGTGTAGACATTGTCTCTTGCTATGAAACAGACACCGGGTTTGAATAATTTGACTGGGAAACCTGAGAACAGCATGTACACACTCATATACAGTACCTTCATTGTACAAATATGTGTTTCCAGACGTACATGCGCTCTTTAAATGATTTGGCTTGACAAAAAGGAAACACTCTGTCTCGTTTCCTTGTTCCTAATCGGTGACAGTTAGGTCTAACAGGTCTTGCAGGCTTTGCTGGGTCTGTCTTATTAAGAATTGGTTGCCTTTTGTTCGTCTTTACTCAAAACGATCCACCTTCAGGCTCTCCTCTCACCTGCATTCAGTCGGTCACTGGTCTTGTGTGTGTGTGAATATGGATGCAGTCATGGTAGATGTTACACTCAGACTAATGTCAGCAAGAGTTCATCCAAGCCGATGAGAAAAGCTGCCAGAAGAGTCAAGTCTGAACACACTCTGATGCAGGAAGCTTCACACCCTGACATGCCGCTCAGACAGTCTTTCAGGTGCCCAACAGGACATCTAGTTTCCAAACACATGTTAGCGCAGACCTCCAGCAACTTATTTTCTCAAAGGCCTCTAGTTCAATGAAGAATGAGTGACCTTTGATTGACACGTCTCACTTTAGCACATATACAGTGTGCTGTTGAACTCCCTAGAGACTGCTTTCTTCATCTCCCTCTACTGGTGACAAAGCAAAGCACAAACACAATCATCTCCAATAAATTGTTCTATTTGTACAGCCACTGAAAGCGCACGCATTTTGTTTTTGCTAAATATCATATGCATTGCCAAACCAACCAAAAATCTAACACATCAACTCCTGGCCAACCCAAACATCATCATGTTGAAAGGTGAAAAATGTGCAGAATAGCATTGTAAAGCATGTAGTAAAAGCATTTCTAATAGGTTATAGGTTTAATTCCTAGGGGAAAATTTGCTGAATTCTGTGGAATTAAAATGTTACAAATGTTTTTTAAAAGAAGTCTCTTATGCTCACCAAAGCTGCTTTTTTTTGTTACAAAATACATAAAAAAAAATAGTAATAGAAATAGTAGAAATATTGTTACAATTTTAAAGAACTGTTTTCTATTTTAATATTTTTATTCACATGATGGCAAATCTGAATTTTCAGCATCATTACTTCAGTCTTCAATATCACATGATCCCTTCAGAAATCATTTTAATATATTGATTTGGAAAAGCAGTCGTGCTGCTTAATATGATGCAACTACCCAGACATCAACATAGTCAATCCAGATCCGGTGCCGTGCAATCCACGTGTCGTGCACCAGATCTGGGCCGGATCTGGGTCGACACTATGTTGCTGTCTGGATATGATGCATTGTTTCCAGGATTCTTTAATTATAATTTTACATAATTCTATAATTGTATTTATTTACTATCAATTTTGATCCATTAAATTAATAATAATAAATAAAAAAAATCTTATACTGACCACAAACTTTTGAACAGTCGAATGAACTAAAATGTGAAAAATGTATTTAAATCCTTTCTACCGAATTCAACAGAAAATGTGATAAAAATCCACAGATCGCACATCTGGGCCTGCTGAAGCACACTTTCCAGGGAAAAATATTAGTCAGATGTTATTGACATTACCACATAATGAAACATACTGAAAACAGCTATTTGAGTGTTCATTCAAAGACATAGGCCAGCTGTATGAAGTGAACTAAGAAGATAGTGACTTAAAACACTACATTTCACTCAATTTACTTTAAAATGATTTTAAAGTAAATGATGATTTTAAAAAAAATGTCTTGCTGTGTTCAACATGTTTGACGAGAAAGAAAACTATAGAGTTTGAGGGAAAAGGAAGCCAAAATACTATTCCAACAGCACACATGTTTAGCAAACTCTCATCCTCTCTGTTCTTCCTCTCCAACAATGGAAGTCTAACGAGTGGGAGGAATAGAGAAGGAAGAGATTTGCTAGTAAAAATAAACGGGTGAAATAAACTCTAGCTATATTGGTGTAGGGTTGCAGCGCTGAGAAACGGGAAGCTGCCTCGCAGAGGCTGCGGACGCTAAAGTGATGAGGATAATCACATTTCTTCTGAAATCAATCCACATAAAGACTGTAAACAGCAGCCAGAAGATGATCACAAAGGGTTTAGCTTAGTGGAGCATGTGTATAAAGCATCATCATGTGCTTTTTTTATGCAAAAAACAAAAAACAAAATCAAGATTGCCTGATTATATGCAAGAGTTTGTGATCTCATTGTCTCTCAATTAAAATGTAATAAAGATAATTAAATAAAACATAATTACTGACATTGAGAGTCAATTACATATTAAATATTAAAGGCTCAAATAAATTTAGCTTAAAAAAAACTTAGTTACAGTATATTGTCAGTATAAGTTACATTTTTATAGAACAGTTATGCTAAAGTTAACTATCTAATTTATTCACCCCCATGTCATTTCAAACCTGCATTACTTACTTTCTTCTTCAGAGCACAAAAGAAGATATTAATAAGAAAAAAGAAATGTTTTTATCCATACAATGCAAGCAAATGGGGTCCATAACAACACTGGACCCCATGGACTTTCATTGCATGGATAAAAAAAAAAAAAAAAGTACACAGACATTTTATTCAAAATATCTTTTGTGTTCCAAAGAATAAGTAAAGTCGTACACATTTGGAATGACGTGGCTGCATTTTCATTTCTGGGTGAACTCTTCCCTTTAAACCTGTGCCAAATAATATCTTTAACTATAAATACATGCGTCTGAGTAGAGCTAATCCGTGCATTGATGTTTTGGCAAGATGGTGTTCATGCGAAATGAGGCATGAGGGGATGTGGGACCAGAGGAAGTATCATGTATCTGTGTGTGCGTGAAGGTGAGGCAACACACCCCTCCTCACACCTGAATAAGCCTGAACGCCGCTCCATCCCCAGGTGAGCTCCTCAGCAAGGCGCCTCTGGTTTCACTTCTCTTTCTTTGTCCCTCACTCGCGCCAAATCTCAAGACCCACTCGCTCACCTGCCTGACTCATTGTGTGTGAATGTGTGTATGACAATAGCAGGCCTGGCTGCATCTCTCCTCAGTCACAAAGATTTACACTCCCTCTTTTGAGCCTGGGAAAGGAAGTACACCTGTAATTCTACCCCGAACTCTCAAGGTTACACGTTCAGTTAAACCACTTCATTTCTGCTCTGGATCCGTTCCTCTGCCCTGAGCCTAAACCAGGATCACTACAAACTGTACTCCAACTCATGGTACACAGCATACATAGCATATATGTTAAATAACAGTGTTTTAGACTAAAAACCACTCAGTATACAGCACAAAGCCATACAAAAGTTTTTTACACTAAATGTCTGATAAACACACGGCACACATCCACACAACGCAATGTCATACCAGGCATACTTATATATGACAGCATGTTTGACATATCTCATAAAGAATTTTCTTTTTCTTTTTTACACAAAATACTTAAGGTTCTTTGTGATTTCATTAAGTAAAAATTTATCTTCAGTGTTTAATTGTTTTTTGTTTTTGGGTACAGCCAACACTGATACTGAGATGTTGTTTGTCCACCTCAGGAGGTCAAGCTAAATAAGCCATTTTAGTTTATTTTAGGATTTACAACCCTTTTACCAAAATATAGCAACATGTCTAGATTAAAACAGTGTGTGATCTAATTATTTCTCACAATAAACATTAAATTAACATGAAAATTTAATAAAACATATTAATGATTTTTTTTATCTGTAAAATATTCTAATAACATTTAGGAAAACACAGCAGAATGGGTAACAGGGTTGCAGATTTAGCCTAAAATAAGTTTTTAACCAGTTGGAGTTTGGCCCACATGTTAGTATTTGATCTTTTTTCTTGCAATAAGTTTGATAACAGAGTTGATTTGTCAGGTTTGATTAATACAGTCTACACAATGCTTCACAATAAAAACAGATAAAATATGCAGGCTGCTTACTTCCTACCACGCTGTTGAAAGGGTCCCATGATGTCTCTACCTGGGGGTGTCACTGTATTTTATGGAATGCTCTTTTTTTTAAGGGGGATGCATATTTCAAGGTTTGGTAGGCCTACGTTTGCACGACAACGATGTACTAAAAACGGAAACGTTTTTCTTGTGCGTTTTTCGTATAGACGACAACGTTGTCAAAACGATCCCCCTTCACATGGATCCGCGAAAATTATTTAAAACGCTGTATTATGAATGCCATCCAGTAATTAGTGATGTCACTTTGTAAAAAAAAAAAAAACATCACCGCATCACTGACATCAATGATATCGCAAATTTACGTTTTTGTAGTTTGCACAGAGATAATAATGGTATCGCTTTCACAAAAAAAAAACTTGCACTTTGAAACCCGATTTCAAAGTTTGCGTTTTCAGTTTAAATGAATGTAATTCAATTGTAATTTTCCATACGACCGGCAGTTTGCAACAGAACAACCCTCAATTCCAACTTGTTTCCTTTAAAAACATCATGTTTATGTTTTACGCGGTGTGAGAAAGTGACATAAACCACGCAAAATCCGATTTGAGCGGTCAGACATTGAAAGGATTTCCAGAAATGCAATTTGAAAAGGATTTCAGACCACATGAATGTAGCTCAAAATGGCTTTTTAAAAACTGCATTTCATGTGATTTTTTTTTTGCTATTCACACCTACTAAACATGACCAGATTCCAATCGGATAGCCTATGCATAAAAATCAGATTTGGACTAAAAAAATCAACAACAAAAACCCGGAATTATTAATAAAAAAATATTTAAATATTGATTAAATTAACCTTTTGTTTTTTCCTTGAGTACTAGCCTATATAAGTAATTTTTATGTTTCATATAGGCTACTACTCTGGGTAAACTACATTTTCAACTGGCAAACAGTTGCATAATGTAATTTATCCTGAATATGAAACTGCATTCATGAATTTAAAAAAAAATATTCATGAGATACAAATCCATTAGATTACTAGACTCAAATTTCATACTCCTATGTTCTGTGAAAACTCAATAAATGTATTCCGTTTTCAGGGAAAACTCAGGTAATAGTAAACTACATTATATTATATCATATTATATTGAACATTTAAACTGCTCCCTCTTTCTGAATTTCTCACCTGTTGTATGTGGTTCTCTGTCATCTATACTTAAATATATGTCAACTATACTATGCTGTGGCACTGTAAGTATCCGCACAATCCTACAATCTAGTATTTCCTTTTATATGAAAAGTAAAAAGATATAAAGAAAACATGATGTAAAGGGAAGAGCGTGTGGGAGCAAAGGAAACTTTTTAGAGGGTGTAAATTGAAACTGCCATTTGGAGGCATTCATTTCCTGGAGTATTTGAGTAAATATTATGAAGATATTTCTCAGTGTTGGACAGTCAATTCATCATGGCTCAAAAAAGTTCAACTATTAGCTCACTTGATTCACTTTGTCATACTTAGTCATTTTGAGTTTTAAGGCGGACAGCTCTACTCCTTGCCAGCCAGTTCGGCTGCACAAAAGAAAAAAAACATTAACACCCTCAACTTTTCTCCATCACGGGCGGTTGCATGCCAGAGGCAAAGAGAAATAAATTAACGGCAAGATGAAAACATCTAGCATGACAGACACGGCTAACTTAAGCAGTCAAATCTCTAGCACACATTACACAGGTGCTGAGAATATTAGCATTGGCTACACACTGAACCTGCAGAGAGCCTATGGAACAAGGCCCGAGAACAGTAGGGTCTTCTTGACGGAGCTCTGGAATTACTAACATTGGTGGCTCAGTCAAGTGATTTTGTAGATGTAGTATTAAATTCAGAATATTATCTATTAAGTTCGATAAATCTGGAAATGAAAATCACATTCTCATAACACTCCAGTGGAAACGGATTCTTTAACTGTAATTCCAACAGCTAGATGTTCCATTTATAAAGTCTCTCATGGGAGTCTACAAGAAGCGATTCATTGACTGCACAGCGCATTACTAACCATCCATTGCACAGAAATATGTTTTATCTTTCTTTTTCAAATCTATTAAAGCCAATGACATTTACTATTCTATTAAAATAGTATTAAAGCCAATGACAATTGAATTGATAATAAATTATTTTTTTATTTAATTCTTTATATACTTCCAATTTAAGGAATTAAAATGAACTGAGATTTAAAGAAATTTCATGTAACTGAAATGTGTTTTTTAATTAGAAAGAAGAAGAAAAAACTTTCGGACAAGGCTTTGTCAAGCCATCATTTAAACCTTTTAAGGAAATTTAAAAAGTCTTGAAGTTTGAAGGTTTATAGAAATGTCTCCTATAGAATTATGTTTTTTTTTTTTTCTTGATTTATGAAAATTGTAATTCAGTTAATTATACTTCCTGTGTATCCAATTCAACTTCCTGTGGGTCATGGCCAATTCCATTTAAATTCAAACTCACAAAAAGTATATATGTACGTCTAACCATATGTGTAAACACTGAACCACTTGTAGGGCGACACTAGGAACGTTTCAGTAATAGACTTCGTGGCTCTCTTTCTAGCTGCGGGTAACACTACACTATTACTTTTCAGCTACAGCCCAGATCTGTAACAGGTGATAGATGAACTGCAGAATTCTTTTTGTCCTTCACATTTAAGTGCTTGTCAGATGGGATATGAGGCACAGAGCCCCATCCACACGAGGAACAGAAATGCCTCAGAGTCCATCTCAGACAAGTTTTTATGGAGCTCCAAGCCCGAGCGGGGCGAGGGAGATAATTGGCCGATGGATATTTCAGACGCTCAGCTCTCGAAGTTCCAGCTTTCCAGTTCTCGGCCAACCGGAAGTGAGGGCTTCTGGGATAGATTTATACGGGTTCTGGCCTAAATTGCACATGTCAGGGTCGACTCTCTCTAATATTAATATTAATTCCTTTTGGAATGGAAGCTGATTCTGGCAAGACTAGCACGTCTGGAGTTCTAAGTAGTTTTCCATGAGTCTAATGTAGAACTGAGGCTTTGGAGATATGATGACAAAAACCGCCCCTCTCTCTTTCCCTTATTCTTTTTTTTTTGTGTTTGTCTTTTTCCTTTCTCACTCTCAGTCTTTTCACTCCACTTCACATGCTTTTTATAAATGCCACAATTTCCTCAGTTTCTTCACAAGGGTCCACAAAACATTAATCTGGACTATTAGAAATAAGACTCAAATCTGCAGCTCTCGCTTGTTATTTTAGGAAAAATATACCTTTCAGAAGGAAGAAAAATAGCAATGGCCAGAAAACAGTGATCTGAAAAACAACGGTGTATTCCAAGATGTCTAAATGCGAGCAAGTCCTCAACATAACTAAAAATCCTAGGCTACACATAGTTACCATGCGGAATTTCCCTCATCACACAAATCTTGATATACTCCGGTATGTGGTGCTTTTTGTGTTGTTCAAGTCTGCAAAATTGGAGGTCCTCCAATTCCTATCATCACTAGGCTCAACTCTTCTGATAGATCATTCACTGCTTGGTCGGTTTTGACATTCCTTTTCATATAATTTTAGTTGAAAATATGAGATCAGTTGACTAAAAATATAACGTAACTCTAGCTTAAGCTACGGGCCTGCTTCTGATCTGTCCCCAAGCAGCCCGATCACTCATAAACACAAGCGCTTTGAGTTCGTTTACAGTGTACCGGCAGCCAAAGACATCATTATACCTGATCCCACGTGTGCCAAAAAGTGCTATTCAGGCTTAAGGAAGGAGGCCTGTACTATCGCAAGAAGCAGGACCGCACACTTACTTACCACACAGTGCGAAGATTTCACCAGGTCCCTTATAGGACAATTAACAGCATCAGCAAAGCACAGTGGCTGCTGCCAAAATTCAGTCCTTGTTTGCATTGGAAGCCATTTGAAAAATGCTCATTTCGTACTCTTGTTCTAAAGTGTCTAGACCACAGAACTCTTGGGGGTTACTTGTGTTTTGCATGCTCTAAATTATTTTCAGCACATTGAGAGCAAAACAGTTGCCTTTTGATCCATTATGTTTTGTCATCGCATATAAATTTGGAGGATATAGAGGGACTTTTTGGTCATATGTTAACAGCAATATCGATCTCAATTTTTAAACCAATTCCATGCACAATAGCTGTGTGTGACAAAATCCAAACATACATTGCGTCCAAACAGGTGATGCAAACAAGTTCTAAGTCTGACCTGAGCCAACTTCAGGAATCTGTTGCTTTAAAGGAATGCAAACAGCCTTGCTCTTTTAACAGAACAGTCAAATCCACTTTGGACTCGCATAGATCTTCATTAGGCTTCATTAAACTCTCCTGTTCTGGGGGAAAAAAGCCTTCTGCGCGCACATTCTTGTGTTGTCCCTTTTGCTTCCTTCGCAGGCAGGATGTGAGTTCAGCTGGGAGCTGATCCTTTGCAGAAACAATGGCTGAGATGCACGTCAGACTAGGCCAGCTGTGTCTCCAGCAAAGTACCAGGGGAAATGCAGGAAATGATGGGCTCCTGATATACAGAACTACTGTGCTCTACATTGAACATAGAGAGCAAATACACACCATAGATTCATGTGAGAAATGATCAGCAATCAATATCTCACATTACAGTTTATACTTTGTGTGGGCGTCTCTCACTTTGCTAAGACCAAGCACTGAAATTATATTTAATGAAATGATAGCTTAATGGGGTGCTGCCTTGTTTGTTTTGCTTAAATATTTGAACATCGATTTCAATATTTGAACATGGCCCTTACATCTGTCATATACTCCAAGAAAAATAAATTCCCTGGTATTCTTTGCCATTTTACAGGAATCAAGAGGACAAACAAAAACATCTGGAAATAGTCATGAGGTAAACAAATTACCCAACATTAAATATTGTATGCAGCAATATTTGTTTTTATCTCGAATGTCCTGTGCACGTCGAAAGCTTGAGAAACCTGTTCTCTCCAAGACTGCAAGTTTTCCATGGGAAAACTAATTAAGTAATTTAAAAGAAAATGGCAAAAGGAAATGGGAAACAAATTTGTAAAATGACACAAAAAAACATGATAGATTTGTGTCTCTTAAGAGTCATGAGTTTGAGAATTGCCATTTGCAAATGTATGAAGCCTTTTATGATCATTCATTCGTTTATGGATATGTGAATCATATTTTGTCAATAAATAAATTGAGATGCTACTTCAGCTCCATAGTATATGGTTGTCAGTCCGGTATTTAAGTGCTTAATTTGTGTTCACAGACAGCTCTTAGGAGAGTGACAAAAGCATTACTACCGCACTCACACCCGTAAATTAGAGAATTTTCACGCCTCATTCTCTATTACCTCATTTCCACCAAAAAAGAACTGGTTCAGAACTGGTGCTGGTTCAAAGTTGGTTAAACTTGTTTGTTTTTCCACTGACTAGAGAGCCCAGCGAACGACGTCGTTACGTCACTGTGTACGTCGCCATACGTCTTAGCTTTCCCATTCCCGTCGTGTTGTTGGTCACAATAACCTCGCCCCCAGCCCCCGACGTAAGCATGACGTGGTAAAAGAACGGTTCTAGTCTAGCAAAGAGTTGGTGCCGCTTTGGAACCAATTTTCCTGGCCCGAGAACAGGTTCTTTGGCTGTCGAAACACAAAGAACTGGTTCGAGAGCAGGCACCGGCTCCGAACCGGCTCTCAAAATGCTTTGGTGGAAAAGGGGTATGTGAAAACATACTGTGTAAAACTAAAGCCCCGTTTACACGAAGGGAAGATGCAGATATTTCCCTGCGGTTTGGCCTCTCATTTACACGAAAACCCAATTTTTATCACAGAAAACGATTATTTCTAAAAACTCCGGCCAAAGTGGAGATTTCTGATAACGCCGATTATGTGTTACCGTTTCAACTGGGAGCAGGGGCGGATCTACCGGGGTGGCATAGGGTGGCAAATGCCACCCTAAAAGAAAGCCTTGCCACCCCTGCTGCCACCCCAGTTGGCAGCAACGAATTAAAAGTTATGGCCAATTTGACAATTTACGAACGCGAATCTCCAATGTCCGACTGCAGTGAATTCGCTCCGTGCATAATATGACGACCGTTGACGTTCGTACTTTATTGTGTGGGCAAATACTTCCGGCGAAAACGTCCGCGGTGATCTGACCGCGAGAGCGGGAGACAGCGAGAGCAAGAGACAACAGCGACCGAGTTCCATTACCAGAGAGATAAGTTTTCAACCCGACCAAATTTTTAAATGCATATCATTTTCAGTGTATTTCACCTGTGCGTTTCTATGCTTTATATTACTGCATTTATTTTGTGCAAGTGAGATGAGTAAAGAACATCAGTTTCATATATCATTATCTGTCTGGTGTTTATAAGCAGTAGCCTACAGTATTTTACTACGTGTAAAATATACACAAACTTAGCTATATTAAGTTGTTTGTGTACAGTTAAAAATATAAATGTAAAATATGTGATAATAATATTGATCGAGCAATTGATGTAAGTAAGTAAAAATACATGCGCAGAATTAAGAAAATATTATTTAATATTTATGGAGATAAATTTTAGCCTATCATAAAGAAAACGTGTGAATGTTCACAGGGTATTTTATTTAACAACTCTAATCGTAGTTGTAACTCTATATTTACAGTAGGCATAATTGTCATTGCGTATGTATGCAGCATGAGTCCAATACAATCTTCTGTTCGTGAACAGTTGTTTTTCATTCATTAATCTGACTAACGTTATGCATCCGTGCATTTAATTGCCATTGGCTCGTGTGATAGTAATATGGATCTTAGAAGTATTTAAATGATATAATTGATTCTATAAATTATATATAAAAAAGGGAAAAAGGTCGGCACACCTTGGCTCCAAAAGTTAAACGCACCCCTGCCTTTATACTCACACAGCACAGGGCTGGACTGGCCATAATATTATAACTATTATTATATAGTAGTGTAATGTAGACAGACACTATCACAACTAAAAAGAGTTTTGAGTTTTTCTTTGTTCAATTTGCACACTGCATATGGGTTGGAGCTCTTTATTTTGAACTCTCAAAGTGCACCAGATTGATGAATTTAACATTAAAAAGCACAAAATTTTCTTACGGGGGAGCATGCCCCCGAACCCCCCTAGAGGGACAGAGGTGCACTCTGCACTCACCACAGATTTACCAAAATCCTATGGGAAAAAACGGTATTGCTATCCCAATGCAGCTTATAGCTTGTTTTAGGATTCATCACTGTGGAGTATAGTTCAACTTAGTAGTTGTTTCATCTATTAACTCTAACTCAGTGGTTTTTATAGGAGTTGGTATACATTCGGTTGTGTTTATGATTATATGTAGTGGGCCAGTCTGGGCCAAAATGCCCGGGCCGATTTTTTGTCCCAGTCCAGCCCTGTACTCACAAATTAAATTAAGTACATATACGTCTGCCATGTTGCCACCCCTCAAAAATTCCTGCCCCCCTCTTGCCACCCCATAAATATTTTTCTAGATCCGCCCCTGACTGGGAGAAATGGGGTTTTAGGTTCTCAAATGTCACATTCTGAGGTTTCTGATTGGCTTGCATGGCTTTATCCTTCTCCTTAATAAAAGCCCACAGGTTTGGCATAGTTATGATGAAAATTGTTTTTTTTAAAACGATGTTGTGTGCATAATGTTATTATTGAAAGCAGGGGGATATTCGTTTCTCTAAATACACGGCTATGTGTAAATGTGGCCAAATAGTAGTAGAGAATTAGTTGTCTGTCACATCATAGTCTCTGTGCTGCACACACGCTTGTCTTGTGTGTGTTTTAGTAACTTAAGGCCCGTTCACACCAAGAACGACAACTATAAAGAAAAATATATAGTTCTAAAAATCGTTCCACACCACGCACAGCTATAACGATAACGGCACCGAAAACGCTATCATTGGAATCCCTTTCAGAATGATTTTTTTCCCCCAGCTGATAAACGATAAAAACATTGACAGCCATCATGCTTTAACAAGCTTGAGCATTTAAAACGGCAGAGCGTGCTTAGCTTTGTCATCTTTGCCCGCATCAAATGCTGCACTCTTTGTGATTCACACACAGGTGTGAAAGCCATGGTGAAAGCTGCTGTCTTGCTGCGTCAACGTTCATTGTTATGGACGCCATCTTTGATATTCACTTGAGGGGCGTTTATAGACGTTT
The DNA here is from genome assembly GCF_029890125.1 of Rhinichthys klamathensis goyatoka. Classification (NCBI taxonomy): domain Eukaryota; kingdom Metazoa; phylum Chordata; class Actinopteri; order Cypriniformes; family Leuciscidae; genus Rhinichthys; species Rhinichthys klamathensis. The sequence continues at coordinate 205,026 of NW_026606758.1, forward strand.
TCGTGGATCTGTGTGAACGGGATTGTTTTGACAACATTGTCGTCTGTACACAGAAAACAGCAAAGAATATATTTTTTTTGGTTTTAGTACATTGTTGTTGTGAAAACGTACACTTTGTCACTCTCACTAGGTTCCAATGTCCAAAGTTGTCCAATATTTCAAAAGCTGGACCCAAACCCGACTGTCACATGTTCCACACTAAATTGCTATTAACAAGTCAATAAACAAGTTGCGCAAAAAAAAAAAAAAAAAAAAAAAATGTCTTACCTAATTTTAGTAGGCTAGCTGTCGTCTCCCTTCCTTGTACCTGACTGATTGTGATGCATTTACAATCTTCAGACAAGAAACTTCTATCCATGTTATTCGTCTCGTTATTCCAAGCTTAATCCACTCATTATTTCAGCTTCAAAAGTCCACTTTATGTCACGGTGACGGATGACAAATGCGACTTTGCAGTTTGCATTTCGACTCGAGTTAACTCGCATAAAAACTTATTTCCCGGCTAACACTTTTCTTATCTTAATTTTACAAGTTGCAAGTTACAGAAAACACACAAGCAGTGCTGACTGACTCTGATCACGGCCGGGTGTTCTCCGAGCCAACCGAAAACACACTTCTTTGGTGACATATTGCAGCGCAGCCGATGCACAGCGCTTTGATGGGCATAGGTTACGGCTATCGCTCTACAGCTGCGCGCGCGCCCTTCCGAGAGAAGTGCCCTTTTAGGACCGTATGGAAATCCCGGCGCATCTGACGTCATACGCGCCCATACTCGAAAAAAACTTTCCGAAACTTGTGACAACCAGGAAGGAGTATTTTGACAACAGAAATACTAAATCAAACGTACAACTTAATTTTTGAAACTTTGTCCATGTTTAGCATGGGAATCCAACTCTATAACAGTGTAAAAAACTCACTATGCATGAATAGCATTTCACCCCCCTTTAACGTTACTCAATCTTATGCCGCGTTCCAGGCAACCTGTAACCCGTGTTTTTCCAACCTTATACCCGTGAAAGTGCACTGGAACGGCAGTCAAACCCGTGACTTCCCACCCGTGAACTCGTACTAGATCGATGTACTCCCAGTTACGAGTTCTGACGTCACATAGCCCGCAAAACCATACAAAACAACAATGGCAGCCCCTACGGATGCAGTGTTTCTGCAGGCGGTACACAGTGAGAATACACTTTAGGACAATATAACGTTGCAATCAAATTAATAATAATATAATAATAATGATAATAATACACACAAGATTATGTATTACAATGTTATGTGTCTGAAACAATAAGTATGTATATACACACACGATTATGTATTACAATGTTATGTGTCTGAAAAAATAAGTATACATGTATATTGCGTGACTGGCCTGGAATGCTACAAAGTCGTGAGTCGTGGTTTGAAGTCGTGATTTACGTGCTCAAAAACCTGCCTGGAACGCAGCATTAAACAGACCCAGGACCCGAAGTAATAGATCGCACCTGACCCGGCTGACCATTTAAAATATAGACCCTTAAGGGTCCCGGGTCCTCCGTGTATAGGCTACCTCTAGTTCCAAGTGATATTTAAAGCTAGCAACAAAAAAGCATTGACAGTAGTGTTAAGTAATAGTATATGTTATATCAGCTGCTGTGCAAACAGGACGGTTTGACAGTCACTCCTGCTTAAAAACAGAAGAAAAAAAATATTATTAAGTAGGCTATAGCGTCAGTTCTGGCAGGTCACGTTAGTCAAGCTCGCATCAGCTGACTCTCAGCTGATACACTCTACCAATAGGAATACTACTAGCCTATCACTGTATAGGCTAGTATCAGCAGCTATCGTGTTTTTCAGGAGCAATAACCCTTCTCCATCCCCAGCTCCTCCTCTCATCCAGTCACGATTTGGGATTCTGATTCCCCTTGAATCAGAATAAATTCTCAAATTATGTTGTAGGCTACTTTAAAATCTTGAATTAATGATATCTGCAATACAATCATGTTGGTTCTGTTCTGTTTACCCTAAGTAACCCTATTGCTGCTCTCATCCATGCTAGGCTGCATGGATGCGCAGGGAGTTCTTGCCCAGAACAGAACCATACCGCCAATCCAAACTGTCTGATAATTGTCGTTCGTATTTGACGATAGTGGTCCTGACAGAATTGTGGATATACACAGAAAAAAAAATATTTTGAAACAATTTTCACTCAGAATTAGCGAACTAAGTTTCTAATTAGTAGAAAGACTTGAAGTAGTAATTTCTTACCCCGATAGTTTATAACTTTATTTTTTACATTGTAGCCACTGACTCAAAGTCAGAAGTCTGCAGATTTGAGTCGATGGATTTTACATAAAATTGCATAGTGTATAATGGGCACTTATTGTAAAGTTTTATCTTCAGATTATGAATCCATCCAGTCCAGCCTTGCAATTACAAGTTAACACCAGTTACACCAAATCGGGTCCATCGGAGACGTCCGATAGATTTCTTAGGCGTGCCAAAAGAACACCACAGACAGTGTTATCACCATGGGGAAATCTCAGAGTAAAACTGGGAGTTGTGAAAAATATGATACACAACTCGCATAATAACTTTGACTTTTTGCCCTTTTGAACTATAATAACGATTGCTCGTTCAGTGCCATTGCCGCTGACGTTAGCAGCATTATTTATTTGCTATCATCAAATCATCAATGTTTTGCCAGATGAGAAGTTTATCTGTCTTTTGACTCTTTTAATTCATTTTATAACTGTATCATATATCTCTTTTCATTTCTTTTATAAATGTTTTAATTTTCCTTGCTTTTATTTTTTGTTTATTTTAATTTCTTTCTGTAAAGCACTTAGAATTGCCATAGTGTCTGAAATGTGCTATATAAATAAACTTGCCTCACTGCTGTTGAGTCTTAATATCTTAATATTGGCCCCCGTGAAAAGGCCCCAATGAGTCACCCTACGGCTTTGCAGTTTTTTAAACGTGTCATGCTCTTAAGATGCATTACAGTGTTGTGCTTGGCCCGAGACAAAATCAGCTATATGCGTTTAGTGTAAAACTCTGGCTCACTCAGAGCTCTGTTGAAGGCTCACTGGCCTAGAAACTTCTGGCCTCTGTCTTCGGTCCTGGAGAGCATGGACATCATACAGTACCTGGTGAGTGTTAGGTGGAGTTTCTAAAGTGTCATTACTTGGCCATGTTGATGGAACAAGCCAGGATAGAAGGACATAGACACAGGACACAAGCAAATACAAGAATCTTTGTCACCAAGACAGGCAAAAATAACCTGAACTCATTACAACTCACAATGTCTTCTGTTAAATTATTTTTAAGCAACATTAACCTTTCACTTGAGAACCATCAACAAACCAGTACCATAATATTTTTATTATTTAATATTTTTGTATGTTCATATATTAAAATATTTATCAAAACTAAAGGCTGGAATACACTTTGGAAATATGATTTTATCATACACTTGCCAAATAGAGTAAATGGTTACTACACTAAATGACTGAGGATAACACACTAACAGACTTTCAAGTTTTTATGAACAACAAACTCACATAAAAAAACATGAACCTTGTTGCAAGACGCCTGTAAAATAAAAGTAAAAACTGTTCTAAAAACTAGCTCAAAATATGTTTGATATCCTACGACTGGATGGAATCATAGTCTGAAAACAGAAAATATGAGTATGTGCCCTTCATACACACTACTATCTCTGACGTTTGCCAATTAGCATTGACTTATCCAGACTGTAAATCACAACAAAAAATTTGTATAGTCAGCCTTAAGCAGTGTTGGGGAAGTTACTTTTAAAAGTAATGCATTACAATATTGCATTACTCCCTAAAAAGTAACTAATGTTGTACTTTACTTCTTCTTACCAGGCCTTCTTCCAAGTCTTGCAGGTGTTTTTTTTTTTTTTTCCTGAGAAGTATTTTGTTAACGCACCAATGCATTCAACATCACATAGGCTATATAACATAAACCTTAATGTTCTTTTGAAATTTACATTTAGAATATTGCTATGCAATGTGACCCATACAAACCATCTCTTAACATTACAGGTTATATTATTTGAACTGTACAACTTTATTAAAAGTTGAAGGTAATGTGTTTTGTAACTATTTTTAGTCTGTTCACGAGCATAAGTGTGCCTGTCTAAATGACTGTTATGGAAAAGAGAAAGGATTTTAATTCAGTAGTTTAAAAAAATTATAAGCAAATTAATAATACATGTAAACATACGTTACTTTGTACAATGCATAAAAAAATATAGTAAATAGTAAATAATGCATTACTTGTTACATCAAAAAATCGGATTAAGTGAAAAAAATTACCTGAAAATGTCTTATTAAAAAAAAAAGACAACACGAATAAAAACTATAAACCTGTACTTGAAACATGTTCGGACTTGAGTATGAGGTGTTTTTTTTTGCCAAAGGGGTCAGCATGTTGTTCATCACACCTTGAAGTGTCACATACAGCCTGAACTCTGATCCCCACAAAAATGCTATATTATACCTGAAAGGTCCTTTCAACAAAATGAAATGTAAACAAGGCATGTAAATCATGTGACTGCTGATATAGTACATATTTTTGATGTCACTTGCTTTGAAAGGCAAGAGTCTGCCTAAAACTGACATCTTGCATCTATTTGACAGAGCAGAAACACCAACACTTGCTCTGAAAAAACACTTTCTTAAACCAGTTGCACAGCTAACTGTCAAAATGACTGAAAGCTTTCGATGACAGGCCTGTCTCCTCTTGTTCCTGAATTGCTGGCCATTGGGAAAAATAGATTATCATCAGCTGTCTTAAAGGTGTCAGGGCCAAGTAGCACTACAGTTAATAGACTACCTCCTTCCTTCCTACTTCCCTAAATGATCACACAGAGAAACAGACACCAACCCACATACACACCCACACTAAGAATTTCAAAAAATATATAATGTTCTTAGCCGATATAAATCACCAAATTAATCTAAAAGCTTCCCAAACTGTTAAGAAAACAGTATCAAATTTTACATTTAACCAAATCAAAATGGAGTTTATTGTGGGTGTCAAAGAGCTTTCATCCTGTCCTCAAATTTAAAATGAAACGGTCATAAATGCTTTAAGACTTATTTTATTTAAGAACAGTGCATTATGAGGTTTTGTGGAAGTGTGACATGGGTGGGAGTGTGCAGTGTGATGTAGTGACAGCATTGGAAGAGTGCAGACGGCTCGTCTCAGGGCAGGTCTGCTTTCGAGAGCCAGTGGTATTGTTTTAACAGTAAATCTGTCATAATGTGACAAGGCAGTCTGACATTGATAAGGTATTATTACTACTCATTGTTTAGAAGTCGAATATCTTAAATGAAAGGTAATTACTCAGCAGGTTTTATGTCCTGGCAGCCACCATCAGCATCTCAGAGACACGTCAGGACATGTCCTCCCCTGTCATTACCAATGCTTGCAATGAAGCTCATTGCGAACTTATTAAATAATGTCATATGTTAAAATATTATAGCGGTGACTTTAATAAATCAGGTCTCACCTAGGTCTTTAAGTGTTGATTAACAGTCATTTTAGAATCAAGTTAAATATGAATTTGTATGTGATTGTCAATTTGTTAGGAGTGAATCAAACATGCTTTTAGGCCATTAACATCAAACAAAATACATATTTTTTTATCTTGATGATTCAACATAAATCTCCTTAAGGCCTCTCTCATAATGGTAAATGATGAAAACTATTATGAGCAAATTAATAATACTAGGGTTAGGGTTAGTAGAATAAGTTGACACGTAGTTGCCAAGTTATAGTCAGTAGAATTGGAGGACCAACAAAATAAAGAGCTAGCAGATATTAAGCAGACATTCTACTAATACTCTAATGACAGTTAGTTTACATGTGGCTGCAAAGTTAATTACAGTAAGTAGAATGTCTAAAGTGGACTATCGAAATAAAGTGTTACCCTATTATGTAACAATAAGACACCTACTGTTATTTGATCAAAATTAATACCTTTCTATTTTTATACATTTTTAAATGTAATTTATTAATTTGATGTTAATGAATGAATTTTCAGCAGTCATTAATCGAGTCTTCAGTGTCACATGATCCTTCCGAAATTATTCTACTATGCTGATTTGGTGCTTAAAAAACATTCTGTATTATAATTATCAATGTTAGTGGAAACCGTGATACATTCTTTTCACAATTCTTTGATGAACAGAAAATGGAACATTTATTTGAAATGAAAATATGTTTGTAACAGTATACATCTTTACTATCACTTTTAATCAATATAATGCATCCTTGCTGAATAAAAATATGAATCTCCTTAAAAACAATAGTACTGACCTTTTTAACGGTAATGTAAAAGTATTGACGTAATTTTTCAGATTGTTTAAAATGTACTTGTTTGTTTACTTAGGAGAGCAGTTTAATTCCATGTAGATTCAATAAGTTAGAAACATAGGTGTAATAGAACAACAATAAAACAATAGGTTGGTCTTTTATTTTCTTATTTTTCATTGTTATAGTTGTAATGGTGTATGTTCAACTTTAGACCACAATATTGCATGTTTCTCTGGCCATTATAGTGTTTCCCCCCTCATGTGTACCTCTTTTCCTTCCGGTGGGTGAAAATGATCCGTGGATATGAAATATGCATATGAGTTGAGAGACGTGAAAAAGTCAGAAGGTCTACAAGAAAGTCTCACTGATAAAGGTTTCGCATATCATGGGACCAGTGAGGTGAGGGCGAGTGGAAACACAACTTCCTACTCAGGCCTGTCAATCACAGTGAGCAAGGGGCCTACACTGATGACCCAAGAAAAGGAAGAGGTCTACTGAGTCCACAAATATTTCTGATGGGGGATTTCACAGTATTGTTAGGAGGAAAGAGACAGCCTGGTAAATAATACTGAAGGCCAAGAGGCCTGAATCAACCAAACTTTAAACGATTTGTGTTGGTGGAAGTATTAAGGTTAAGTCTACATCAGTGCCAAAGTGTGTGTGTGTGTGTGTGTGTATGAACAAATATATATATATATATATATATATATATATTTGTTCATACACATATACACACACACACACACATATATATATATATATATATATATATGTGTGTGTGTGTGTATATATATATGTGTATTGTATTAAAATACGTTTTTTTTGTACGTTGTAGCTAACATTCTAAGTGAAATGTCTCTCCTCACATTTGCGTAAATCACGTTAGTGAGCCCACTTTTATACCCTCCCCCTCCTGAGAGTGAAACACCTGGACCGCTGTGAAAATATTTGGCCTGTAAAGGACTCACTGCTTCAGGGCCCCATCTCAATAGCATCCTTCACTCTCATAATCAGTCTAAAGACATTATCCACTTAGTGGAGATGAGCTGAGGGGCTACAGGGGATACCAGGGCTGGGTAACACAGTTAGTCTAATGGCCGCCAAAGAGGGAGCAAGATGACTTTCAGTTGGCTTGGAGGGCAGGGGGGCTCTGGGGAGACAGGGGCTTCTCATGGGCCTGCTAATCGAATGCTTGCGTTGAGGTTTTGATATCACTCTCATTTGGGGACAACAGTTTTTATAAGCTCTGTTGACAAGGTGCAGCCTAATGCAAACAGCCATTCGCTTGCCCTTAGGCATCCAGAGAAGAGCGAATGAGTACAAACTGGGTCTGAGAGAATGAAGTTGTTTTAATGGTCTGTGTGGCCAAAGCACTTGAAGTTTTTTAGAATTACTCTATGGGGCCGCAGGGAAAAATAATACTATATGCATATAATAATAATTATAAACTGACTATATAATCTTATGCCAGGATAGTTAAATAGGGTTAACTTTATTAAGAAGATTTAATTAGAAAATGACTATTAGCTACCTTGTTATGTACATGGTGTGTGTGTGTGTGTGTGTTACCTCGCTATATACTCTGTGGAGATATATATATATATTATATTCCTTACTCCCATTTCATCAGGAGACTCATCATTTACTTTTCACTGTCAACACTTTTAACAAGCTAAAACCTATTATCATTGAAGGCATCACATATACAAGTTTATGGCCATCCACTCTCATTTACAAAACTAGACAAGTACAAACCATCTTTCTCCCAACGGAGTGATGGAACTCATGCAAAAACTAACAGTGGGAACATAGCAAACTCTCTAAAGGGACATATAAACTCCCAGTCTCTCTTTTGCAGTAAAATTCCAATGCCCCTCTTGATGTTTTTCTTCCGTAGGATGGAAGGCTAATTAGATTTTACTACAGCCATACAGCAATATTGCCTTCATGGGAAATCCACACAACTAATATGAAGCTTTTACAAGGCTTTCAATGATTCAATCATGAAGTTGTACGGTCATTTGCTTGTACACCCACTTCATGTCATGACGGCAGCAGTGGGTGCAGTTGGAACACTTTTCAAGTATGGAAGTTGTGTGTGGTTGTGGAAGTTGTGGGATACGTCTTTGATTTACTGAAAAAGAGAGAAGTGTTCTGCTCTTGGCTGGAGGAGCTGTTATATGCAATTAAACAGTATGAGTCTCTTTGACACGTCTATTTAAATGGTTTTCATTCTCCAGTGTGGACTAAAATCCCTCAAATCCAAGTCCAAAGTTTAGGATGTTGAATGTTCAATCTGACTCAGCCATTTACATTTTTTTCATTTAGCAGACACTCTTATCCAAAGTGACTTACAATTGAGCAATACAACAAGCTCATCTTAAAGGAGAACTCCGGCGCAAAATGAACCTTTGGTCTAATAAAACATTGGTACCTAGTCAACCGTTCTCTGAGATTTGTTTTCATGATAATCGAATGTAAAGAGTTTTATCTCTAAAAACTGTTTAGCGTATAATGCTAGTAATGGGGGCATTTAATAAGTAAAAAGAAATCGCTAGTTTATACCACTAACAAGGCTCAAAATAGCCCCACACGAACACAGTTACATAATGAGGGTCCCTACATGCAAAACGAAGCATTGAGAACTTTGTAAGTGTACAGACCGTTTAATAAGAAGATAAAGATAAAGACAGTCCACTTTGTGTATACAGACAGGAGCCATCTTTGGAAAACAGTCTCGACTAATCAAACCTCGAACGCCATTCATACAGTTCAGAAGTTCACTGAACTTCATACAGTTCAGCTCACTTAGCACGTCGTTCGTGGTTTGATTAGTCGAGACTGTTTTCCAAAGATGGCTCCTGTCTGTATACACGAAGTGGACTGTCTTTATCTTTATCTTCTTATTAAACGGTCTGTACACTTACAAAGTTCTCAATGCTTCGTTTTGCATGTGGGACCCTCATTATGTTACTGTGTTCGTGTGGGGCTATTTTGAGCCTTGTTAGTGGTATTAACTAGCGATTTCTTTTTACTTATTAAATGCCCCCATTACTAGCGTTATACGCTAAACAGTTTTTAGAGATAAAACTCTTTACATTCGATTATCATGAAAACAAATCTCAGAGAACGGTTGACTAGGTACCAATGTTTTATTAGACCAAAGGTTCATTTTGCGCCGGAGTTCTCCTTTAAAGAGGCAATAAACACAATAAGTGCTAATAAAACAGAATTTCAGCCATCGTTCAGGCATTCATTTGTCTGGTTGCTAACATTTCTTCCCTAAAAAAGAGCAGATAACAAAGAGGTTTAACTGCTGGCATGCAAGTTACTTGTTCACACCGGAGAGACACTAAGTTTGCTATGGTTACCAATATGTCAATCATTGCAGTTTCAGGAATGACTCCAGAACTCTGTTCACACTCTAAATGATAATTCAGATCATAGGCCCCATATTCGATAGCTCCATGACTTGTGCAGTTGTTTGTGATTTACTGGATAAAGATTAAAGAGTTAGTTCACCCAAAAATTAAATTTCTGTTATTAACTACTCACCCTCATGTCGTTCCAAACCCGTAAGACCTTTGTTCATCTTCGGAACACAAATTAAGATATTTTTGATGTAATCCGAGAGCTTTCTGACCCCCCATTGACTGCAACTCGGATCTTCAAAGAAAAACAGTTGTTAAGGGGGTCAATAAAATAAGGAATATCTTGATTTTTAATTAGCTTATTTTAACGGTTATTGTCATTTTGAGGCTCCCTTGGACGTTTCCTGAGGCCCCCGGCTCCCTGATTAAGGAATCACTGATTTGGGGATTAACTTCCGCATTTAAATACTAATGTCACTCCCAAAACTCTCCAGTGTGTGGGCTTGGTCCAGTGGTACTTTGTCCTGGGTTTTTGCATTCATCACGTTATTAGTTTTGTAACACATTGTTCTCCACATATAATCATCGCCGAAGACATTGTGTGGTTAAACCAGATGTTTAAATGACATCTAAGCCCTATGCTTTTCTTAATTCAGCTAATGAAAAAACATGTAATAGGGAAAGATTGAGACATATTTTAACAAATAAAGTGCAGCACGTCCACATAAATCCACACGTTTGTTTTTTATCTAACTAAAACATTTATAAAACAATTTTTTAGCAAACCAGTTAAAAAATGATAGTGAAAAATAATTCAATGTTGCCCAATATTAGACAGAATTATTGAATAAAAACAATGTAAAATCCACTACACCTGATCATACACTGATGCTTCAATCCTTCCACTGCAGCTCAGTTCTGATGAAACTTCACTGTAATACAAAGCAATGTCCCCAATGCAAATATCACACACTCATTTGGAATTCGGTCCCTGTGGTTTGTTTTAAGTGCTCAGGGCACCTCAAGTTTCTTATTTATCAATTTTTTTAATTTGTGTCATATAAACACAAACAGATTAGATAATAGAGACGAGGGAGCGTGGGATTAATTTTGAAGGGGCTCATTAGCACGTGGCTAGTCTAGGATAATTAGCTTTCGTTTTTCCCCACGGCCTCTAGTCATATTGCAATGTGGCAGCTGCTTTTACACCCCACCCCCCCATTCTCTGCCTGATAAGTGGCTGTCAATCAAATAGGCCTGAGTTTAGCAACATCTGTGACTAGGGCTGCATCCTGAGTGGTTCATAGCAACAGCATCCATTTGCTATAATAGTGTCTGGATCACTGTCCTCTGAGACACCCTCTTCAGTCATCAATCATGTTGCACTAGAAAATAACTACAGTATAAAAGCAGGATAAAGAAACACACCAAAAGATTATGTAAAAAGAACAATATCGATAATATTTTAGTTGTAACTTAAGTAGTATTACAGTCGTGCTCAGAATTAATGGCACCCCTGGTAAATATGATCAAAACTGGCTGTAAACAATAAATCTGTATCGTTTATCCTTTTGATCTTTCATTCAAAAAATTGCCAAAAATCTAACCTTTCATTGAAGTAAAAGAATTGAAAGTGGGCGGGATATCACATTATGAAATAAATGTTTTTCTCCAAAACACGTTGGCCACAATTATTGGTACCCCTAGAATCTTTTACGAGTAAAATATCTCTGAAGTATATTCCCATTAATGTTTACTTTTTTAGCACACCAGGGTGACTAGGAACATGACATTGTCCAACCATGACTTCTTATTTCACAGGAGTTTAAATATGAGGAAACACAAAGGCCAAATTGAAATGAGTAAAACCAAAGAATATAGTTCTGATGTGCATCAAAAGATTGTTGAGCATCACAAAATAGAAAGTGGCTGTAAGAAAATAGCTAAAGAATTGAAAATCCCCATTTTGACCATCAGGGCAATAATTAAGAAGTTCCAATCAACTAAAGATGTTACGAATCTGCCAGGAAGAGGACGTGTGTCTATATTGCCTTAATGGACGGTGAGGAGGAGAGTTTGAGTGGCCAAAGACTCTTCAAGGATCACAGATGGAGAATTGCAAAGATTAGTTGAGTCTTGGGGTCAGTTATAAAAAAAAAACCTACATCCCCACATGTTGTGTGGGAGGGTTTCAATAAAAATCCTCCTCGCTCAAAAAATTCTAGGGCTATCAATAATTGTGGCCAACGTGTTTTGGAGAAAAACATTTATTTCTTAATGTGATTTCCCCCCCACTTTCAATTCTTTTACTTCAATGAAAGGTTAGATTTTTGGCAATTTTTTTAATGAAAGATCAAAAGGATAAACGATGCAGATTTATTTTTTACAGACAGTTTTGATCATATTTACCAGGGGTGCCATTAATTCTGAGCATGACTGTATATTAAATATTATTTTGATTATTATTATTAACTGCAGAAGAAATTCAGATCCATTATAACACAAGTTTTAAAACTTTAAACTAAATTTTAAATTTGAGAAAGAAAAGGTTACTGCATTTTTACACACACAACAAAAAGTATTTTAAGGACAAATTTAACTTGTTAAATTAAGATATTTATATGTTTCATTCTATTTTTACTAACTTAACGACTGTCAGCTTAAAATGAAGTAAATATTCTCCAGATAATATTTTAATTATTTGCTTTGGATTTAGTTCATAATGCAAACACCAATTTAATTTTGAAAACAACATGGCTCTATATTATCCATAATATATTTTTTAAATATATAACTGCCTTTATATTTTAGGAAGTGTCCCTTGCAGTTGGAATCATCATATTTGGGAATATCAAGACATTAATCTCAATTATAATCCTGTCATGTTTTATGAAACATAACATCTATTTTATTGAAGGTTTTGAAAACTATAGTAACAGCAGGTAAAAGAACAACAACAAAAACCCAGCATCTTTGTACAAGAACAAAAGATTGATCTAATATTATTATTTGCTGACTGATTAACAAACTTGCTAATGTGCAAATAAAAACATTTTCTAAGACATTTTCTCATTCAGCACAGTCAACACAATTTTAAATTTTCATTTTATTCCACACATGAATAAAATGACACATATAACACACATGAAAACAGTTAACTACACTTGACTACAGTAAATCCTCAATTATAGTTCCTATCTGAGAACCCTAATGAGGTCCAGACTGATCCGATTCCTCTGAAGATCCACATTCATGACCCGTACCTCTACCCGCTCACCTGGGCCGAGAGCTAGGCTTCTTCGCCTCTGGTCAACAGGAAGTTTTTCCGGCGTGATGAAACGCTTTGGGATGAGACCAGAACGGCCCACTCCGATGTCCACAAAGGCTCCAAATAAAGCAGTGTTTGTTACACGGCCTGTCAGCACCATGCCACCGTGCAGGTCATTCATGGACACAATTTCTCGCTTGAAGTCTGCCTGCTCAAAATCTATTGAGGGCAAAAAAAGAAAATAATTAGGGTAAGTTGCAGTCACATTACTAAAATTTGGGTAAAAAAAAGAATGATGCACAGTTCACACAAAAGTCAAACCAAGCGAACAACTTCATAGGGAACTTTTTCGCCCTCACGCGGAACACTTGATCACTTGCGAAATTCCGCAGAGCAACGGTAATACAACTGCCCCGTTAGAATCAAAGATGAAATTCAGGAGAGAGAGAATACAGATTTGGTCTATTTCCAATAACTAAAGGCCCGTTCACACCATGATAACTATTAGCGTCCACACCAGCGGATGATATCGTTATGTTTATTCTAAGTGTGTGCTTGTCTGCCGCTTTAAATGCTCAAGCTTGTTACAGCAGGATGGATTCTGATTGGCTGTCAATGTTTTTATCTTTCCAGCTGGATAAAATCTTTCTGAAAGTGATTCCAACGATATCGTTTCTCTGTGTCGTTATTCTTATAGCTGTGGTGTGAACTCTGCTATTCTTTAATATTGAGAATGATTTTTAAAACAACATCTTTATCATTATGGTCCTTGGTGTGACGGACCGGGCCTTAAGACTGACATAGCCTAGCCTTGCCCTTCTTCCCTGCTTCAAACTGATGAAAGAACTCCAAAGCTAGACATTAGAAACAAGCTTTGGTTAATAATGTAAAACAAACAATATTACCAAGCCTCTCAAACCTCTTCTTTCCAAGCCCATTTTGTCTGATTTTTGGGGTGAATTTCTTTGGGAGGTGCTTTTTACATAAACATGGCCTCTCAGCAGGCTCTGCAGTCCAGGAAACATTCATCTCTGATTATTCTTATCCACCTTACCTAGAGCACCGCTCACATGGCAGTTATTTATACAGCTGGCTACAGAGCAGAACCCATCAGGCTTCCAACCAGCGGAAGAGAGCCTGCAAGCCTTCTAATGAGAAAGCTAGCGTCCCATCTAGTGCACGACACAGACGAGATGACATCTCATCATCTGGAGTATCCTGCACTAATGGTCTCGATCAATAACGTTAAAAAACACTTTATTCAGATATGAGCAAAAGGTTGTTTTTTTTTAATGCATTTTCAGGTTAAATTATTTCTTAAAGGTCTACAAATAGATTTTTTCTTCCAGCAGAGTCTTAATTCAAATTCGACGAACATTGCCATCATCTTTTCAAGTATTGAAATAAAACCTCCTCCCCTTCAAGAAAACCTTTCTCTGAATATAATGAACTTTGTTCCCCTACCCTGAAAACGCGTTAAGACATTCATCTCAATTATAATCCTGTCACCTTTAATGAAACATAACATTTACTATCAACACCCGCAGAAGGAAAACAATGTCTTCTCAGATGTCTGAACTTAACATAAAAACCAGAAGAGGCATTTGTTGTTCGGTCGTTTTTATTCACTCGGAGAGTCACTGGGGGATTTTAGCGCTGGGATCAAGGCTACTCTGCTTTCCTCTTTACGCAGCTTTCTCTCTCATTAATGATATATATGTCGGCAGGTCTGCTTTAATAATGCGGGTCTTCCCCCAAATTACGCGGCAAGACTTCAAAAGCCTGGAGCGCCGCCCAGTCATCTCACAGACAAGAGACGGACTCAGGGGAGACGGGAGGGAAATTGTTAGATGGGAAGGAGGAAAAGAGAACGAGATGCCAGCATTGTCTATGATCTGCGTAGCGGCCATGTTGAGAAAGTACTTTGATACTGCGGTTTGTGTTGTGCTAAGTTAATTTCAAAACCTTCATCTGTGTGTTACCCTAAGGTACAGTCCATTTCTGTTTTAAAATGTTGCCACAGGCTATACGATACGAAAAACACAAGTTCAAAACATATGCATTGTGTTAAAAAGCCAACAGCTAATGTAACTCCATAAATTTCATAAAAACATATTTTGAACAACGATGAAATAAGATGCGCAAAAAAACTGATTGGTTTGTAGTTTTCAGCAATTTTACTAAAAACTTTAAAGGAACACTCCGACTTTTTGGGACTTTAGCCTATTCACCTTATCCCCCAGAGTTAGATAAGTCCATACATACCTTTTTCATCTCCGTGCGTGCTACAAGTCTGTTTGACGCACCCACCGCTAGCCTAGCTTAGCACAAAGACTGGATGTAAATGGTTGCAGCTAGCATACTAATCCAAATAAGTGACAAAATAACGCAAACATTTTCCTATTTACATGTTGTGATTTGTATAGTCACAGAGTGTACAAAAAACAAAGTCACATGAGACACAGACATATTTTAACCCATATAAATACTGGGAACTATATTCTCTGAAGGCGAAGCACTGCTACTTGGGCGGAGTGATAACCGCAGCACCTGAGATGCGCTCTCTGCTCCTCACCACGGCGCGTCTCAGGTGCTGCGGTTATCACTCCGCCCGAGTAGCAGTGCTTCGCCTTCAGAGAATATAGTTCCCAGTATTTATATGGGTTAAAATATGTCTGTGTCTCATGTGACTTTGTTTTTTGTACACTCTGTGACTATACAAATCACAACATGTAAATAGGAAAATGTTTGCGTTATTTTGTCACTTATTTGGATTAGTATGCTAGCTGCAACCATTTACATCCAGTCTTTGTGCTAAGCTAGGCTAGCGGTGGGTGCGTCAAACAGACTTGTAGCACGCACGGAGATGAAAAAGGTATGTATGGACTTATCTAACTCTGGGGGATAAGGTGAATAGGCTAAAGTCCCAAAAAGTCGGAGTGTTCCTTTAAGTAATTTTCGCAATTTCAACAAAAACTCATCTATGTCAGTGAGATAACATTATCTAGGTGACAAATCAGCAGTTTTCAAGACATAACAAATGAATGTACAAGATTAATAAATGTGACTGTGGCAACACAGCACTGACCCGGAAAGGGGTTAACTTACGTTAACTTGCTGGGCCAGTGGGTAATCTTTTTTTTTAGCCCTGCAAATATCTTTAGAGACATAGGTTATACTGTCCTCTATAGAGAGGAAACAGTGTGGGCACGTCACAGATTGATTCTTACCCTGACGAATGTCAAAGCCAGGTGGCTGAATGAGTCCATCCACAATGAGCTGTAGAGTCTCAGGTGTGGTGTCCAGAAATTTGCCCAAGACATCCAGACCACTGCTCTGAACACTGCTTTCAACACTCTGCCTGAGAACAGCACTGCCCATCTGATCCAAACTGCCCCCTATTTGAGACAAGAACCTGAATGAAGAGAGCAAGAATTGAAAATTACTCGCTTGACAAGTGAAGAAATAAATTACGTGCATTTTGTTTTTAAGGACATTTCATTTAAAACCTGTAAACTTTATATCTTATTCAGAAACAGTCCACATAGGAACACATACACTTGATTCAGATATTGTGGTAAGGCAGTGAGGTTTGTTGAGGTCCATGGGAGGTGGTGTCTTAATGAATGGCTTTTTAATAGCCCTTCCCAGAGCCCAGCACACGTGGAGGAACTCCCCCGACACCGGCAAGGAGCCTGAAGGTCGACACACGGAGTGGAGGAGAGCAAAGACTGGGAGAGGAGGTAGATATGGGAGGGGAGGTGAGACTAATTATACCCTAAATCTTGATTTCTAGAGTCCCAGAGATGAAGACTCCGTCTCCCTTAATAAATCTAACCGCCTTGTGAGCGCCATACATTAAAGGAAAAGGTTAGTAGCAGTGAAGCAGGAACACAGACCAAACACAGCCAGCGAAAACGATCCAGACATGGCCTATTACTTGGCACAACCCATAATCTCTAGCTCAGGATGAGCCAATATTTTCATAATGTGATCATGAACTGCAACACGGAGACAGTGCTCAAACTTCAGCTTCATACTGCGTTGCATAGTAGGTCAGTCTGTAAGGGCCATATACTCTAAATAGAAAACTGCTTATGTGTAAATGCACAACATATGTATGGGTGTGAATCTTTAGGCACATCATGATTTGGTTTAGGGAGTTGCATTCAAATTATTGATTACAAATAAATGCCCAGCGCTGACACTTCCAGGTTCTAAAGGTTTAGTTTGTGGTTCAAAGGCTACCCATATATAACAGTATTAACAAATATTATTAAATAATTTACAGATAATTTACAGAACATGCTTAACAGATTTAAAACCAAAGGTCTGCTTATAATAATCACTAAAAGACACATGCCGAAGAAACTGGAACAATCTGTAACTAAAAATATTGTGATTTTAAAAATTAAATTCATTGCAATTTTAGTGCCAGAATTTTCAGATCTCATAAAAATTATTATCTTCAATGTTCTGTCCTATGTATGCTTTTTCAATCAATAAATTGAATTAAATAATCAGATTAAAATTTGTATGCATCAATGCAGAATAATTTAAGATAATTCATAACCATAAGAAATGTTCCCACATTAAAATTCTGCCTTATACTGATTATGTTTGTGTTATGGCCAATAGCCAATAAATGGTCGATAATAAAATTCTATACAATGTTGTCTAAAAAAAAAAATAGTTCGGTCAAAAGTGAATTTAGTCATCACAACATTATGTCCCCTGTGTAATTTTCTTTTCATCATTGATTTACATGTAAATTTACGCATACTAAAAAAAGGCCAGTCCATAATTCCTCATATTGCCTTAATACAACCACTAAGTGCGTGCATGAATACTGCTCCCTTAGAGCATGATGCAAATGAGCTGTATAACCTCTACAGGGACACACATGTCCTGGAGTGAGCAACAAGCCTGTAGCCGGGGGGTCAAGCTGTCCAGAGGTGGCTGTGGAATGCTGGGGTCCTGGGCATTCCTGGAATGTGAGTTTTGGCAAGAGGAGGGGGCGGACCTGCTGAGCCAGCTTGCTGATGGATGGCCATCGTCGTGACAGCCTGACGCCAGCGCAGCTGTCCTCTGTGTGACTGACAGGGCAGGTGGGTTTAAGCCCCACCCATTTCCTGCTGCAGAGAGAGGGCTTGACAGCAACAGTGACAGGCAAATCTACCAGCACTCCTTCTTTTGTATGTACTCAGACAATTTCACAATTCGCACACAGATATACAACACTAATACTCATACATACAGATCATTGCTGCTCCTCGACTCACTCCTTTAAAAAAGTGTATGACTGACAGGAAGGATGCTGATAGCATGCAATTTTAGACTGTGTGTAGAGAGCATTATACTGTATGTTTGCTGAGAGTGGCGAAAGGTTGTGTAGAATATGGAGATGGTTTGGGTCTGTTGGCACAAGTTCTTTCAAGAATATTCATTAATGTTAGAACAAGGTTAAGAACATGTGTATGCGCATGTCTACATTTACATTTACATTTATTCATTTAGCTGACGCTTTTATCCAAAGCGACTTACAATTGCTATATACGTCAGAGGTCGCACGCCTCTGGAGCAACTAGGGGTTAAGTGTCTTGCTCAGGGACACATTGGTGTCTCGCAGTGGATTCGAACCCGGGTCTCTCACACCAAAGGCATGTGTCTTATCCACTGCGCCATCACCACCCATGTGTCTATCTACACAATTATTAGTGAATGATACCCAATGACAGGATGGTTGCCAGGGTGTTGCTAGGGAACTTTACATAGTTGCTAGGGCATTGCTATGCAGTTGCAAGGGTGTTCTGGGTACTTTTTAGGGATTTTACACCTGTTTTATCGTCCACCAGGCAAAAACCATACGTTTAACTTTAACAAGCTGCGAGATTTGAGTTATCATGGCTTAGCACAAACAGTGTTGGATGAGTTATGCACCAAGGTATACTAAGAGTTAAACCTGCTAAGAACGAACCCAAACCCTAAAAATTGCTGACCATATATTTTCAATACTGACCTGTGAAGACAGAAGTTCAGTGCCAAAAGAAGCCTTTCATGCTCACTTTGAAACACCTAACAGTTCTAGAGCAGAACTAGATCTAGTGAGACAAAAAATAATCATAGACTCTTTTGGGCCTTTGAGTAATGAGGTGATGAAAAAGCAAAGAGTAACAGACACGAACACACACTGTGGATGAATTCCAGCTTGTCTCTCAAGTAGAAGGTTTGATGAAAGAACTGCAGAACAGAGTCATTCATGTGGTATTGCATGTGGCATTGCATGTTCTGCAGCCTCCAGTCCAGAGCAACAACAGCACTAATGGTCAAACTTTGACCATTAAATTTCATAGAATTTATATACACTACTGTTTAGAAGTCGGTATGATTTTTGCTCAATGTTAAAAACCATACATAAAAAAAAAAAAAAAAAATTTCCAACGGAAAATTAATTTAAAATTCAGACTCTAGCTTATAGTGTCCTGCTTGTAAAGGACTTCACACATATACCTGTGCCCTGTACTTGAACCAATTTCAACAAATTACTCAAGCACTCATATTGCCCAACAGCAACTACCCATCATCCTCCACTAGTACTTTACAGATTTCCGTGATGTTGGTCAGGGACACTGTGCTTCCCTCCAGCTGTCCCTCTGGAACGCCAGAGTTGGCACAAGGACAGAATGGAGATGAAGAGAGAGAGAGGAGGGTGCAGTGCTGAACTCTGAGTGATTTATGAACAGTTACAGTGTGAGTGTGGCGGTGGTGGGCGATTGGCCCAAGGGCTCAGGTTTCTGGAGGGGGTCTCAGCTGGGCTTATGTTTCCCTCTGGTGTGTTAGTGTTTAGGGGGTACCAGGGCTTCTGCTCTTTTGGATCCAGAAGAGTGGAGTCGGCCTTATTCTCCGGACATAATGAAAAGCAGCTCTGCCGAGGAGCATTGTGGATGAGGCCTCTGTTCCCCACACCGTAAGCTACTGGGTGGGCCCAATGATAGAGGCTATCCAGACACAATGAGGCTGCTTTAGTGTGTGGTCCCCTTAGCAATAACCCTGAAGTTAATTCTTTATCATCAGTGAATGTGAGAAATTTGATATCAACCCTCAGATGATTCAGTGACTGAGAAAAATAAGTTACTAATGCTACATTGAAGAAGATGAAGAAGAGCTATTCACTTCTTCAGATTCATCTTGGCAATACTCATAACGGCAAAATGGATCTGTGTTGCTTGGTTGTTGAAGACAGAAAAGTACTCAACAGCCATAATTTACGTTAAACCTAATGCAATATCTAACCGCAACACATTTGCTATAGATTTTCAGAGGTCTGTTCTGCACACAAAGCTATCATATGACTTCAGAAAACTTGGAACGCTGTGCAACAGTCATATGGAGCACTTTTATGATTGTTTATAAATTTGGACCTTGACAGCATCTGTCCTCATTTACTTTTATTATATGAAAAAGAGTGGCCAGGATATTCTTCAAAATATATTATTTTGTGTTCCACAGAAGAAAGAGATAGGGCTTTGAAATGACATGAGGGTGAGTAAATGATGACAACATTTTTATATTTGGGTGAACTGTTCCAATACACCACTTCTGATGCTGTTACAAGATTTTTGGTACTTTCCTGTCGAGACTGTTTTCCAAAGATGGCTCCTGTCTGCATACACGAAGTGGACTGTCTTTATCTTTATCTTCTTATTAAACGGTCTGTACACTTACAGAGTTCTCAATGCTTCGTTTTGCATGTAGGGACCCTCATTATGTTAGTGTTCGTGTGGGGCTATTTTGAGCCTTGTTAGTGGTATTAACTAGCGATTTCTTTTTACTTATTAAATGCCCCCATTACTAGCGTTATACGCTAAACAGTTTTTAGAGATACAACTCTTTACATTCGATTATCATGAAAACAAATCTCAGAGAACGGTTGACTAGGTACCAATGTTTTATTAGACCAAAGGTTCATTTTGCGCCGGAGTTCTCCTTTAAGTCCACACCACAAATATAATGATAATGACACAAAGGAACGATATCATAGGAATCAATTTCAAAACAATTGTTTTGTGTGAACAGGATTTAAATGTATAAAAAAAATTACAAAAAGAACTTACTGTTGATAAGCACTTCCTGCGGACTGGGGTGTCAAACACACTTCTCTTTTTAACGTAATCAAAAAAAAAAAAAACTCCCACTTGCGAGCTAATTTATTTTAGGTGCGGGTAGAGTGTCTTGGTTTCATATGTTATCTCCTGAGAAACTATTTTGTGCGGCAGTAGTAGGGACACACTGCCTCGTCATTTCTTTTTTCCCACTTTATAACGGTTGGCAACCTGCGTTAAGGTGCAATGTAGAAGTGTCAACCAGATTTCTGGCGATGGATTATTTACAATATTATCATAGGTGTAGTATTAAGACATCATTGTTTGATTTTTCAATTATCATGCTTATTGCCAAAACCAGTGTTTTGTGACAGCCCTAATCACTACCTTCCTCTACGCTCTCGCAAAATGTAAGCACTCTCGGTTATTGGCTATAATAACATAAATATCAAGCCTTAACCAGTCTAGAGTGAAGTCAGAGCTTATTTTGTTATAATTTACATATCCAAACATTAAACTTTGTTTCACAGCTAATACATAAATACTACATACATAGATGGACAATCAGGGGGTCAGCGCTACATATTGTGTATGTGTTTTGTGTGTGTGTATGAGTGGGAATTGGTGGGGCTAAGGGTATCAAGTTCATCACATTAGAGCAACATGATCCGCCATTACCGTCCACTGGCCCATGCTTCACAAAGCGCCCAACGTGGAACAAAATCACTCACAAAATGGAGGAAGACAAGCTGCATGTTTTCACAAGCACAATGTGTGACTGATTTAAGCCACCTCCAGTCCCGACTTCACAAATATTAAGTGCAAACCAGTTACTGATGCTGAGAGGGGTGCATTTTTATTTAATTTCTATTCTCATTAACTGCTGCATTGATGTATAAACAGGGCCGTGAATGAGAATGAGAGGGGAAGTGAAAAAGAGATGTCCAATAATTCGCAATGGGAAAGCGAATGAGCTGGTGAAACAGAGGACAAGAGTGATGAACCCAGTTCAGAAATGGGTTACAGATTGTTGGGAATATGTCAAGCTTGTCATCATCATTATAAAGCCATCGCTCAGACGGTTCTGCTCGCATCATTAGCCTTATGATTCCAGCCCTGGCTGAAGCTCGCAACATATTTGATACAATTTATTAGCAATACCCAGAATTCCTCCCAAGCCCCCTAGAAACCCTTGTTTAAAGTCCGGTACATTAGCTGGGCGCTACATTTTCAACTCAGCACTGCTGGTGGCCATGTTTAATCAAATCTGTTACTCCAAGAAAAATATGCTTGCTCTCATGATGACAATTGGAGTGGAGAAACGTCCATTAGCACAGCATTTGGTAACGATAGAGAATGGTGATAATACAAGGGACTGCAAAGGGAGGCTTTTCTGCCTGGTTTAGTCGGAAATGAAGCCTAACGGAGAGAAATGAAAACAAACAGAAGAGGAGGAGAGGAGGGAGGATATGACAGGGTGATTATTCCCCCACTCCATACCCCTAAGTGGCTTTATTAGACCTCTGACCCCAAAAGGCGCCTCTGATGACAGATCAGGCAGAGAAAGAGTGGACAGACATTTACTCACACACGAGTCACACATGCATATACAGTGGGGTCCACAAGTCTCAGACCACCAGTGAAAATACGTCTATTTTAAATCTATTTAATTTATTATATTATGTTCTATTTATTATTATGCAATATAATTTGTACTGAAAGCATGTTAATTGAATTACAAAGATTAAATAAAATATCTGTAATAGAATTAAAACAGAATGACAATATAGATAAACTATACTATCTTATACTGTATATATATATATATATATATATATAAAGGTATATTTTTAAGTCATAACTTTATTTGTTTTATTTTCTTTGTTTATTTCCAGGTTTAAAAAAACAATCCCAGATTTTCAATGTGGTCTCAGAACGCAAATGCACACATACACAAACAAAGTGACACAAAGTGTAATTGCACTAGTAGTACACACACTGTGCTACACCTAATGCCAAAGTATGACATCAGCTATGGAGGAAATTAAAAAAGTGAGTAATAGGCAGTGAATGAATGTCTTGTTACTAAATTATAGTTGCCATTCACCAATAAATCCTCCAAATTCCACAGCCCTCGGATGCCATGCCCACGGTTCATATTCAATTTTAAAAAACCTCTTTCACATGCGTGCACTGATTTTGATTTAACTTGCAGCTGTCATGCACGCAAGCACATCCAAACCACAGAGCATCCGTGCACTGCGCACATCTTCTGGAAGCAACAGGCACAAGTGTCAGATTGGAGTAGTCTAAACAGACTTGAGCAGCACAGCTGTGGAGAGAGCGTCATTCACTGCCAGAGAGGCCAGAGAGTGCTGAGCACACGCTGAATGTGCTTTTCATATGAGCGGCAGCAGCTCGCACAACTCTCACACTGAGCAACCCCGATGCTCCCACTTGAGGTAAACACTCGCTACCACTTGGGTCAATCCTTAAGCAGATTCAATAATCATCTGCTGTAGTACAGTAATGTGATAGGTCAGTGCCATGCTCTTTTCTCACCTCAAAGCGATGCTGTATGATTCAGGGTGGATGCAGGTTTGGTCCAGAGGATTAAACCCGTTAGAGGTGCTATCAGAGCCCTTGACTTTTCTCTTCTTAGCTGTCTGTTTCTGAACCTCAAGGTCTTCGTTCCCTCTAGAGCAGATACTGTATAAAGCACAATTACAAAAACATTAGAGTAAAAAGGGAGATTGGGGTAAGATGTGCCACTATTTACTTGCTTTCAACAAGGAGAAATGAGATGTTTCTGATGACATCATTATAATACATAAGGATGAGATTAGAAGATTATCGACTGGGATTAGAACTGTCTATAACAAATTACCATAAAATTATAAGTAAAAAAATGTGAGACAACTTGACCCACTTTGCCCCAAATATATGAATTTAACTGAGAAAATAAGTAAAATAATTCACTAAACAATCACTTTCCAAAATCTTTTGTGTGGCACATTATTTGCATTTTCATCAATCAGCCAGAAAAAGGTTTAATATTCAGAAAATGTTAATGTAGTGAAAGGTTTTTTACATTATCTAATAACATTTGTGATATTAATAGTGTTTGTAATAGTGTTTTAAGTTCATAGCATTTGGAGGCAAAAGTCGTCATCATTATTAGCCACTGGCACATCTTAACCGAAGCATAAGACACATACATTTTTTTTATTTAATAATTCATGGCTAATGTTTAGACAAATAATTTACATCACTTTATACACAAGCCTTCGTGTTTATAAATATACTGTATGATCATGTGAGAAAAATAATGCATAATTATTTGTATTAAGGGGTGACATCTTATCCCATTCTCTCCTACAGGATATAAAGGTAGCTTGGTGCAAAAACATGTAGAAGTAGAAGTGGCATGGCCCAGCCGTATACCTGGGTACGGTCTCTGGGTTGATCCTGATGAAGCCGGCACACTGCTGAAAGCTCTTAGGACCGAGGCCTTTGACCAGTTTTAGCTGCTCTCTATTGAGAAAAGGTCCATTCTTTTCTTTCCACTCCATAATATTGCGTGCTCGCCCTGCATTCAGACCTGCTATGTGCCTAATAAAACAAAATAATACACAATTAAATTTGTTTTTATTACTTTTTGTCTGGCTAATATTGCTATTTTTCTCTGACATTCAGAAATGGCATCCTAAAATATATCTTATCTGTCACAATGAAGTTTAACCTGTCAGATATTACAGATATTTAGTTTAAAAAAGCCTACATTTAATCTCTCACAACTTCCTGCTTGAACGCCCGGTTCAATTACAGTTTGTTTTTAGAATTAGTCATTGCTTCATATGTCAATACCCAGCATTAACCACACATCCTGTATTAAGAACTTCACCTTAGAAGTCCACCCAAGGCTATGGAAATTATTTTTCATACTTATGTAATCCCTATATATTCACAAACAAGAAGTCAGATATTAGTAAAATATTGAGAACATTTTCCACCAGAATTACCAAATGGCTGCCTAAGATCTCATAATCTTTTTGACCTTTTCATACAAAACAGAAAGGCATTGAGAAGATTTTTTGTGACCCGGTATGGCCAATTCGAAGTGGCAGCTCCCCTAAAAGCAGCTATGTAAACATTGTATGTCATCACTTATAAATAACGGGCGAATAATGCTGGAGCCACGAACATGTCGTCTGGAGTTCTGGTACTGAGAGCTCATTTAAAGTCAGGTAAACAGATGACCTGTTCCCAGCCTACCTCACGAGCATTTAACCCTGCCTCTTAATGGGATCATATAGCTTTCTAGCTCAGAATAGTGATGTATGTGTGTCTAAGTACAGTATAGGTCATAGGCATAAGCCTACAGAATTAAATAGAGCAATCTGATCTTTGATAAATGTGTGCCTGTTTCATTCTAATGCTTACACGCATCTAAATTTAGCGTATTGATGAAATATGAAAGTCTACCTGCTTTCATCAAAATATTTTTTAAACTCGCTTAAGTACACATAACCTCTATAGTGTTGAAAGTATTTTTTTCCCCCAAGAATAAGCTGTGTAAATGAAAGCAAACGTTTCTAAGGCATGCCGAGGGGCATGTAGACATGATTCTTATTGTATTCTGGAAATATATTATTCCAAGCCACCTTTTTCCATAGTGCAAACAATTTGCAATTACTCACGAAATCCTACAAGGTATTAGACAGAGCGAGTGGATATAATGAATGTATACATTTCAGTGTTTCTGTAAGTTTATGTGACTAATATTCGAGGCTATATATCTCAATTTGTGTATATGTTAGGGAACAGCAATGTTTGTGTATGTAGATCACAATGTTTGTGTGTAGTGGGGAAGTGAAAAGATGTTACAGTTCGTGCGACTGAGTGTGTGTGTGTGTGTGTGTGTGTGTGTGCGCGTGCACAACGTGTAGGGTGTCAGACTAAACAGAGAGCTAAGCAATAGCGGGGAGGCGAGTGAGAAGTTGCCATGTTGTGACTCCTGCTGGAAAGTATTTGGTCTCTACCTCATCAGCGTCTCTGAACAGATGTTGATGTCCACTCCCACGAAGCTCACACACTCCTGCACCACCCCGTCCAACGCTGCCCTCAGCAAACTCTGCGACACGTCGTGCTGGAAAGAGTGACCAGTTTTAGAATGTGTGTTTGTTTAAGAAAGGAGAAGGAAGGGCTCTGTATTTGACCTGGGCTCTGAAATTAAAATCAAACACCTTGAAGGATGTTTTATCTAGTATGTTGAATTGAATCAAATCGCAATTTTGATGTATATTCAGAGTTCATTAAATCGCTACGGTTACTTTGAAAATAATTTAAACTTTTGACTCTGCGTCTTCTGAAATGTCAAGAAAGTCTACATCTATTAGATATCTCAGCAACAAATCATGCTGTCTCAGTCACTTTCCAAAAACAAGCCATTTCACAAGGCCAATGTTGTGTCACTGGCAATCAAACGGTAACCCTAAATACTTTGCGGTGTTCATGCTGGTATGAGGGGGAAAAGAGAGACGGCTGAATAAAAAAGCAGCCAGTGGATCGCTTTGCCTCAAGAGACACGGAGAGAAGGTCTGAGGCTGTTTTCATTGGAAAGCATCTGTGACACTTCAAAGTCCTCTCACAGGGGTTTTCCATTAAGTGCAGGGAATTGATAAAGTTAATCCAGCCGAACTTTTCACACTTTAGAGGCGGTTTTCTAAAATGGAGATGGAATTCAAAGCAAAGAAAACCGCAAGGCCAAATCCAAAACTGACCAAAATTAGGGGCAAGCAGGGAATTCCGACAAGCCTTTGTCTGTCTTGCATTGGGACCCATATCCATATGGAAGAAGTTATACCAGTGCTTTAGACCTTGTAAGACAAATGTGCAATACTTCATTTGGGAGAACTCATTACGATGAACACCTTCCCCAATTAGAACAAGATATGCATGTACTAGTTAAAGTCGACCATGGTGGCTTAGGGGAAAACTGGACAATTTCACTCAAATTGAAAGTTATGATGAAACCGAAGTAGCGACACTTTTCTTCCATATTGTGATGTGCATCAGAGTGAAACGGATTATCGAAAAAGAAAAAGAAATGTAGAGAGTTTGTTGACTGGATGGAGGCAAATCGGCTGAATGCGAGCTTAAGCAGACTAAGTCTGAATAAACTTTTTTTTTATGTTTAAAAAGTGAAACATGCATATAGATTTTTCACTTTATGCTGAATTTAAGAGGGCTAATCTGCCTAGTCATTCAATATGAAACTACATCATATAGGTAAAAAAAAAAGCAAAATGTAAACTTCATACTGTACATGTATGCCTCTTTAAACCTTTTCTTTTGAGTTCAACACACTGGAAAACACAAATGTAGTTAAACTACTGAAAAAGCTCATTGACTTCAATACCATCTACAATCTAATAGATTCAAAGCTCTTTTGTTGAATTGTTGATCATGTGGCTTGAATCACCTGCCCATTTTAAAAGAGTGATGAAAAACATGAAGAGCTCAGATACTGTATTCTCTCATTTTCTTTTTAATTAGGGAAAAACCCAACATTTAAAAGAGCAATGATAGTTTGTGGTGTTTTGGGAGTGTACAACATGTATTGTCAGTTCTGTGTACTTTTTCATGTGTAAATTTACAGTGTGAGCAAGTGCTAATACTTTCAAGTTGTTTTGCATGCGCTATTGTGTTATAGTGTTTGTGTGAATCTAAGAATCCCACAAGCCTCTTAAAACTAACTCAATAAGCACAATCAACCTACCAACAGTCACACACTAACACAAGAACAGGCAGAAATAACAAACAAAGACATAGACGATATATTTCCCTAATATTTGGACGCAGTGGTTTACCTTCAGAGAGTGTAAGTGTTTGAAATTGCAAAAACAATGGGGGAAAAGTAAAAGGTGAGTCTGAGATGGTGTGGATCGGGATACTTAATATCTTTTGCTTTAATCATTCTCTGACATATTATAAATGAACTAGCTTCATCAACAGACCAATTTAGGTGGTATTAGATAAACGTTTAGAGGATGACATTAAAGATATCCTTTTCTTTGGTTCCTATCTACATACATATATGGTGGATACTAGTCAGTCAATAAAGACTGACTGTTAGAATCCTTCCATGGCAATCATGTTTCACATTAAACACAAAGCAACACAATGTGCCAGCTGAAGAACTTATCCAATGTAAGAAAATACAGTACATTCAGACTGGGAAAATGTGGCTAAGAAAACAATGAGAATGTCAAAGAGGTCTGAGAAGCAGATGTTCAACACACACACAAAAGAAAAATCACCCTCAAAACAAATGTTGTTGCAGAGAGAAATCTGATCTTGTAAACTTATTAGCAGATCTGCCTGTTTGTCCACAAAACACATGTCCGTTGAGAGCAGGCACCAAAGCACTCTGAGAAAAGGTGCAATAAGATATACTACGAGATAAGAACACTTTCCTCCTCTTTGATGGCAGAATGAATTTTGTGGGCTGATTCTAAACAATTAATAAACAGGTAACATAATTAAAAAATAAAAGTTGAAATAAAAATAAAAAGGCAAGTATAAATGTAAAGGGTGAATAAAATAAATACCATTAAAATAACAAATTAATTGTACTCCTGCAAGGCAGGGTATCTCTTATAAAGATACTATACATCTTAAAGGGTGCATGTTTTCTTGCAGAGCACTGGTGATGATGAGGTTTTGATGCTTAGTCCTTCAAATGTCAAACAGAGTGATGGAATAGTATCGTATTAGATACAACTGAGTGAAGATAAATAGACATGGATTACACCAGCACAATGGTAACATCTAAGTGGGTTAAGGTTGAAAGAGATATTGAGTAACTGCTAGGTAGTGGAGTGGGTGAGCTGTGCGGGTTAAAGCAAAGAGAAGAATGCGTGTTTTGACCTGACAAGATCCGGATGACTGCCACTGGAAAAAGGATGTCTGTGTGATAAATACTGTCAGGCCGTATTCAATGGCGTAGTCTTATCCAAGCAAAGACATAAAATCATTCATCACAGTCTAAAAAAAGAATCACCCCATTCAATATCTTTATATTGCAATACCTAGTTATAATTCTGCACCATTTTCTTAATCTTTCAATAAACATCAATGGTAATGGTTTTAAACAACAGTAGCGGCATTGAGATCTTGAGCACTAAACATCCCCTGGGAGCAAGTGTTAGTGTGAAAAATGACAGATCCATCTTAAAGCTCTCACATGTCATGCACTCTTTTGCCTCTAGTGGTTAGTGCAGTTTATTGCAAAAAAACAAAAAAAGGATTTTATTTTAATATTACCTCCTAAATCTAGCCAGTGATACACAAAAGCTGGAAAAACAACTGTAATATTAGACAGCCAAAACATTTATTGCACAAAAACAGCCTTTATGTGGGAGAACACTATCGGCTGAAAAAGTCTGTCAAATTTTTTACTTTGTAACCCTAGAGAGGTGTGAAAATGCTGTACGCTATTGGAAGGCCTGTGTTGAATTGAAACGTGAAATCTAAACAATAAACATGAGAGCCTGAAGGCAGAAGCTGAGATATTCAAAAGCAGCCCAATCATTCCTAATGATCCTCATTTGCTCAGACACACACACGTTTGCAAACAGTTTAATGCATTTTTCCATGTGATGTTTATGGTGATTTCAAAACAGTAACTCATCAGACTTAACACATCACTGATGTACGCAAACAGATTATAATGCTAAAATCACAAACAGTTTGCTGATAATCAATAAATCAGTGCACGCTCAAGATACTTCTCACAAAGAACAACAAATAACTCCTACAAAACCTACTGCCGCATAATAGCCGGATGCAACCTGAGAAGTGTGTGGACAGGTTCCCATGTAGCTGCTCCCAAACCCTAAGGTTAGCTTTTGAGTATTTGGCAGCCGGTCGGCTGTATAAAGTGCCTTGAGCGCGGATGGAGCGAAAATTCTCACAGTCCTTGAGCAGCCTGAGAGAGAAAGACACCCAAAAAGTGTCGCCTCTGGGCAGTTTTGAGATCTGCTGATGGAATGCGCACTCATTAGAAAGCCATCAATCATCAAGCCCCCCCAGATCTATTTTTAAAGGATGTTCCATGAAGTTATGTGCTCGGGTACACTAATGTACGAGGTGGGGCGTCACCGCTGTGATATTAGCACTCACATACTGGGAGAAAAAGTCAAATGAACAGCATATAATGGAACAAGAGAGCGGCCAATGATCCGTATCAACTGTCGGGCCGTCTGGCACTGGAGGGTCAGGAGGGAGCGATTTAAAGGGATAGTTCACACAAAAATTTTGTCATCATTTGCTTACCCTCATGTCTTCCCAAACCTGTATGACTTTCTTATGTAGAACATAAAAGACTATATTTTGAGATATTACTTTTCTTTTCTTTTTTGAGTCCATAATATAATGGAAGTCAATGGGCATCAAACTGGTTTGGTTACCAACATTTTTCAGAATATCTTTGTGTTCTGCAGAAGAAAAAATGTCAGGAAAGAAAGAAAATTTGGAATGACATGCAGGTCAGCAAATAATGAAATAATTTTTGGGTGAATTAACACTTTTAGACTTTGAAGACACAACAATCACTGTGTACAAACAAAGCTGAAATTAAATATAAGCTGACGTAGTTGTGGACATAATAGAAATATCAGCCTAGACTCTTTCCAGTAGTTGCTGTTGAAAAAGGCTTCAGCTTTCACTCACATCATCTCTCCAATTTCCTGTCAATCCTACTGGATATATCGAAGACTACATAACCATTTCAATTAGTAAGTGTAAAACTGAGACGCGCTGAGCTGCATATACTAGAGCATACATAAAAGAAGACATTATCAGTGTCTCTTGTCCATACAATGGAAGTAAATTTTTCACCAAAACTGTTTGGTTATCAACATTCTTCAAAACATCATATTTTGTGTTTTGCTGAAGAAAGAAAGCCCTACAGATTTGGATTTCTCTTTTTTTTGTGAACTATCCATTTAAGGCTTTAAAAACATATCAAGCCTGTGGACAAATTGAACAAAGCTGAACACAAAAGTAAATATAAGTTGAGATTGTTGTGGTCAGATGTGAAAAATCAGCCTAGACACTTCAAATCCTTCCAGTAGTAGCAGTTGAAAAAGGCTTCGGCTTTCACCCACATCATCTCTCCAATCCCCTGTCAATCCTACTGGATATATCGAAGACTACATAACCATTTCAATTAGTGCAAAACTGAGATGCACTGAGCTGCATCTGGTAGAGCATACGTTAAGAATCAAACCAACATCTCCAGGAGGGCCTGAGAAAGACCACGCTTGCCTAGAGCCGATATTTAGCTTTCCATCTGTCTTCAAACGCGCACAAGCCGCACTCTCTGGTCTTCGTTCACAGTAGGAAGAGTGGCTGACAGCTGAGCTTTGACATGGCTTAGCGCTGTGTTAACCTTGAAGACAAAACAACCAAAACTCAATTAAAGCATTGGGGAATAGGTGAAGAAAAGTGGTGGGAGTTCACATAGTTTTTAAACCTGTTTGAACAGACACATATCCCGGACCCCAACACGCCAGGTATAGAGGAGGGGACGGGCCAATGGTAACACAAATACGCACTTACATTGCCTCACCAAGCCTAGCAGAGCCACGACGAGGTTTCCGACCCAAGCCATGCACACACGTTCGCACAAAAACATACTGGCTCCTCACACAAACCGCTGGATTAAATTCAGGTGCGAGGTCCTGTTTGTTTTGGATAGGCCCCAGCGCCAGAACAAAGTATGTCTGTCCACACTGAGCCCAGTTAACAGGTTTTTTTTTTTTTTTTTTTTACGAAATGCTGCCACTCTGAGATGTCAATCAGTTCTTCTCTTCTTTCCCCGCCCTCATGATCCAATGTAGATCTAACCAGCTGCAGGCTCTGAAAACACACTTCCCAGAGAGCTGAACACTCAAAGATGTTTGACTGAGGAGATTCCTTAACATACCTCCCAAAGCTCTGCCTCATGCGTAACCAGAGACCTACGTTTTCAGCAAAACACAAAAGCTCCAAACAAGGCATCTGAAAACAGTTGAAGACATACTGACAGCAGTGTAAGAGATGACAAAGACTGACAGAGCTGTTAAATCATCTTTGCATAATAGGTAGAAATTGAAGATATTTTTAAAAGAGCTGTCTTAACTGCAAGATCACATATATGTTCCTACTCTTTTTGACCAATGAATTTCCATCTTTCCGTCATTTGAAATAAATATTTTCTGATTCAGTCTGAGCCAGTTTGACAGATTCATAAGGCACTAATAGAAAACCATATGTTTAGGACTTTTCCATGATCTTTAGAGTTATTTAGACTATGGAATAACAGTTTTTAAATCCTTGTCATTCAATCCAATTAACTAACGAATAATTCAGAGATAAATCAGTCTACATATTTGACAGATTCATTGAAGCACTTGTAGAAAAATATATATTCCCATTAAGGGATTGGGGGTCAGTGAGATTTTGAAAAAAGTATCTTATGCTTACCAGGGGTGCGTTTATTTGAACAAAAATACTTAATACTACAAAATATAATTACAATTTACAATAGCCGTTTCGATTTTAAAACATATTAAAATGTAATTCATTCCTGTGATGGCAAAGCTGAATTTTCTGCATCATTACTCCAGTCTTCAATGTCACATGATCCTTCAGAAATCATTTTAATGTCCTGATTTGCTGCTCAAGAAACATTTTTTATTATGATCAATGTTGAAAACAGTTGTGCTGCTTATTATATTTCAGGATTCGTTGATGAATAGAAAGTTCAAAAGAACAATTTATTTGAAAATATTTTGTACATTATAGATGTCTTTAATGTCACATTTAATCAATTGAATGCATCCCGAAACAAGTATTAATTTCTTTAAAATAATAAACAGATCCCAAACTTTTGAACAGTAGTGTATCTTCACCATTGTAAATATCCTGGAAAAGTCAAGAAAATAATCAGTCGATTGTTATTACTGAATAGGTGTTTTCATTACGATTCAGACTGGTTTGCTAATGAATCAATCAGATCAATGTGTGAAGTGATTTGACAGATTAAAGAATAGACTACAAAAAATATAAATAACAAACGTCTATACAAGCTTAATATCTGGTCAATTAAATATTTTATAGTACAGCATTACTAGATCACTACAGAATATTCCATGACTTTTCCAGGAAGTAAAAAATATATATATTTACAATTCCCTGATGATTCCAGGTTGCCAAAACCTTGTGAACTACATAATAATTATTTAAAGCTTGCTTTGCTCCACTAAAAACATTGTGCATGAATTGAAAAAAGTGTTTTGGCAGCAAATAAGATGATGCAGTTTCCTGGCAGTGGGCTGACACTTTAACGACTAATTCTGACACTTTTCTCACCTACACTCTGTGCCATCTTTCCTTTACCTCAGGTGAAGCCTGAAGACCAGGTCTAGAGTCAGTAAACACCTGTCAAACAGAACATGAGCTGCACCCACACACATTGCAATACTGGACTCACCCACTAAAGTCATGAGAAAAAAACGTCTCGGGTTATGACTATAACCCTTGTTCCCTGAGAAGGGAACGAGACACTGCGTCGAGAATCGACTCTTTGGGGACGCTCCCTTAGCGTGCGCCTCTGAAGTATGAATGAAACTATTCCAATCCTGATTGGTGTTGCGTCATGACGTAACATGTGACGGCATAACCGGATGCATAAAAGCTACGCCGGAACAAACACAAACTAGCCTAGCGATGAAGCAAGCCGCTCTCAGGCCTTAAGAGGCGTGGCAGAACGACGCAGTGTCTCGTTTCCATTCTCAGGGAACAAGGGTTATAGTCATAACCCGAGACGTTCCCTTTCGAGGGAACTCTACACTGCGTCGAGAATCGACTCTTTGGGGAACGAGTGCCCACTAGGCCACGCACCGAAATAGGCCTGTCCCGGAGTGAAACTGTCTAGGCACTCAGCAAGGACTGAGCACGTGTGCACCAGGCGTACTAGGAAGGTGGAGACTGTAGAACCTAATAAAAGTATGTGGAGTAGCCCAACCGGCTGCCTCACAGATCTCCTGCAGAGGTACTCCCGAAAGAAGGGCCCTAGAGGAAGCCATGCCTCTAGTTGAATGAGCCCTCACGGCTAAAGGTGAAGGCAAATCGCGCACCTTGTAAGCCTCAGTAATAGCCTGAACAATCCAATTACTAATAGTCTGCTTGGATGCCGGGAACCCCTTCTTAGGTGACCCAAAACATACTAACAATTGGTCCGACCTTCTCCAAGAAGAGGACCTCTCAAGGTACACGCTCAGAGCTCTGACGGGGCAGAGCAAATGAAGCTTCTCTTCTTCTGCCGACACATGAAGTGGAGGATGGAATGCCTGAAGGACTGTAGACCGAGCCGTATTAGATGGAACTTTAGGCACATAGCCCGGACTCGGGTGCAAAAAAGCTTTTACTCTGCCAGGGGCAAACTCCAAGCAAGCTGGTGTCACTGCCAGGGCTTGGAGATCTCCCACCCTCTTAAGTGAGGTAATAGCCAAGAGAAATACCACTTTTAGCGTTAAGTCCTTAGGCGAAGCCGACTGCAAAGGTTCGAAGGGGGCCAGGGATAACCCTTCAAGAACTATTGCCAGGTCCCAGGCAGGAACCCTGGACCTAGTTGCCGGTCTCATCCTCCGAGTACCACGGAGAAACCGAATGACCAACTGGTGCCTCCCCAGAGGCCCATCACTCAATGGTGCATGGAAAGCCGCAATGGCAGCCACGTACACCTTAAGTGTGGAAGGGGAGAGACCCGCAGAGAAACGATTTTGAAGAAACTCCAGAACTGAAGCCACTGGGCAGTTAACTGGATCTAACTCCTGTTCTCTACACCAAGTGGAAAAAACATTCCACTTGAGGCCATATAATCTCCTAGTAGATGGAGCCCTAGAGCTAAGTATGGTTTCAACCACTCCGGCTGATAGACTAGCATCTAGGTACTGAACCCCCTCAGAGGCCAGACCCACAGCTTCCACAGCTCTGGGTGAGGGTGGAAGACTGTGCCCTCCGCTTGAGACAACAGATCCCTCCTCAGAGGAATCTGCCATGGCGGAGCTATCAGGAGTGATATGTCTGAAAACCATACTCGGGTCGGCCACCTCGGGGCAACCAGAAGTAAACTGATGCCCTCTTGACGGACCCTCTCCAGGACTCCCGGAAGCAGAGCGATCGGGGGAAATGCGTACAGGCGAAGCCTCGGCCAGGTCTGTACCATGGCATCCAACCCCAGTGGGGCTGGATGTGAGAGGGAGAACCAAAGTGGACAGTGGGACGTCTCTCGAGACGCAAACAGGTCCACTTCCATCGGTCCAAACCTCTCCCATATTAACTTCACCACCTCTGGGTGAAGTCTCCATTCCCCGGGCCTCAGCCCCTGCCTCGACAGGATGTCTGCTCCCTGATTCTGAACCCCCGGAATATACATTGCTCTGATAGACAGTATTTTCCCCTGGGACCAAAGAATAATCTGATGCGCCAGTCTGCACAGAGGGCGCGATCTGAGTCCCCCTTGTCGGTTCAGATAGGCTACCACTGACGTATTGTCTGATCGTACTAAGACATGGTGACCTTTGACGTCTGGGAGGAAGCTCCTCAGAGCCCTGAACACAGCCATCATCTCCAGGCAATTTATATGCCAAGAATGATGATGGTCCTGCCACAGACCCCTGGCAAAGCGGCCGTCCATGACCGCGCCCCAGCCAGTAAGGGAGGCGTCTGTCGAAACGGTTTTCCGGCGACATGACACTCCCAACACTAGCCCTTGGGATAGGAACCAAGGTTTCTTCCATATTTGTAGAGAACGAAGGCAACTGCGCGTTACTCTGATCATACGAAACGGATTTCCCTTGGGAGAAAACCCCTTGGTTTTTAACCACCACTGAAGGGGCCTCATGTGTAGAAGGCCCAAAGGAATGATGTTGGATGCCGCTGCCATGAGGCCCAGCCTTCTTTGAAATTGCTTTACAGTGATGGCCTGGCCTAGCTTTAACCTGGATACCATCGCCAGAATTGACTCGATACGTGCGGGAGACATTCGTGCCTGCATCGTAATCGAGTTCCACACGACTCCCAAAAACATCGTGCACTGGGATGGTTCTAGCACACTCTTCTTTGTATTGAGTCTCAACCCCAATTTCTGAATGTGGCCAAGGACGACATCTCGATGCCGAACTGCCATCTCCCGAGACTGAGGCAGAATGAGAGAGAGAGTGCTAGGCCGAACTGAAGAACCCGATATTGGTAAGCTTCGCCCCCGAAAGCGAACCTCAGGTATCTCCTGTGACATGGAAGGATGGAGATGTGAAAATAAGCGTCTTTTAGATCTATCGTGACAAACCAGTCCTCGGATCTGATCTGACTCACGATTGCAGGAATGGTTAGCATTTTGAACCTGAACCTCCTCAGAGACCGGTTCAAAACCCTGAGATCTAAAATTGGCCTTAACCCCCAATCCTTTTTTGGAACTATAAAGTACCGGCTGTAAAACACGGACTCCCTGTCCAAAGGAAGAACACCTTCTATGGCTTCCTTTAGCAGCAGAGTCTGCACCTCTTGTTCCATCACCTGAGCCTGCTCTGGAACCACTGTGGTCTGCACTACCCCCGAAATCCTGGGGGGGCAGCGCGCGAACTGCAGTCTGTACCCTGATTTTATTATATGCAGGACCCATGCAGATATGTTGGGAAGATGATACCATGCCTCTACAAAATCTACTAGGGGTACCAGCCTCTCGAGACTGGCCTCTGGTGTTTTTCGAGCATCTTTCTCGACTCCCTGAAGCGGAATACCGGCAGGGTGTAGTCGATACGGCTTTTGTGACCATAATTGATGCTTTTTCTTTATTAGAATATTTTCGCTGGAAAGAGATGCGGCCCGAAGCGTCGTTGACGGCGGGCAACATACATCGTTTCCTAGAGGGCTCCGCTGCAAGAACAACCTCGGTTGCCCTACAGCGGAGGGGACAGCCCTCAGAGGTCCTACCACTTCGGTTAGGACCTCTTCCCCGAAGCCCTCCTAGCCTGAATGACGTCCCTCAGGTCGCCTTTCTGGTTGGAGGACTTCGATTTTTGAGAGTGTTTCCTCTGTTGCCAAGCTCCAGGAGGAGGGGCTCTAGAGGAAACGCTCTCTCTCTGCTCTGCTCGGTGTGAGGAGCTGGCTGATGGCTGGGGCTGATCTTTTGGCCCCACCCTACTCGATTTAGATTTCGCCTTACGGGGGAGGTACTGCTGGAACGCCGCAGATTGTTTCTTTGCCTCCTGAAACCTGTCGACGACCGATGTAACGGCGTCGCCGAACAGGCCAAAAGGCGAAAGCGGCGCATCCAGCAGAAAGGATCTATCCTTCTCTTTCATACCGGATAGATTTAGCCACAGATGTCTCTCCGTGGCCACCATAGCTGCCATAGAGCGGCCAATGGCGCGGGCCGTCTCTTTTGTGGCCCGAAGAGACGGATCTGTGGCTCTCCTCAACTCCGCAATATCCTCAGGAGTTGGCCCCTCCCCCTCATCTAAATCTTTCAGGAGGTCGGCCTGGTATGCCTGCAAGAGTGCCATAGAGTGCAGACATGAACCAGCCCGACCTGCCGCCATGTAAGCCCTGCCTATTAATGCAGATGTATCTCTGCAGGGCTTACTAGGCAGCGCCGGGGTTTTTAGGGAAGATGCCGACTCAGGGGAAAGATAACCCGCTAGAGCCTCCTCCACTTTAGGCATCTTCCCATAACCCATATCCCGTGCCCCCATAACATTGCTATAATCCACCATACTGGGATTGGAGACACGGGATGAGTGCGGTTTATCCCACGATCTCGAGATCTCTTTGTGGAGATCGGGGAAAAACGGCAAACCCCGGCGCTGAGGTTGTGATCTGTGCTGCAGGAAACACTCATCAAGCTTGCTTCTCACTTGCGTTCCCTGCTCATCATGTGGCCAGCTGATGTTAAGTCTGGCCACAGCACGAGTCACAACCTCCACCAGCTCCTCATAACCTTGGCCGTGAACTGGCGCGCCTAGATCACGGTCATCCGCATCAATACTGAGCACATCTACTTCCTCGGAAGCAGAGAGCTCAAGCATTGGGACCTGATCATGGGCAGGAGAAGCCGCGATGCGGGCTCCTGCACCACTCTCAGGGGCTACGAGATCCTGAGATGAAGAGTGAGAAGGTGCCTCAGCAGTCTCAATCTCATCAACAAGATCCCGCTGCGAACCCCACGATCTCAATCGCCGCGCCGCCTCAACGGACGCGGGACCAGAACCATGGGGAACGCGAGCCTGACCGTGCTCAAAGCACGCCAGCCGGGAGCGCAGCACTCTAATGGGAAGTGCTTCACAGTCTACACAAGCAGCTCCCTCGAGAGCTGCTCGTGCATGCTGCGCTCCCAAACAATTCACACATAAAGCATGTGTGTCCCCACCCGTGATGAAACGAGGGCAAGGGTGCACACAAGCTTTAAATTGTTCGCTGGCCATAATATCAAACTTTCTGAGACAAACAACACCAAATAAGACAGACAGTTTTCAACACAGAGCGCTTGCTGAAGAGCGAAAGCTAGTTTGTGTTTGTTCCGGCGTAGCTTTTATGCATCCGGTTATGCCGTCACATGTTACGTCATGACGCAACACCAATCAGGATTGGAATAGTTTCATTCATACTTCAGAGGCGCACGCTAAGGGAGCGTCCCCAAAGAGTCGATTCTCGACGCAGTGTAGAGTTCCCTCGAAAGGGAACACACTTATTTTACTTTTCTTTCAAAGGTTTTCTTTGCTACGAGTGTGAACAGCCATAAGACGAGAAAGATAAAAATAATTGTTGACTTTACTCAGCAGAGGGAAAAGTCATATAGATAAAAGATGGAAAAATTAAAGCTAGATCAGACATGATCAGAATGAGTACATGTGTTCAGCAGAGCACATAACTTTTCCTTTTTCCCACGCGAAATTGGACTCAGCTATCAATCATCGTCAATCAGCTTCCTGTCAGTCAATACTTACACCTTCATTCACTCTCTTCCGTTTTACCCTGAGGGAACAGTCTCAGCAGGCTCATTAAAAAGAGAAGGCTGGAGTGACATCACTGGTGCTTTTTCTTTA
The DNA here is from genome assembly GCF_029890125.1 of Rhinichthys klamathensis goyatoka. Classification (NCBI taxonomy): domain Eukaryota; kingdom Metazoa; phylum Chordata; class Actinopteri; order Cypriniformes; family Leuciscidae; genus Rhinichthys; species Rhinichthys klamathensis. Next base: position 244,252 of record NW_026606758.1, read on the forward strand.
CACAACCTTCTAAACCATCAAAAACTTTTTTTAACCAATAGATTGCTTATTGCTGTTCTGAACACGCAATAAACAGTGTAAAAATACGATTATTTACTATATCTATGTAACCAACAGACTGGTCCCTGTGTGAACAAACATTCAAATGTAACCTTTTTTATAATTAAAAATTAAAGTACAACCTAACATGTGCATATTCCTGCAGGCGACCTGAAGAACATTTTTGATAAACACTGATTAACATAATAATATAATAATAAAAATGGTTTATTGCTGGTTTAAATGTTTGGACTTGAGAAACACAGAGGAAAGTGCACCAAGGAGAGTGACAGTTTCCTTAATATCTGGGGGTTTGTACGATGTTTTCTCTCACAGCTGGGTAAAATGGTAAAATGTGCCCTCTGGGACCTTTAAGTAGTTGGGAACCCTGAACACACTCCACCTATGTCTCAGTGATTGACAGTTAACTATATAAAGCTAAACTCTAGAGGTCCCACCCACTTTGACTAAATGGCATGTCATGAAAATACAAGCAACAATAGAGGGCGATGTGCAATCAAAAATAATGTGATGTGTTAAGGTGAAATCTTTAAAGGGATACTCCACCCCCTGCACTATTGTGCATTCCCACATGAAATGTAAAATGCTAAAAGAGAGGTAATACTGTGAAATGTGTGGGAACTTTTACTGTTAAATTGAAGTTGAATTGCTCACTTAAAGGGATACTCCACCCAAAAATGAAAATTCTGTCATCATTTACTCACCCTCAAGTTGTTGCAAACCTGTATGAGTTTCTTTCTTCTGCTGAACACAAAGGAAGATATTTTGAAGAACGATTGGAACCAAACAGTTGTTTGGCACCATTGACTTCCATAGTAGAAAAAAATATATACTATGGAAGTCAATGGTGCCAAAGTTCCAATCGTTCTTTAAAATAGCTTCCTTTTTGTTCAGCAGAAGAAAGAAACTCATACAGGTTTGCAACAGCTTGAGGGTGAGTAAATGATGACAGAATTTTCATTTTTGGGTGGAGTATCCCTTTAAGTGAGCAATTCAACTTCAATTTAACAGTAAAAGTTCCCACACATTTCACAGTATTACTTCTCTTTTAGCATTTTACATTTCATGTGGGAATGCACAATATATCTGTCCATATTTGTTGTTAGTTTTTTTTCTGTATTGGTCTATGTTATAAATACTATACAATATTAGATATTTAATTGTACATGCTCATTTCCCATATGTTTATATTTAAATAGCCTTTTCTGTCAACTAAATATATATTTATAAAAACACTAATAAATATTACTAATAATTAGTTAATCTCAAAATAAATATACATTTTTCACACTGTATCACCATTTGTAGCATATTAGAAATTTTATATCAGCAATACCATGAATTTAATTATGAGCGTATTGGTATCGACATAAGTGCTGAAAGACAATTAAGTGAACTTTAACATTTTATTTTTAAAGTAAAAAATATATATTTTTAATTGAATTCTAAACTGAGACACCCACTAAACAATCTAAAATACCTTTTTTCCTGTCACAATTAAATAGCTCTCAAAACATGTGAGATTATAACCTCATTTCCATTGAGGGATTGAGGGAAGTGGGTATATAATAACTCCCGTCAATGATTATAGTGCTTACGGCCCTACTTGAGATACGAAATAAGATCACTGTACATGGCCCAGTGTATTTGTCTACTCAACACAGATATACATACTGTAAACTTCTTTCTCTCTCTCTCTCTCTCACACACACTCTCTTATCACTCAGCATGTCAGTGTGGTGGAGAGGCATCTTGTGTTGCTCAGATTATGTGGCAGGGTAAATAAACGCTAAGTGCTGACAGACGTGCAGGGGGTCGCTGTGATGCAAACTAGACAACACTCACACTGTGCAAGGGGCAAGGTGAAGTGACCCTGATCCTCTGCTAACTTAAACCTTTGAGCATCAGCACATGTGCATGTTTTTTGGGTCAAAAAGTTGGCAGTGAGATGTATGTGATACGTGATATTGATCATTTTGCAAAGACGCAAGATGTTCTTTCCTCTCCTTATTTGGGAAATGGCTCCAAGGTTGCAGTGGAATTGATTTACAATTATTTTGTACAGTACTTTATAGTAATCTAAATTGCCCGCTCCCAGATTTAACAACAACTAAATTTAGGGTGCTTTCACACCAGAGCGTTTGTTTCAGACCCAGAATGCTGGCCCGATAAAGACTTGTTTCCTGCTCTAGCTGCATTATAACATTCGTAGTGTTTGCGTGTATCTTGACAGTTACAAATAAAGCGCCACAATAAGCTCATGAAGCGAATTTGTCAATCATCTTGATGGATGACGGAGAGGAAACTCTGACCAATAAGAGGACAATTTTACTCACATGTGACTTGCATAAATATTAATTTTATCAGCATTTATTAATCTTAGTTAATGTTAACCTCAACATTTACTAATATATTTTTAAGATCAAAAGTTGCATCTGTTAACATTATTAAATGCACTGTGAACTAACATGAACTTGAACATTTGTATTCACTAACATTATGCTGTAAGAATATATTGCTCATTGTTAATCTTAGTTAATTCATTAACCACTGTTAATGAGACCTTACTGCAAAGTGTTACCAAAATAAGGGTTTTATTTTTATTTATTTTAAAATGTTATTTATTCCTGTGATGGCAAAGCTGAATATTCAGCATCATTACTCCAGTCCTTAGTCACATGATCCTTCAAAAATCATTCTAATATGCTGATTTGCTGATCAAGAAACATGTCTTGATTATCAATGTTGAAATCAGTTGTGCTGCTTAATATTTTTGTGGAAACTGGTAGTGCAAATCATTTATTTCAACAAGAGGTTCTGCAGAGTTAAAGGGATACTCCACCCAAAAATGAAAATTCTGTCATCATTTACTCACCCTCAAGTTGTTGCAAACCTGTATGAGTTTCTTTCTTCTGCTGAACACAAAGGAAGATATTTTGAAGAACGATTGGAACCAAACAGTTGTTTGGCACCACTGACTCCAATATAATATTCAATAATATTATTGATCTGCCTTACTTAAGGTGGACGTTGACGCAATTTCTTTTAGAAACAAACTTTGTTATATTGTTTTCATGTTATCACTGTGAAGCGCTTTGATACAATCTGTATTGTAAAAAGCGCTATATAAATAAAGGTGACTTGACTTGACTTGACTTGACTTGACTTCCATAGTAGAAAAAAATATATACTATGGAAGTCAATGTTGCCAAAGTTCCAATCGTTCTTCAAAATATCTTCCCTTGTGTTCAGCAGAAGAAAGAAACTCATACAGGTTTGCAACAGCTTGAGGGTGAGTAAATGATGACAGAATTTTCATTTGTGTATCCCTTTAAATATCTTGATGTTTTAAAAAAAAAAGAGCAGCAGAGGGCAGGAGAGAGAAAACAAGTATGCAGGACAGCTAGTGAAAAAACGAAAGATGAAAAGTAAGAGTGAAAAGAAAAAAGAAAAAACTCAAATCAGGCCCAGCCTTGAGTCAACAAATGATGCTACTGGGAATCATAGTAGAATTAATTTCATGAGAAAAATGGATTACTCATAATATGAGACTGCAAAAGCAAACAGTCAGAGACAGGATTAGCTCACTAGTCCAGCTGACTTCTGTTTAAAACTGCTATTACTCAAAACTAAAAATCAGAGCCTGGCTTAGAAAGTTGGGAATGTGCCTACAATCACTTCGAACATTTGACTGCATCAAGAGCAGAGCCAGGTACAACATCATGTACACAGTATTATGTGAAAGGACACTCAGCTGTTGACAGTGTGTTTAATAAAGACACAATAAACATTACTGCAATAAAAACACTTAAATAATGAACTAACAATCCATTATTTTATTATAAAGCATGATTTTGAAGAGGAGATGTGACTCACCTGGTAGGTGCCAATACCAATGTGTTTGGGGTCAATTTTAATAAGCTCTGCTAAAGGGTCCTGAACACGCCTCCCAATAGACACTGAGGACAAAGAAAAGAATACAGGAAGAAAATGATCTCACCATTATGCAGTTAATGCTCAAATATAATAATGAATGCCTCAAGAGAACAGCAATATTTACACTTTAATAAACCCACAGACTCAATTAAGAATAAATTAAGCTCACATAAGCATACATCTATGCCAATTAGAGTATTTAAATCATGCAAAGGCCTGTGTGGAACATACTGCACTAATCACTTCACAGATTATATTAATAAACAAGATTTGCATTTACTGAAATATCAGGGCTTGCAACACACAACTGTGCTTGCAGTTTAAATGAGACCATATATGGTTAAATAGATGCGACAAAGGAAGGCCAATCACAAATGATTATGCAAATAGATGCAGAGAAAGACCTATCAGAAATTAATATACAAATTTTAACTTTTATCCATTATTATTGTTGATATCAATGTTGTTTATCAAATTATTGTTGATATCAAAGTTTTTTGGCTTTTAGTATGAATATGTTAGCCTTACTGCTATCTATAAGCATAGCCAAAAGAATGACAAAAATCACATTTTGAAGCATTCAAAACTTAGTAGGGGTGTGACGAGATCTCGTGCCACGAGATCTCGCGAGACTAAATATGACGAGATTTCTCGTCGAGTGAAAAAGCTGTCTCGCGATATCGCCATGAATATTTCACTGCTACACTCACATTCGCCTAAACTATCGTTTTGTTGTTTTTATATAAAAAAATAAAAACCATTATAATCTAATGTGAAAGTCTGCTCTGCTCATCCAGCACGAATTGCTGTTGCAATCAGTGCAGCACGAATCCCAGTTCACTGATCGCGTGACGATGGCGGAGCGGAGGATTCGTTGCGCAACAGACTAAACGTCTGATAAATGTCTTATCTTCTAGAATATGCGCGCTCAGCACCACTGCTCCCTATACGCGCGGTCACGAATTTGTAAGTGAAAGTAAAACACAAGCTCCCTGATGTGCATTGCGCACAAATTAGGCTGCATACATACAATAGTCCGTCTCCCAATACCCATCTCTGGACTGTTTATTTGCGGCTATGGTCTCTGTTTGCACTGCGAATATTGAGAGAGCACTGTAACGTATAAAGGACAACAGACAAGGGAGGCTCCGTTTCTGAACTTATAATCGGAACGCTGTAGAGACAAACGCACCAGCCTCGTTTCTCTCTACCCGGCCTTTTCCGAACTCACTGCATTAACCCTATAACTGCCGGTGCAAAATAAAACAGCAATTTCACAACAATTATAAAGAGTCTGTGTGCTAACTTTGATTATGGTTGCACTTATTGTTTGCACTTAATAAGACTAAGAGAAAACTGTTATTTATTTTTGTTATTTATACTGTTTTTATTTCTCTGTTAAATGTATGTAAAGGAGTTCAGTTAGGAGGTCCCACACAGCCTCAATCAGAAGTTCTGAAAACTCTTACATGTACAGTAAGGTCTGAAGAGACTCATGTGAAATCATACAGAAGAAAAGCCAGTCAATAAAAACCTTTTACAGTGCTTGAATATTGTTTTATTTCAATGCATTTGATAATTCATACTCATAAAGTAGACCTGAAATGACATGCATTAGAAGATTATTAGTTAAAACATTGAAAAATGCACCTGCATACTATTTTTCCAGTCATACATTTTGTCATTGAGGATTTCTGAAAAATTGTGCAAAAATCTCGTCTCGTCTCGTTCTCGTGAACCCAATCTCGTGTCTCGTCTCGTCTCGTGAGATAAGCGTCTCGTCACACCCCTAAAACTTAGTGTCTCTCACTTCCGCCAATATCAATGATTTTGATGACATCACTTGCACTTCAGCTACTCATCAGATTTTCTGTCCAATCAAATGCTCTCTAGAATCTGAAACGTCCCGCCCCCTACATTATAAATAGATGCTGAAGCTGCGGCTAAGATCAGGTCACTTGTTCACACATTTACTATTTTCTACATGGTATATTGCACATAGTGTGCTATATAGGGGATAGGGAACGATTGAGACAGTGTAAATATGCTTTCCATCGGGACGGAATGGCGAATGATGTCTGGTTTCATGTTAGTGTCATGCGACATCGCCGTATCGCGCACACAGTCTGCTCCGGTCCAGAGACCCGACAGAACAGAGCGGATCATATGAGTGAGTCGGCGCAGACCACAAAACATATCAGACCCATTTGAATTCTGCCCAGAATGCTATATTTTAAAGCAATATGGAGAAGATTAGGAGAAACGGTTAGAGATTAGGAGGAATCCCCTTTTCCTAGTAAATTGTCATACACAGGCAAAGACATGGGCAAACTAAGAGAGGTCAGGTCAAATAAGAATTCAATTAAAGACAAATAAAAACCCATTTCAGAAAAACTTGAATCTAACTTATACCAGGAAATGTGACCAGCCAAACACAATATTATAAAATGAAATGAACATAAGTAGTTTGGCGCACTTGTTCCATTAGCTTTATCTAGTCTTGCTGAAGGTCAGCAAATGAAAGTCAGATTTTCATCTTTACTCAACCATGTGTGCGAGAATCAGAGGGCGAGAAAGAAAGAGAGAGAGCGACTCAGACAGAAAACACAAGACAGAATGTGAGACATTGCGTGGTTTTCTGCCCAAGCACAACCTCCACATTACAGAGTCAGAGAGTGGAGAGAAGTGCTTTTGTGTGCGCTGTACAAGGCCTGAGCTGAAACTCCATCCCTTTCCAAATATTATTACAGGCAGCAATTTCCCACAGAGTTCAATGTGGAGACGCAGCGAGTGAGGCTTGGCGATCACGCTCCAGCAAGCCACCTCAAAACCTCCTTCAACAGTCACCTACTTCAGCGAGCACATACACCTTGATCTTTATAGAAAGCCAAACACTTCTGGAAACAACTGTCCTCAATCGAGATATGAACACCTTTCTCTACTGCAGGCATGACAGAGTAGGTCAGGAAGAGTCATATAATGAGAAATCAGTCAAAAACACAAATTCATTAACATATAAATGCCAACAATTACTCAATTATGACACAAGAAGTGCAAGAAGTTCACAAGAAGGAAGTATATTAAAGCCCCGTTCACAACGCCAACGACACACAGTGACAAAGCAACGTGATCCCATTCATTTTCAAAGAAGGGCTAGTGACTTCTGGTGACACGAGCGACAGTGACCTTTGGCGATAGAATGTAGGCATGTCAAGTGATGCAAGCCGCACGACAAAAGCTCCGAAATTTTTACTTTATGCAAATTAGCAGCGGATTTCACAAGCAACAACCAATAGGATTGAAGACTGTCAGTGGAGTCTCGAGTGCAGGTAAGACAGGACAGAGTTCTGGAGCGATTTCACGGTTTTATATTATTTGACTAACCACATACATGGACATAATAAAATGATGCATGTAAAAGAAATTGGCAGTCTTAGTGAGTTGGAATCATACATTGATTGTTTATGTTGTTAACTACATGATGCAGTGAACAGTTTAGCACTGCTGGAGTTCATATTACAGTTTTTCCCCTGCATTATGTTGATTATTAGGGACAAGATAATGGATTGAGTAAAATTCAAACTACGTTTTATTAATTTTTGACAGTATGAGTGAGTTGAATTCGTTGATTGATCAAATGTTAATCTGGTTAATAATTTAATGCACTGAGCACTGCTGTATTTTATATCACAACACTCTACAACTGCAGAATTTTAATTTCTTTTGCATTTTCTAAAGATATGGGAGTGGGAAAGCCCACACACCTTCACAGTACAGAGACTATAGCGACATACAGCGACAGTCGCTGGCAGTGTGAACAGGGCTGAAGAAGAAAGAAGGAAGTTACATGATTGCATGATCCTTTAGCAATCATTCTAATATGCTGATTTGGTGCTCAATAATGCCTAGTACACACTGCATGATTTTAGATTTTCACTCGCAGAGTTTTGTGGAAATCACAGATGAATGCTTGAAAGCGGAAGCAAATCGGTTATCATTCACGTGAGTGACAATCGAGTAGTGTGTGCTATCAAAGACGCAAACTTACAGAAGCACAGATGCGTCACTGAAATATTTCATGCCTGTGAAAAATGTAGCATGCCAAATATTTGGACCTGTCTGCGACTCTGAGTCCTGCAGTGTGCAGTGTGAAATGTGTTTTGACTGGAAATGACATTGGCCACGACCTACAGCCAATGAGAGAGTAAGGGCGAGGGAAATAAACCTCCCTTGTTATTATCAATCTTGAAAACAGTTGTGCTGCTTAATATTTTTGAAGAACCATGAAATTTAGAAAGTAAGCAGAAATCTTAAGAATTATTTTGTTATAAATATTATATATATACATTATTTATGCTAGTAATGTAGAATTGTGTTTAATGCGTAAAACACAAAGCACTGCACACATTGACACACATCCCACATAGGACGGTCCAATTTCTTACGCCTCTCATAAAAGCGATAAATATAGCTCCCTAGTTTGCGCTTGCATTTGACCAGAGGAAAATTTATGATTAATCCCATACTGATTTACTGCTTTTATAGAGGAAGTCTGGTATAATTCTCAGATCCTGTTTTTGAGAACATTTGAGTGATTTCCAAACTTTTCGCCTTGCTTTTTTATTTTTGTTAGAGTAGAGGGTGCTTGTGTGGTCTAAACACAGGCAAACCTTTTTACAGAAAGTTCTGTTTCATAGAAACAGATGGTTCTAGATGCTTTGATAGACTGTGAAAAACTATTGTTTCTTCTTCTGAAGCCCATGTATCGAAAACTGGAAAAATGAATGTGGCCTAAAGGAGACAGGGAGCCTGTTTCAGACTAAGGAGACAAGGTTGACTGAAATGGCACGTAAAGGTCTGGTTGAGTGGGAGCTGAGTTGGACTGACAGGTAAGGCGGTTGCCTTTGACGGGAGACTTGGAACTGGAGAATAAACAACCCCATCATTCAGAGGGACAGTTTTCATTCAGTGTTAGTACGTTAGTCCGAAAAACAAGACATATCCTGCCAGTGAAGCTTTGACTTTCATGTACACAAGTTTGTATGTTTGCAAAACCCTAAAACCAAAGCCTTGCATTTATATAAGCATCTTTACCATTAAATGTAAATAACTTAAAACACTAAACAAGAGATATTGTAAAATGTTAGGATTCTTTATTTAGTTTGAATTGTGTATATTGTGTTGCTCTGCATTGAATTTTGTCAAATGTGATTAGACAAAACTATTTTAATGTATAGTATAGGCTTTAAAAAATGTATTTTAATCTTTTTTACATCATAATTTTTTGTACTAATTTAAAAAAATATTTATTTATCGATTTGTTATATTTAATTATGTGTGTGTATAATATTTTTAATAATACTCTATTTATTTATTTATTTATTAGCACAAGCAGGCTTGGCAAATAATACAGAAAATGTTAAAGCCTTGTCTCATTTACAAAATCTGCCAATAACCTTGTCAACGGCTGATAAACATTTTCTGTTTTTAGTGTTTGTAGATAATCTTTTGCAAATACTATGTACAAACAAGTCTTTCTTTGATTTCTGTTTTTGTGTATGTCTCATTCGACATCTTTAAATTCCATTCCATAAATCTGCATTATATCAGACAAAAAAAAAACTAAAAAACTAAAATGGTCAATCACTAGTTTTGAGTGCGTGGAAAGAAGGAATATGTAAATTACCTGCACTCCTTAGGTTGGGATCCATGTCGGGCATCTCTTTAACAGCCTCAGGACTCACACTGTAGATGGACGCTCCTGCTTCATCTGTTATGCTGAAACAACAAAGACACACTGAAGCTGGCTTCCAAGGAAATCAGAGAGGTAACCTCATGAAGACCCCAGTGAACTTATGAAGCTCCCTCAGTACATCTAGGAGGCGTCAGACCAAAGAGTCCATTTAAATACATTTTCATAGAAAGCTTGTAGTTGATACAGCAGGAACCGAAGTTTAGAGAACACAGCAATGCATGGAAGAAATACTACAACACACAAACTCAGCCCTGTTTTCAATGGAAAATTAGATTATTTTTTTTTGACAAACTTTTTTCCCTGAGTTCAGAAGGTTATAACTGCATTTTTGAGGTTATAACTGATTTCTGTGCTGCCATCCTCATATAGAATGTTCTGTTACAAGTGTCATCCACACACATTTACAATCTGTACATGCATATTTTGAGGAATCTTTATTCCTTAGAGTAGTGCAAACATGATATTAATTACCAATGGTTATTTAAACCATCTGACAGCCCACATATTTAGCAAAGCACTAGCATCTTTCCAAGTACTCCCTTGGATGCACCTTGTTTTGAATCCCTGGTTTAGTGATTCTCACTTGGGTGTCAACTAGATTGACTCTCAACACATTTTCAGTAGCATGTGTATTGTTCTGCTTGCCACTCAAAGTGATTTATATTACACTAATTGCAGAGTGAGTCCCACCACAGGGAGCAGGGTGATGACCACATAGGCTCAAAGGTGAAAGAGTGCACTCGGTTATATTTCCATCAGTAAAGTTAACTCTACCTGAACCAACAAAAAGCCCATACCTGATAGGCACTAACAATAATTGCCACATAAACACAAGTTTAAAAAATGTAACCACTAACATACTGCAAAATACTACTGATGCACATATTAAGAGTTTTGAACCATTAATTTGGGCAATAAAATGTTCTAGTAATCTAACGGCCCAGGAAAATATGAAAATATGGGTAAATACTGCCATCTAGAGGACATAATGGTAAATGTGCTTGTCTACTATATTTATGAAAAACTAAATAAAATGTTAAACAGTCCTGCTGGAAAAGATTGATAATTCCCGGCTACTTTAATAACAATAATAATAATAATAATTGTTATTATTCAAATAATAATTCTGCAAATTGTTTAATACAATTAACAAAGAAATCTGAAAGACCTTTTTTTTTTACACAATTTTATTTTACATGCTATTATATAAGTTATCTTTTTTTCCCTTTTCTAAAACCTCAAAACCAGCCTTTCCTTCCTTTACAACTTAACTGCCTGGTTGGGCACATCATAAAACTGACCTCTCTCTGAAAACATCAGCAAGGATAAATGTCCTCCGCACATGATTATCACCGTGAATGACCATACAAATTAGGGCAGATCACCACTGCAGCCTCCATTACATTTTATTCCTCTCTATTGGTGCCTAAGGGCTCTTTGGGTAACTTTGCCAATTAGTGTCATCATACTTATGACAGGATGCAGAGGCTTTGTGACATGGACCACCAGTTTGACTGGTGTCCTCATTTTCCCAGATCCTTTCCTCTCCTCCCTCGTAGCCATGATGACAGGACTAACGAGCCCTGGCATATGACCTAGGGGTCACGGTGGAGCAGGTTATTAGAAAGATTATTAACTAATTAAGAAGGAAACGCATGCCAACCCTGATAAACATTCAAATACAACTCATAAATATAGAACCACGTTTTATTTAAAATACGATAAATAAACCATATAAATAAAACTAATTGTTCTTCATGAAATGAAAGGATGGAAAGTTATCTAAATGTCTCTTTCAGACATAGTAATAACGTCCACCGAGACAATGCATGGCCAATAAACATTCACCAAGTATTACGCCTCATAAGTTTTCTTTTTTAAATATAAGAATATAACCTTTTACACAATATGTTATTATAATTACATGAATTCTAATAATATATTAAGAATTATAAAAAAATTATAATAAACTTTCTAGTTTAAGAATTATAATATACAATGTATATTATACATTAAATAATAATACAAATTAAATTATAATGTTGTTATTATTATTATTACTAAGGTATTTCCTCTTGACTCGGGATGTTCACAGGTAATTAACTAGTCATTTTTGTTACATTTCTTTTTAAAATGTTTCTTTTTGATGCATATTGGGGTTTTTTTCCTGAAAAGAATATCAAATTAATACTCTTTTTCTTTTTTACTTTTCATGTAATAGATTACTTGGATTCACTTAATATGCCCATCTCTAATTTGAAGAACCTTCAAATAAATTAAATGTTCATTGAATATTCTATTAAATTCAGTTTATTTATAGTTTGTGGTTGATTCAGTTTATTAATTTCATGTCGGTCCTCATCAAACTAGAATTGTTTATTAAGTACTTAACGACGAGTGCTGAAAGACAGAAAAGGACAGAAAAGGAGAGAGCAGGTTTTTGATATTGAGAAAGAGAGGAACATGTCATGTTTGAATAAATCAGAAGGGCTGCAAGGGTTAATGGGTACGAGCCCTGAACCATTCTGACATGGATATGGATCACATCGACCAACCACATCTCTTTATTAAGGGGACGGCTGAACTTGTAAAAAGGCAGGCAGCAGAAGGCTGTGAGCACTCGGCCCAGCTCAAGTGGACACCACGACATAAGAACAAAGACAAAACCAGCCTGCAAGTGTAGCAGATGACTTGATGACCCTTGAGGTCTGACAGTCACTCACTTAGTCACACCCAATACACCCACACTTTGGGGACTATCATGTCTCTATGAGAGTCTCTGGGCAAAGTCATGGCCGGGCCCCCTCTAACTGGAAGTAATTGTGGTATTCTCTGTGTTTGTCATAATCCTCTAGGCTGGTCCATCTCCCCTCCCAATGTCCATGACCACTGGGTGACACCAAGAGATGGATACATACTTTGATACTTGCCCCCTAAACACATGTTCTAATTAAACGCATTCATCAGATCTGTCTGCGGGGTGAAAAAATATCATCACAGTATCTCCAAACCTGTAGATAGAAGTCCAATGCTCTTGATTTTACTGGTTACATTTGGAAAAATAAGACAAAATGTGCTGTTTTTATCTAAAAAGGTGAGAAAATTCTAAATGCTTCGACACAATGAAACTTTTTTCCCTGCAAATTATTAAGTAAATTAGCAAAACAAAAAAAGTAATTTATGCAGTAGAGTACAACATTTGCATACTACTTATTTTCAAATAAACTTTTCTGTTAAAAGTTTGCTTTTCAGGGCAAAAAGTTCAAAAACTACCCAGTCTTTATAGTTATGAGGTCTCTGTGAATAAATGTATCATTATGCATTTATCCTATGAAAGATAAACATTAAATTGGATACAAGAAAACAGTAATATTGTAAAATATTATTACAATTTATATTCATTTTTCAATTTTAATAAATTATAAAAATGAAATTTGATCCTGTGATAATAAAGCTGCATTTATCATTACTCAAGTATTCAGTGTCACATGACCCTTCAGAAATCCTTCTAACACGCTGAATTGCTGGTCAATCAACATTTCTTATCATCATCAATGTTGAAAACAGTGGTGCTGCTTAATATTTTTTTGTGGAAACCATGGTGATTTTTGTTTCCAGAATTCTTTGATGAACAAAGTTAAAAAAAACAAAAGTTATTTGAAATATACATTTTTGGAATATTATAAATGTCTTTGTCACTTTTGATCAATTTAATGCATCCTTTCTAAATAAAAATATGAATTTCTTTAAAAGAAAACACTTTTGAATGGTAGTGTATATTACTATAAAATTCTGTTTATTGTAATGTGCACTAAAGGGGATTTATTATTAGCAATATACCATTTTAAATAAAAAATAATTTAATCTCAATATATCATCTTCAAATGTGCGAAATTTACTAAAGCTGGTCTTTTGTCTTTCACGTAAGCTGAAACAAAAAAGGACATTCTTGTGAAAAAACATTATAAAAAAAATATGTTGGCCAATTACTCATAGCCAGCAGACCCAAGGGATTCCCAAAAGAGAAAAAACAATCATGAGATATCAGACCAATGCCAAGTCTAAACACTATGACATTTTTGGCCTAGAAAAGGGCCAAAATGGCAGGTGTCAAAGGCCGTCAGTCTCAGGCTCTGTGCTAGGGGGTAGCAAGTGCCTAGTCAGCGTGGAGGTGCAGTTAACAGCACATTCAAGCTGCCACCACCACACAAGTCTGAAAAGAGCAAAACCTCACAGTCACTCACGTCAAACTGGTGGCAGATGTTCATCACCCCCTCAACACCCCTTCCTCCTTTAAACACCCAAAGAACTGCGGCAGAGGGTGTCAGCTGTCCAGATTACTGGATGTTTTCCTGTGTGTAGCAGGCAGAAGCCAGTAGACAGGGTTTTGAATATGTTGGTGTCCAAGGCTTAAACTTAAGAACCTCATCTTAACCAAGAACATTTTAGAGATTCAATGGTTCACACTGTGGACTGGATCTAGCAATTCAAAGCACTCAAGTATAGCCCACAAAAAAGGATATTCCAGAGCTTTCCATATTATAATTATCAAGACCAGTTTCATTGGAAGCCTAGTTCATATATGCAGAAGTGGAATGGAGGTTTCTATGTTTTGATGTTGCTTGCGTTTTCTTTTTCTGTACTCCAAGGGCTATAAACTACAACCTAAAACAGCCTAACACAAGTAAATGAGGCATGAAATGTGCAACATGTCAAAAACTTTACTGGTGGGGATTGCTTCCAGTTGTTCTGACATCACAAGAGCACATTAGATTAGAAATTGACAAATGGGGATTTGGCATCGGAGTTTAAGGCAATGAAAACTTTCAAGCGGACGGCTTGCTTGATCTCACGCTTGGCTGCCACGGATCAATCAGCACTAGACGGATAGGGAGTGACATTGCAGTATTTATGTCCGTTCTTCTGGAAACTTCGTGTTAAATACAAGAAAGTATTCATAGTAAGCTAACGTGTCTGATAAACTCATAACATAGATGCCAAAATAATAAAATCTCTTAATATAAAACGTTTTTATAACATATATAAATGTAATCTCATTTATATGTATATTTTTTTTTATGTTCTTAGTCATTGTAGATAATACACTAGTGCTGAATAGGTTGGGGGTTTTTTTTAAAGAAATTAATATTTTTAATCAGCAAGAATGCATTAAATCAAAAGTGGCAGTAAAGCCATTTATGTTACAAATTATTTCTATTTCAAATCAATGCTGTTATTTTGAACTTTCAAATCAACAACAACAACAACAACAACAAAAAAACAGTGTTTCCACAAAAATATTAAGCAGCACAACCATTTTCAACATTGTTAATAATCAGAAATGCTTCTTGAGCGGCAAATCAGCATATTAAAACGATTTCCGGAGGATCATGTGACACTGAAGACTGAAGCAGTGGCTACTGAAAATGCAACTTAGCCCTCACAGGAATCAATTACATCTTAAAATATATTAAAATAGAAAACAGTTATTTTAAATTGTAATAACATTTTACAATATTACGGTATTTTTTGATAAAAAAAAAAAAAAAATCTAGCCTTGGTGAGACCTTTTTAAAAAAAAACACCACATATCAGTTAAATGCTATGTAACAAATTACTGTCATTTAGCAACCTTAAACAGCCCAGATTTAGGTAAACAAAGTATATTACTTGAAATATTTTGATTGTTTTTAATTCTGAACATGAAGTACCTGCAGCACATGTTCTGGCTTATAGCTTTATTATGAATTGGTCAATGTGTATTTTTTATATTCCAAAAATGATTGTATCTAGTTGGATATAATAGATCAAATAGAGATACTACTCATTTAAAAACCTGACTGCTTTACTTTTCGATGGCAAGATAAATCTAAGAGCAAATGTAAGATGGCATAAATAAAAGCCCCACCACTGCCAACCACACACAGACATTACCATACATTTCAATATATTAACATCAGTCAATCAAAATTCGGGAGGCTCAAAACAGTTGCTCATGAAGCCACTGGTTCTGGGTGTCCTCTGTGATGCGGACATCTATCCCTCAGTGAGCCATTAGCCGTGGGCCTGTGACTGGCAAATATTCCTCCTCATTCCTCACTGTCCTAATCACCCTACCCAGAATCCTCCTCAAAGGACAAACTTTCCTGATGCAAAATTCTAGTCATCCAAGACCTTACAGCAAAAAGTGATTTCACTTTACCAGGAGCAAGCTGGCAGTAAAGGGCAAGTATTAATATTATATATCTGGGCATATATATGAAATAAATATATAAATAAAAACATTAAATATATAAATATAAGCTATGCATAATAATAAACATAATAGATATTATATATTTTTTTCTTATATATGCCAATATATATAATATAATATACATACTTTACAGCAAGCTTGCACCAGATAAAGTGAAATAATAATAATAAAAATAATATTGTAATATTGTTGAATATTGTCCCTTCTAAAAGATTAAAATTTTAGAAAGCAAACGTTTCATTTAGACTGTTTCATCCATGCTGACATTGCATCTGCCAGTGTTAAGGAAATTGTAAAGATGTGACTATTCATAATTTACAGCAAGTGGTAGTTTCCTTCCTGTTAAGACTGAAGTGGTCATGCTTAACAACTGATCCCAGCAACAGAGTGTACTAAAAGAAAAATGAAAAAGGATAGATGAGAGAGAGCTCCTGTAATTCTGCTTTCTCCTGCAAAGTGAGTCTAATGACCAGAGACTGGCCGGCTGGTGGCAGAGAGCAAGCCTGAGGGGAGAAGGGTGGTCACTGCCACTGTCTTCAACCTTAAGAACTGACAGAGCTGTCCAATCAGTCTGTAGCTATAGCTCAGTATCAGGATCACTGTCCTGACAGTCGAAACACTACAGGCTCCCTCGTTAAGCAAGATACATGTCATTTTGTCCTTTAGGCGTGAGAAGCAAAGTCAGGGCCAAACAGCAGCAATGACCAGAGTCAGAGCAGCACCTTCTGAACATGTTTCTTAGAAAGGAAACACTATTTAGAATATAAAATTGACAAATAAGAGTGCAGTTGCTCTAAAATAAACATTTTAAAAACATATCAATTATGTATGGCACACAATACGCAATGAACCTCTAACCCAAATCTGTACAACATAACTATGACAAATCCATGACCAAACGTTTCTACCAGAAGCGTTAAGACACCATGTCAGCCAAGGTCAACTTTTATTGGGTCATCTTAGAGGCCCTTTGAGCATGTATTAGTCATGAGAATGCAGCATACACACACCAATATTGATAAAAAAAAAAAAACACACATACAGTGAGAGACAGTATTCCAGGAATCTCACACTCCCAAGTTCAAAGCTAATTATTTGTACCTTTAAACATAATGCAAACCAATTCAAATCATTGTAGCGGTCTAGAAGGATAAAAGCACCTGGCAGTAAAGAGTGCTGGGCCAGCGGAGGGCGCCACAGAGGGGTTCCAGGAGAGAGGTTCAAAGCATGGTGTAATCTCACAGCTAATTCATATTGGAGCGGACTCAACTGGGGCACAAACTACAGAGTGAAAGTTCAAAGAGAGGGCAACTCTTCGCCATTCGTGTGAGTTTCTCAGTGTACAACACAGGAATTAAGGCAAACTGTCACAAGAGACTAATAAAAAGACCTACACTATGTGTGCGGTGTACACAACATTTAAAACATTTGAAACTGATTTGGATATGGAAAATGTGTAAGCATTAACAAATTAGCCAAAATAATTAAGCAAGAACTGGGGATGTGTAGAACTTTGTGAATGATGGCTATTCAAATGCGGCCACAGATTGTGCTAGTATTTCTTAATTACTTATTAACAACATTAATAATAATATTGGTATCAAACAATATATAATTTATTTAAATGAAATATTATATTATGTATATTTAAAATTCACAATATTTATATTAGGCCTACATATTTTACCCATCTTATTTTGCAACAGAAATAAGTGCAAGATATTCTGTGAAAGACTCTGGTCCGATTCATTAGCCACTATTAGTAAATAACTAGAACAAGAACAACACAGTGCCGTAAATAGTACAACTATTAGCGCCATAAACCAGTGCGTTTATGATTATAATAATGAGTTAAAATAATATGATAACAAATACCAGTTTGCAACACCAAGCAGCATAACATGGCAGGTAAAATAACTGGAAGTGAATGACAGACGCATTCCGTTAAAAATAAAATAAAAATAAAGATAAAGATAAAACAACACTAATGCATTACTAACAGTAACGTCATTATACCACACGGTTAAATGCAAGTAAAGTCCGGTGTGAAGACAATTTGCCCAATTTCCTTAAAAGCACATCTAAGTTCCATTACAAATCACCAAAAAAAGGCCTTATTGTAGAAAGAACCAGAAGAAAATGTCAGGGAAGTCTGTGTTTATCCCAGTCTTACTCAAGTAACAACCCTACCAACTCAACAGGCAAGTGTCCCTTCATTTAAAGGGAGAGCACCAGGTCGCTGAGAGCCATGCAGCTCATCCCGCAGGCTCGTACCGCACACAGTCTGCCGGCACTGCCTGTCATTCCTCAGGAGCAGTCAGGCAAACGAAAGGAAAGGAGACGGCTAGCGGGGACTTCGGGACAGAAGGGAGGGAGCATGGGATGGTAGGGGTGGGGGCAACGGATGGTTTTATTTCTCAAGCTGAGGAGTAGGGAGACAGATAGCAGACGGTGCAAATGAAGCCGCTGATTTGATTGACTAGTGATGTACAAAGTGCACTGTGTGGAGACGAACTTTCAAAAGGGACTGAAAAAAAAAACAGTCCAATTACATATTCTCTAACAAACATAACACCTAAAACACAATAGCACAAGATGCATCTACACTTCTACAGTACCATTCAGAAGTTTGGTGTCAGTAAGATTTTTTTTTTTAGAAAGAAAGAAATTAATACTTCTATTCAGCAAGGACACATTAAATTGTTCAAAAGTAACAGTAAAGACATTTATATTGTTACAGAAATGTTTCTGTAAAAATGCTGTTCTTTTGAAATTTCTATTCATCAAAGAATCCTAAAATTTATATGGTTATTACAAAAATATGCAGCACAACTGTTTTCAACATTTGTACTGTAAATAAGAAATGTTTCTTGAGCTCCAAATCAGCATATCAGAGTGATTTCTAAAGGATCATGTGACACTGAAGACTGGAGGAATGACTGCTGAAAATCCAGCTTTCCCATCACAGGAATAAATTACATTTTAAAATATATTCGAATAGAATTAATAGTTATTTTAAATTGTAATAATATTTTACAATATTACTATTTTTAAATGCAGCCTTGGTGAGCAAGAGTCAAAAAAGTCAGTCAGGTCTATGTGTGTGTAAGTGTTCTATGGAATCATTCTTGTGTGTTAAGTCTCAAAGGCAAGTACCAAAAAAATGGGAAGTTTAGGGGTCAGAAAAGGGTGAAGTATTATCACAAAAATGTAATTATGAAAATATAAAGAAATAAAAATAAAAATAATTATACCATACACCACACTTGAGTTTGTAAAATGCGCAATAATGCTTTCATGTGTTTTTATACACGTGCAACCACTCCATGTTTCTTTTTCATTTACATTCATTCATTAAGTAGACCATTTTATCCAAAGCGACTTACAAATGAGAAATACAACAAGCCAGAATGCATGTCCTGTTTAAGCATTTCACGCAAAAACAGCAACTAGATCCATTTTTCCCCTTATTGAAACATTTAAGAGTGCAGTTTTAAAGTATTTATTTTAACTTGCACCCTGCTTCTACAAATACTTGGCTGTGTGACTACCAGGACAGGAAACAAAGTTCAAACTGTCTGGCACGCCCGTCGTAGCAGTCGGCGTTGCACTGCCAATTTTGAGATCTCAAATCTTCCACTTTCATTTTAGAATGGAGGTTGAAATAGAGCCACTTGTGGAGCGCCTTGGATGTCAATTTTGACGCATCATGCTTTGCTGAGAACTACTGAGGCAGACCTGGCAATCCATCTGAGCTGCACTGAGGGATGCGGAGAGCTGTAATGAAAACCACCATCAGTGTACACCATAAACGGCCACTTCAGAGCGGTTCTGGGCAGCTCTCCAGTCAGATCCAAAAGTCAACAAACACGAGTCTAGCTAGATGGAGAGAGAGACAATCCCAGATCCAGCCTTTATTTGGGTTGGAGGAAAACACGTCGGACTGGTTTGGTTTGAAGGGCGGTGAGAAATATTTGTTTTTAATTAGAGACAGTCAAACAAGGCCCAGATACCATTTAAAACCCGCAAGAGTAACACATTCCAGACCGGCACCATTTCCTTTGCTCCTTTTCTGCGTACCTTGCTTAAAAGTTGCTATTTTCACTCTTAGTATAGTTTATTGATGAACATTTTTCTAATTTAAATCTGAAATTGCACTAAGACTGTACAGGAGCCTGATGTGACCTCAAACAAATGCTGAGCTACTATCAGAAGAACAACATCTGCTGCTAATCTGGTCTGCTCTGTTTCTAAAAAAAAAAAGGGAAATGTCATACCAGTAGGAAACATCTATGGGGTTGAAAAAGCGGCGTTTAATTAGGTCTGTAAAGAAGGCTTCAGTCTCCCTGCATGCTTTGCCATTTCCTATGACAATGGTTTGACAGCTGTGGGAGAACAAAAATATCAAGTTAATCATAGATATTTAGAGTGCCTACAAATTACTCAATGTTATCATTATGATTGCGATACCTGTGTTTGAACATAAGATGGCGCAGTTTTTCTGCCTCTTTGTGTTTAGCAGGGCCATGGAGGTACACCACATCTGTGTGCAGGATCTGACCTGAGGAAAGAATAAAGAGTAGATATGTCAGGACAGTAGAGGACGTATGTGACTAGATTTTATGTGGAAATCAACTTAATACATCATCATCATCATGTAGGTACAGCAGACCCCCATTCATTTCCACTCCAATTTTTTGCCTCCACCTTGTTCCCCTCTCCTCTCAAGACAATACGGCTACCGTTTTCTGTCAGCCTGAGAGAGGCAGTCTAATCGCAATAGACACCTCAAGAGCCGGGCAGGTCATGTGACTACACACCCACAGACATGTCACAGTCAAGCTGGGTTTGCGTGTGGTGCTGCTGCAGGGCAGAGGGCAAATATGGCAATGCCACCTGACACACACCCGCCAGGCCGATCAGTCGCCTGGACGCGGGGCACACAGGGCACAGCGTGCAGCTCCACGCACCGAGAGGACACAATGGGCATTCTCATCACACCTGCCAATCAGACACTCTCCTTCATCAACTTTAAAATTATGCTGCACTAAACTAAAAGTAATTACAATTAACCGGCAAAAGTTCATTATGACTATATGGTCCATTTCAATACTAGACTATATTTGGTTGATTACAAAGATTTCAAAACATCAGCTCAAATTTACCATAACTATCCACTATTATTAGATTATTATTTGATTGTTAGTTGACAGCCAATAGAAAAACTAGAAAAATATTAGAAAAGATCAATTTAATAAACAACGATAAATTATAACAAAACATATCGATTACATTATTACAGTAAAAGCATCTTTCTTTCTTTTCTCCCAACACCTTTAGAACCAATTGACAAAAAGACATGCATGATATGGTATTGTTGTCAATTGTTCTGAAATATTGTATTATTGTGTAATAAAGTTTTTTTTTTTTTTTTTTTTTTTAGTTTTACTCTATCTTTTTTATATATATACATAATATATATATATATATACACACACAAATAAAGTTTGGAAGAATTATGATTCGTTATTTTTTTTTATTTGGGAAAGTCGTCTTCTATGCTCACCAAGGATTTTTGCATTTATTTGACCAAAAATACAGTAAAAACCATAAAATTGCAATATATGATTAGTTTAAAATAACTCTTTTCTATTTGAATACATTTTTATATATAATTTATTCCTGTGATGGGCAAGCTCAATTTTCAGCAGCTATTTCTCCAGTCTCCAGTCTGTCACATGATCTTTCAGAAATCATTGTAATATGTTGCTTTGCTACTCAAGGCTGCTTAATAAGTTTGTGGAAACAAAACCATTTAAAATGTTTTGTATAAGTTAGGTTTTTTTTATTATTATTATTCATCAAGGACACATTAACTTGACCAAAAGTGACAGTAAAACATTTATTTTGGTAAAAAAAAAGATTTCTACTTCAAATATATTCTGTTCTTTTGAATTATATATATCATGGTTAAAAAAAATATTTTTTAAATAATTCATTAAGAACAGTTCTAGAACAGAACAACAAGGACTGTTACTAATATGCAATATTATTGTGTGTGTGTGCGCATGGTCTTGTATATATGGTTTATGAGGACACAAATGTGTATAATGACATGGGTTTTACAATGTAGACATGGTTTATGGGACACTTCCCACTAAACTGTTTTTTTTTTTTTTTTTTTACGTTTTCAGTGATGGGCAGGTTTAGAGGTAGCGTTAGTGTATGGGGATCGAATATACAGATTGTACAGTATAAAAACAATTACGCCTATGGAGACTCCCTGTAAACCACATATACGCCCGCATATATCATTTATTCCAAGTTCATTCCACATTTAGTCAGGTGTCTTACTGGTAGGGGACAGGATTGCCAGTTTGCAGCCGTGGTGAAACCCTGGGTCCACTCCCATGATGACTTTCCCACGCACAGGACACATCAGAAGACGCTGACGCAGATTACGAACAAACATGGCAATGGACTCTTTTTCTGCACTAGCAGTCAACTTAGACCTGGGACAAGAAGAAAAAAAAAAAGAAGCAATGCATCTTTGTGTTCAGTATTAAAAAAAAGAAGCTTTACTATCTGGTGAGAACAAACCTGTAGCCTCGACTGAGAAAGGGCAGAATGAATCTTCTGTAGGAATCTTCACCAGCATTCTTCAAAATCGTCATCAGTTCTGGCTGTGCAAATCCCTGTGGCCTCCATCTGTAAGTCAAAAGGCAGATAAAGTCCTGATAGACAGTTTACACGCTCGTACAGCCTCCCCAAAAAACACTAATAAGTCTATTCGAAATCTGACATGATTGTGTACTTACTACATGGAAATAATGGTAACACTTTATTTTACAGTGTCCTTGTTACATATGTTACATGTACTTACCATAGTAATAACAGTAAGTTATGCATTATTACATGCAACTAACCTTCAACCAAATCCTAATCCTACCCAAACCCTATAGTAAGTACATGTAGTTGCTTAATATTACTCAGTACTTAAATATATAATTACACTGTAACAATGACCCCTTAAAATAAAGTGTAACCGAAATAATTACTTCTAAGTTTTAATGTGTAAGTTATCAAGGAGACAACTAATTATCTTTTTGAGAACAAGGTGTTTTTCATTGCAGCTGAAATATTCTTTTAATAAAAAAATCTATTTTGGCACAATGAATTTTCAATGTAAAATGTTTTAAAAATTATTAAAATAAATTAAATACAAATTCAATTAAAAAATGAACCCCTCAAATTGAAGTAATTACTTAAAAAAATTAGAAAAATGTTACATTACAATTAAAATATATATTTTTTAATTCGGTTATTCTAACTTATTAACTTGGAACTACATGTCAACTTACTCTCATTAGAGTATTAGCAGACTGTCAGGTTTGAGTTAGTAGAATAAGTTGACATGTAGTTGCAAAGTTAATTATAGAAACTAAAAAAAATTAAATGGACCATCGAAATAAAGTGTTACCATTTGTTCATGTAGTATGCTAAATGTTAATTATATTTAATGTAACTTCCAAAACCATAGAGCTTTTACATTTAGTTAATATTAGGTTGAGCTTACAATATAATCCTTTCTTTTTATATGGAGATAAGTGGGTTAATATTCACCAAATAAATTTAAACCAATCTTTTTTTCTTTACATTATCAAAAACATTATTTTTTAAGAAATGAGGTCTGAGGCATAGTGGAACGAGCTACATCAGTATCAAAACCTGTGTATAATCTTTAACACCTGGCAGCGTGAAAGTCACTTCCCAACCCATTGCCCATCAAGCAGGCAACGGCACTGGGCCAGACCACGAGGGAGAAAGTAAGAAGATGAGGCGTGGTACATGTATGAACACTGTGGGTGTGTGCTGACCTGACGTTGACGCACCACCTACAGAAGTCATTCTTCACCCAGTCGGGGATGTTGACCTTCACTGTCAGAATCTTCAGATTCTCCCCACGGTTAATGGCTAACGTCTGAAACAAGAGAGTAACCTGTAGAGACAGCCGACACAAGGCGAGGCACGGTAGTGCACCGTCGGTACCACCCCCTCCCGCTCTCTCCTAAAACAAGTCAGAGCGCACTAAGACGCACTCGTGTCGCACCGAAAAGCTCTGTGCCTCTCTCACTTTTCCCTTACTGATCTTCTAAGGGGAAGTGACATGCTGTGAAGCAAATAGTTTTAAGTATCTGACCTTTTCTGAGGAAAACCTTTTGAAAGGAAACAAGAGGGAAAAGATGACCCATCAATCTGGACTCCAAGCGGAAGAACCGAGCTGACAAATGCCACCAACCCCCTACACAAACACACACCCCACCACAGAGCAGGCATCCGCCCCCCCTCTGCACTGCTCAACAGCTAATGGCCCGATCAAGACGGGAATTAATGCAGCCAGAAATATGATGAAAATTATATTTCCATATTTTGGCATTTCAACACCCTAAGGCAGCTGTTTACTTGGGTTTTCTCATGCGATGTTTATCGCATTTGAAGTTTTGCATGTGATGAGGGAAATGTCAAAACAAATATCAAACTTTTCTCCATACTCTGTGTCATTTACGCCCTGTGTAGTTATTGAATATTTAATAATAATAATAATAATAATCTCATAATAATAGTAATGCATACATCAAATCATGAATCATGTGTACAATTACCACAGGACTACAATTAGAAAAAACATAAAAATACCCTACAATAAAAGCAAGCATAGCTTTTTATATTCATGGACAACATATTTCTACAAAAAAAAAAAAAACAGCTGTCAAAAACAGGCCGCACGCACAGATATCTACTAAAATACACTCTTGTTTGTCATATCACTCAGCCAGTATTAAAGCTTGTCACATACAAACAATGCTGATAAATTGGAAAAAAGAGAATGTGTGCAAAAATAAGGTTGTCACTGAAAAACCAAAAAACAGCCATTTCAAAAACCTATTTTTCACAGATTCAGTTTAGTGTCATATTTCTCCAGCTTTAAGACATGCTAGTCCAAGACGTGACATTTTCAAAACAGAGAAGGGGGAAAGTTTTAGTCTAAATATTCAACATATCATGTTCCTCAATAACAATGAAATCATAATTGGAAAAATATGAGGAATGTAAGCGACAGAAATGAATATTATTTTAAAGACTGAGCTATTCCGATTCAATATTTTTTCTCCAAATAAAGGCAAATACATTGCTATGGAAGAGAGCAAAGAGGATGGCCTCTACAAAAACAGAAAGAAAGGATGAACTTTTCACTTCCTATCTTTGCATGTACAGAAAAACAAACATACACAACATGGGGTTTAAAATACAACAATGATCATTCTCCATACAAAATAAACATGATCTCTTGCTTTACCGAGAGTTGCTTTGTTTTATAAAAACATCTGATTATTGTAGTCAATCTCTCATACGCTCAAAAAAACAAGCGTTTCTAAAAATGTGCAGTTCAAAAACATACAAATTTCCAGTTAGTAACAAATAAAAGGTGGTCTTACTTTTTATTTGTTACTAACTGGTGATTTGTAGATTTTTGACAGCACATTTTCGTGAATGTGCTGGAAGAAGAAATTCAGTTTGTATTTGTCTTTGTAAAAAACAAAAACAAAACAAATGTTTGGTTATTTTTTAACTCTAGAAATGCATGTTTATAGCATGCAAATTACTATTGGAAAAAATTATCAATCATTCATAAACAATCATTTTCATTACAGTTCATAAAAACTTTCAGCAAATTTGTTTTTGTTTAAAAAAAAAAAAATCTTTCAGAAATCATGTGATTTCTTAAAGATTTTTTTTTTTGTAAAAACAAAAACAAATTTGCTGAAAGTTTTTATCACAGAATCACCTAAAGTACAATCCCAAAAAACAGGACCTTCAGTTGAGGCAGAGTTGGACTAACAAGCCTCTGAAAAAAGTAGGCTAGACTTCTTGGATGAAACAATATTTTACATTTTCAGAAGGTAAAGAATGCCACTACAGTTATACAGTATATAAAGTATATAATTTGTCTCATTTGTTAACATTAATTAATGTATTAACTAACATTAATTTAACAATGTTATTTATTAATCTTTGTTAACAGTAGTTATTAAAAATACAACTGTTCATTGTTTGTTCATGTTAGTTCACAGTGCATTAACTAATGTTAACAAACACAACTTTTGTTCATTCTTAGTCCATGTTAAATAATGTAGTTAACTAATGTTAACAAATGAACCTTATTGTAAAGTGTTACCATATATACTGTATTTAAGTGTGTATATATATATATATATATATATATATATATATATATATATATATATATATATATAATATTTAAAGGATTAGTTCACCCCAAAATGAAAATTCTCACCCTCATGTTGTTCCAACCCCGTAAGACTTTCGTTCATCTTCGGAACACAAATTAAGATATTTTTGATTAAATCTGAGAGCTGTCTCACTCCATAGGCTTCTATTGTAATTGAAACCTGCCGGCCCAGAAAGTTAGTAAAAAAATTGTTAAAAAAGTCCAAGTGACTACAGTGGCTCAACCTTAAGTTTATCAAGTGATGAGAATACTTTTTGTGTGCAAAAAATCACAAAAATAACGACTTTATTCAACTATTCAACTTCTACTGTGTGGGCCTCAGAGCGAGTTCACGTAGTGTAACAGCGCAGCGCTACGTCAGAACGTAGGCTATTGGCCCGATGCTGGTCATGAGTGTGATGCTGGCCAATAGTGAGCCTACGTTCTGAGTAATTACTGACAGAATTTTCATTTTTGGGCGAATTAACCCTTTAAGTTAAAATAAAACGTTTTTAAGCTTAATTTGAAGTTATCTATTCTGAATGCTTCTGTCACCATCTTTTCATGTTTCGTCTTACAATATGTACAATTATTTATCTGATGATTGATTTGAATAAAAATGCATAAATTCTGCCTAATTTACACAAAGCACCAATGTACCCTCTGTTAATAATGGTGTCACTAAGACCAACAAAACCTTTCACCAACTGGTTCAACCTTTCGCTATGAACATGTGGAACCCACACGCACACACATTTGTCCTTAATACACTCTAACAACTGATGTGTTAAATTA
Organism: Rhinichthys klamathensis goyatoka; assembly: GCF_029890125.1. NCBI lineage: Eukaryota > Metazoa > Chordata > Actinopteri > Cypriniformes > Leuciscidae > Rhinichthys > Rhinichthys klamathensis. Next base: position 271,345 of record NW_026606758.1, read on the forward strand.
AACAAGCAAGTATGTGTGTATACACATGCCTCCTGTCAAAACACATTCCACACTGTTCCTCAGCAAAACCACGAAAAGGTTCATTTTAGCCGGAGTGCGACAGCTCACAGATCACGGCAAACTCAAATTAACACTCACTGACAAACCACGTCAGCAGATTAACAACGGGTAAACTGTATGATTCACGGGAGATCTCGCCGGCACTCATTCACTCACTCATGCGGCCTCTCTTTCGCTCTTTGTCTCTCTCCCTCTCACCCTCACGCCCCGATCCCCCTCCTTCCTCACAGAGCCCATGAGCGTCTGTCATCATGAAGCAGTGTCTGTCAATCCAAGGCCTTTAATCCACAGGCACGTGGATGGGGACGTGTCACATATGTTAAGAGGGGGAGATAGGGAATGACTGGGGGACAGGGAACAGGGTGAGAGAGACGAATAGAGGGAGAAAAGGATGACTGAGTCACTCTGACATGTGGCCCACAACCAACTCTGAATAAGCGGGTAGCCATGAAATGAAAGAGGGGGAAGGGGACGCCATTGACACAAACATAAACAGTTAAACAGAGCTGACAGAAGAGCTTTGAAGAGTGGCACGAGGACTTGTGTATATGGAACAACACTGTCAGTGTGTGTGGACTGGAGGATAGCGTCCGAGTGTGTGCACATACACTAGCTGTCAAAGGTTTGGATACACCTACTCATCGTTTATTATGACTTTCGTACTATTTCAGTACATTTCAGCTTCTTCAAAGTGTCCACTCTTTGCAGAGACTTCATGAGCTGTGTCCTGGGATGCTTTTTACATAGTAGTGAAGTACATACAGGACACTTGTTAGCTCTTTACTATCCACTAACTCGTTCATTTACAGAGTGGAATTAAAATGTAGTTTTTCAAAGAAATTCAGATGCAGGCACAATTTAAATTGGTCTACAAAACTAGCAGAAGCATTTAGAAGAGAAGGAAGGTTTAAAAGATTTTTAAGATCACGAGAAACAACTGTAAGGGCTGGTTTCACAGACAGGTTAAGCCAGGACAAGGACTTAGTTCAAATAGGACATTTAAGAACCATTTATAAACGTGCCTTAGAAAAAAAACATTACTGGTGTGCATCTTGAGACAAAACAATGGCACTGATATATTTTAAGATATGTCAGTGCAAGTTGCTTTCAGTTAAAACAGCTCAAACTTGCATTTTAGTCTGAGACTAGCCTTAAGCCTAGTCTGTGAAACCAGAGGTAAATGTGGTTGTCCAAACTTTTGACTGGTAGTGTTAATAAATAGCCCTGGCATTTTAAGTCCTGGGCACCAATATTTTAATGATTCAGAATGAATCATTGTCTGGCCAACTAAGATTTTAGTATGGAGATGAATGTTATGATTGGTTTGGTGGTACGATTGGACACATGCCTTCTCCATCCAGAACACGCTTTCCTTTAACCCTTTACTGATAACTAATGTTATCTGGGTTACAACAGCACAACCCAAGTGTATTTTAGCCAGTGTTGTTATTGTTAAATAAAACTAAAATTAAGACTATTAAAAATCATCAAACAATGTCCAATGGTGCTTCATAGGTGGAATGTTAAGTGAAGGTGCTCTATGGTCACAAGTTCAACATAATTCAACAACAAAACACTAGATGACCATGGCAGACTTTTTCATTAAAAAGCCATTATTATTTCATGGCTACATGGAAAATAAGTTCTCTACGTACTTCGGCACAGGCCTTCACAACAAATAATTTTTGCTAATTAAAATGGGTAAAATCTAAAATATTTATATATAATAATATGTATAATAATAGTATATAATAATAAATAAATAAAGAATTCTAATGATACCAAAATAACACTGACATTAACATCGTTTGTTGTTTGCTTTTGGGATCTGAAGGATTATTTGGACCCGAAAACTGTTACTGTATGTGTGACTTATCAACCAGATGACAAATTAAATCATTTCCCCAGACCCACACAACTGCTTGCTATACCTATCATTTGCATCATCTTATCTCCACTATTCACATTGAAAAAAGTTAACAACAAGAGGACCAAAGAAAAACAAAACCACACCTTTGACCACGTGGCAAAAAATGTTGCTATCATATCTGACATTTTTTATTATTGAAAAAATATATCATAATGTTAATCATGCAGATAATGAAATAGCAGTTTTAGCATACAATTTTGGAACAGGCATTTGTGTAATTTGCCAAGAAAGAAATATCACTGCATGATATTTAAATCTCTGGATGAAAGGAAGATAAAAATAAAAAATTAAAAGTTTATAGATCTAAAAGTTTCCTATCTGCACAGTGAATCTGGTATGGCACAAGATAAGAGGTGACTATACCTGATGATGCTGGATACGCTGGACGTCACAGGTGAAGTCAGTATACAGGCTGAACTTGGCAATGTCCTTTGGTTTGCTCTTCTGATTTCCTTGCTGTGGCTGCTGTTCTTTCAGGGCTGTTTTAGACACTGATGAGTGAATGGTCACTGCACTCCTGTCACACCTGAGACCATACATGTATGCAGAGTCAAACATACACACATAATTGGGACTTGACAGGTTAGAAAATGTAAGGGGAGATGCATAAAAGAGCAAGACAAACACATAGATTAATAGGTAATAGAAAGATGATAATTAAGAGGGACTGGAGATATTGGGTTTGTTAAATGTCTCACAGTGACTGGACATAGGTGAGAGTCTCTTTGTCCTTTGCAATCATATCTGCCAGGATCTCCTGCACACCCGTGGCCACCTCATCCAGGGTCGACAACCCTACACACAGGAAGAGAAATAGCTGAAATCTCACATAACATTCACGGTTATCAGTGACCCTGCATTAACTTATGAGAACTGAATTTTTTTGGTGGAAAGTGTGGAATAGTTCCGACTCCTGCTAATTTATACAGCACAAATATTCCACAGTACAAATATTCCACATAGTTATATGGAAATATATGTAAAACTTGGAAATACATGTCACAATGCTTCTGATGTCACTCCCGTGATATGTCAATGTCAACTGCCCAAAAGCATGTGCAGACAACACACAGAAAAACTGAAGTCCTTTGCTGCCCTCTACTGACCCAATGTCTTTTATCATTCTTTTTATTTGATATAGAAATTAAGGAGGCAATGTTGTGACCATTAATCAGTTTCAAAAACTATTATTGTTAAATTAATGTACTGTACCCAAAAGCATTGTTAGCCAACTATGGTCGCAAGTTTTATTGAATTGTGTTTGTAACAATGGAACATGTGACCGACCACCATAGTTGGCTTTGGGAAACACACCCCTGCTTCGGAGCAGGTTTTATTCTGGGTTTGAGTGAGATTGCAAATCAAAACTGGACCAATCAGCTGTGAGCAAACGGACATACAGTATATTGGATGCAATAAAGCTAGTCCCCCTATATCTCTCGTTACAAACTAAAGCAGTTTATAGTGAAAAATTATGTAAAGGTCACTACAGTGGACAGCTATTAAAAAAGCATTTTCTTGAATTTGCATGGGTTTTGATGGCATAGTTGCACATCAATCTCTACAGTGGACCCTGGTGCATCATCCTATACATTGCAACCAAGTTGCAAGCCGTTGTGTGTCGATTAGCAAACGAAGATGGCAAAGGGTCAGTCAGAAATGCCAAGTTGCTCCGGAATATCCACCCATTCCTTCTATCCTAGGAGACTCTTGCAGGTAAAAAAAATATTGTAGCATCAAGCAATATCTAATGAGTCATATCACAGTTAAATTTTCCAAGTTTTGATTTTAGATTGGAAGAAAATTCTGATTAATCATCTGTCCACTATAGTATATTTGTTTGAAATATATTTCAGCTACAATTCATACTTATACTGTGAATGCTGTTTTTTTTAAATAAACAGCATTTTTTGACTGTAAATAAATGTATTTGTGTTTAGAATGTAAATTTCATTGACATCAGAACAGTAATGTAATAATGTATGTGACTTGTAATGCATTACTTTACTCATTTTATCAAAAACGTAATCTAATTATGTAATGCACGTTACTTGTAATGCATTACTTTACTTGTTAGATCAAAAATGAATCTGTTTACATAAGGCATGTTGCTTGTAATGCATTTCTTTACTCGTAACATCAAAAAGTAATTGATTACATAATGCACATTACTTGTTAGATTAAAAGTAATCTGATTACGTATTGCACGTTTCTTGTAATGCGTTTCTTAACATCAAAAAATAATCTGATTACGTAATGCACATTACTTGTAATTAATTACTTTACTTTTTAGATCAAAAATTAATCTGATTACGTAATGCATGTTACTTGTAATTAATTACTTTACTTTTTAGATCAAAAATTAATCTGATTACGTAATGCATGTTACTTGTAACGCATTACTTTACTCGTAACATCAAAAAAGTAATCTGATTGCGTTATGCATGTTACTTATAATGCGTTACCCCAAAACCGGTCATTTCAGATGAGATTGAAAAAAACATATCGCTAGGTTTTCTCAGAGGAGGGCTATGCTAGAAATGTGTCCATCTTGAACATAATCAGAATTATCAGCTACTAAGGGTAAATTGACATACTGGAACACTGGAGGCATCTGAGTGGTTTCCACAGTTGTAACTTGACAGACTAGAAATTTCTGATGGAAGCACGTCCTCATGTTCTGAAATCAAAGATACGCGAAGTCCAACTTGTATGAAGTTTAATTGCCTTTGCAATATTTCACTTTTTTTTTTGTATATATTTTATAGTTTTCACATGATTTTATATAATTGTATTAATTGGTTTGTTAAATACACACACTATATCTGTTTTATTATTGTATTGGGTTTAATACAGTATCTCTTCAGTTTAAACCATAAATGCATGCTGTCCACTCAAGTGGACATCTGAAAATCTCTTTGAAAAATGTGTAAAAAAGAAAAATTTAAATCTAGTTTTTCATGCCCTAAGAGCAATAAAAACACATAAGAAAAAAAAATCCTGACTGAGGTTATCATAATTCATGCATGAAAGGGTTAATTACTTATTATATTTATATTAAAGAAATTATAATTATGAATAATTTAAATAATATATTAATTTAATAATTACATTAATTGACAATTCATATAAAAATATTTAAATTAATATAAATATAGCCTATAAAAATACAAGCTTTAATATAAACTTTAATAACAGCGCCAGTTCTCTCGCAAGAAGTAAATCAAACTGATTCTCTCCATGTTCCGTGTGATTGGCAGTTCGATGCACTTCACACTTTTAGATGCATGGCATACACTTTTAGATGCATGGCATGCACTTCAGATTTAATCACAAACTCTGGATCAAACCCTGAGTTGACAGAGAATGTTTATACAGAGTGTACCTGATCTAAACCCGGCTGGATTTCTATGGTTTTGTCAACTCTAAACCTACTCTGAGTTTGTTCAACTAGCTTCATGCTACAGGCCTCTGGCGTACAAGCACCAAAATAACATGCTGCTTGCTGCAAGTAGTATACAGAAGACTGATACCCTTAGTGTTGGGCTGGATTGAGGAGTGCAGATCCAGTGTCTGAGGTGCCTGAAGCAGAGCCAGAGCAACAGGTTCCAGTCCTAGCTCCTTAGCTCGTCTGGCCTTGGACAGCTTACTGCCCTTTTTATAGGGGCCATACTAAAGACAACACAAAAGTAAATGCTATCATTACATCCCTCACAGTCAAAAACACACCAAATGATCAAAGTTTTAGTTAATAAGCTGAGAAGCTTGTTCTGTCTCACCACATGGTCTATTTCATCAGCTGTTGTGCAGTTCTTTAAAACCATTTCCAGGTCTAAAGTAAGAACTCCTTCCTTCTTTAGTGTTTGAGCCACAGATCTGCTCTTCTTGGCCACTGACCTAAGACATATGCATAAAATAAAGTTGATCCTGTTTGCTTTTCACTTTGCTTTCTCATTAGGAAAAGTGGCTAACTAATTGTCTATTACATTGTCAAGTTATACTACTGTTCATAAGTCAGTAAGATATTTTTTTTAAAGGGGTCATATAATGCCATTTTTGTACAAGCTAGTATGATTCTTTAGGGTCTAAATTAAAAGTTTGAAATATACTTTAATTAAAAATTCTCATTAGTATTGTAAGAAAACACTTATTTTACTTGGTCAAAAACAGCTCTGTTTTCAGCACGCCGTTTCAGTGCATATGACTGTAAATGATAATGAGCTTTGCTCACCCCGCCTCTCTGTTCTGCGCGTACACCGTTTGTAACTCAATAACACAATAACCATAACGCGTTGTTCAGTATAAACGTGGGATTATGAATTATATTGAGAACATCATACATAGAAAACATGCCGTAATGTACCCTAAGTGTAAACCTTAGACGCATTCATTGTGAAGCGTGCAGCTAGCGATTTGCAAAGATTATTATAAATATTAATATAAAGTTTAATAAAACGTTACACTCACTTCAGTTGTTCTAGAGGTTCAGCAGGAACACGAATATCTGGTACCGATCCTTTTTTCATGAGCAGCTTCTTAGCAAAACCAGCTCATACTGACCCTCGTTTATAAAGCAGTCTGGTGAGAAATGATTGGCGCAAACATGAAAGCATTGACGTTGCTCGTGTGGAATATTCCCTTCGAAAACAAACTCAGCCACTGCGTCTTCAGCGGTTCGGATTTAGGAACATTAAAATGACTGCTGTGTTCGTTATTACACCCAAGAACAGAACACCACAATCGCTTAGACGCCATTCTGCTCATAGACAGTGCTCCAGCATATCAACAATGACCGCGCCAGTCCGCGCAGACTATGATTGACAGCTGGGTCACGAGCGAGGGCGGGTCTGTGTTGAAACGATGCTGTCAATCAACAATCGTGGGAGGGGCTTCCGAGTGTGTGACGTCACAAAATCGAACGGCTCAATTTGAGGCAGGGGAAAACATATAAGGAGATTAAAACAAAACCACTGGATGGATTTTTATCATTATATGATGGTTGTGTACAGGCACTGCCAACACACATTTCAGTACAATCAACTTGTAAAAGTGCATGTACCATTATATGACCCCTTTAAATAGATGTTTTTGAAACATTTTATCTTATGCTAACCAAGGCTCCATTTTGTTGGTCAACAATACAATAATCAAAACAAATCAAGTAATAATGCAAGTTAAAATCGCTGTTTTCTTTTTTAATATATTAAGTGTAAATAGTTCCTGTAATGGCAGGACACTGTACTACATTCTTTAATCGTTTTTTATAATTACAATTTTTTATACATTTAATATTATTTATGAATGGTTCAAAAGAAAAGCATTTCTTTGAAATAGAAATATTTTGTACTATTGTTGTACATGTCTACTGTTTGACCAATTTAATGCACCCTTGCTGAATACGTTTTTTTTTTTTTGGGGGGGTTAGTCTCACTAACCCCAAACATTTGAACAACAGTTTATGAACAGAAAATGTCAAACTTAGTCAAATGAACCAAGTGTTAAAATAAGTTTTATTTCTGGCTGAAATTCTATAGAATCACCAGACTATTCCATGGAGAACAATTTTTTCCCATTTCGCAGCTTAATCTCTGCTGCCATCTACAGGTCACACTTGATTTCAGCAACCTAATCAAGGTAACTCAAGCCAAGTAATAGCCATATTCAAATATCAGCTTTTTGTGTCACTGGACTGGAGACAGACATCCATCTACTAAAAGCATTTTCATATAAATGAATTTGCAAGGAACCAGTCAGAACATACAAATAAAAAAAACCTCCGTCCAGTTTCTGCAAAATGATTAAATAAAAAGCTTTATCCAGCAACCACAAACCAAAACACTTATTCTATTTCCTTGAAAATCAAAAGTTTATTAAACTATATCAGATAAGTCTTAAAAATCAAACAAATATTTCCTTTCTGGTATCTCTCTTTTTTTTTTTGGACTTGTCCTTCCAGTGTCTTACCGTAACTCTTCAAGAGCCAGCTGCACATCTCGAACAGCATCTGCATCCATATGGTTAATCAGCTCCTTTCTATAGCGCACCATGAAGGGAATAGTGTTCTCATCCTGGAAGAGCTGTGCAATGTTCACACACACCCACTGCTCCACACCCGTCTTGTTAGCAAGAACCTAAATGGGATGAAAAAAAGAAATGGTCTTGAAATATTTGAGTTACTATTATTGTACTATGTGAGAAAAAAAAAGACTGGATTCACAAAATTGCAAATAATAATAATACCTTTAACAACACAAGAACAACACTGAGTCAATCGCTATTTCATGTTTCAAGAAAGTAATAACCCACCCGAATGGGATCCCAATTCATCTGTAAGTCTTCCACACAGGAATTGCCCGGTTTGAGTTTTATAGGTCTTCCCTGGGGCACGTTTGTGGTCTTCTGCTTCTTCAGAGCAGGTTCATCAAAGGTGAAGCTGTCATCTGGTTCCTCTTTTTTCATCTTGGGGAAATGTTGGCTGGAGGATGGACCCTCATCAGGCATATCTCTTGGGACAGCTGCATTATTACTGAACTCCCTGCTCAAGTTGATGGACAACCTCTAAAATAAGGCAACAGAATGAAGCAAGTAATTTGAGTACATTATATTAGAACTGCTAATTTGAAAAGTGCCTAACTAATGTCTTTAACTAATGCCAATGTCAAGCTACACTACCATACATCAGTCTTATGCTCACCAAGACGACATTTATTTGATTAACAATACAGTAAAACTATAATATTGTAAAATATTAATGCAATTTAAAATGACTGCTTTCTATATATTTAAAGTGTAATTAACTCCTGTAATTGCAGAGCTGAATATTCAGCAGCCATTACTCCAGTCTTCAGTGTCACATGATCCTTCAGAAATTCACAATTCTTAATATTATCAATGTTAAAAACAGTTGTGCTGCCCAGGGCTCTACAGTGCGACCATTTTGCTCGCATATGCCCCTAAAAATCGATACGTGCGAACCGGAAAAAAGATTTACGAGCACAATGTGCGAGTAACTACCTACCATAATCGAAAACGAGACGATAACTAAATAAAAACTAGTTTTGAATGACAAAAACTATGACGAAAATCTATTGACATTTTCGTCAACAAATAAAAACTAGACAAAAATGTTAGATAGTGACGATCCAGTAAGAACTGATGTCCTGCGTTTGTGGTAGATGCGCATATTTGTACTGTAACGTGCTGATCTACCCAGCGGCACACGGGTTGACATGCGCTGCATCTCATCGAACGTTAAAAAATGTAAATTTTACATTTTTTGAATAACTGTTCGTCTGTTATAGGACAACTTAGTTTGAATAAACAAGCAGACACTGATTAGCTACTGGCTCTACGTTGATTTAACATGAACAGCAAGACAACTAGAAGGGAATGTGCTTTCCATTAAATGTATCACACAGTAAACAAATCCTTAACTAACAAAACAAACAAACGTTGCAATGAACATGCTTTTTTTTAATAAATCACTCACAGTAAACAAAACCTTAACGAAAAAACTTTGGAATGAACTTTGCAATTTAGACGCGCAAACTGCGTGCCGGTGCGGTGAGACGTGCATGCTCGGGCAGATTCGGCTAAAGTCGGTCATCCTCGGACGCGGCGCCGCGCGCGCTGTTACAAAAAAAAGCCGTGCACACAGCCAAGCCAAATGGGGTCTTGCCGCCGGTCTTGCGCACCGAACGCGTCATTTTTGCCGCGCGCACCTTCGCGATCGTGCGGACGCGTCGAGTATAAACAAGGCTTTACTCCGTGTCAGCGCGCGCTCTGATCGGTAAAGGACGGTGCACAGACCTCTCCCGAATCATCTCCAGCAGTAGCAGCCTCCGTTTCCCTCTTAAGCTGATATTAGTATTTAAACATTCTCTATGATAAAACATGTTTGTAAAAAATATTTTAATAGCACGGTTTTGGCGGTTATAGAGTTCTAATGACGGTGTTCAACTATAACCGTCGGTCTCACGGTTATATAATAACCGTCACACCCCTACTGTATTGCATGTTCAAACTTTACAATCATTCATATTAACAGGTTAATAGATGTTTTCTCTGGGAGTATATGGGTTTGGACATTTTAGAGAAATTCTAAATGAATGCATTACAATTGAACTAAACCCATTATATTTTAGTCATCTGAATTGTGTTAGTTTTAGTCGACGAAATACAATAAGATTTTAGTCGACTAAATCTACAGTAGCCTTACTAAAGTGATTGTAAAGTGTGATTTATACTTCTGCATCAAATCGACGGTTTCACACTATAGTTGAACACAGAGAAGGAGCACACACGTAGTGTATATATAATAAATAGTTTGTTATTACTTGTTACTGTTTTTCACTGCGCTCCAAAATTTCTTTGTGTGCTCCTACATTTTTTCATTTAGGAGCACATGTGCTCCTTGGGAAAAACCTTAGCGTAGAACCCTGCTGCCTAATCTTTTTGTGGCTACATTATTATTATTTTTACAATAAAAAAAAAAAATAATAATAATAAAAACGTAAAAAAGACTTTTAAACTTTATAGTTTATACTTTACTGACACTATTGATCAATTTAATGCCTCCTTACTGAATTAAAATATTAATTTCATTCAACCCAAACTTTTGAATTGTAGTGCGTTTCTTATTTGTACAGAAAAAGTCAAATTTAGCCAAATTAACCAAGATATAAAATTATAGAACATAGAATATACTTAGATTTAGAATCACCAGACATACCAATGAAGTAAGTGATTTGAATAAATTATGTTTTTGTTGGTTAAATTATATTATAACTGCTGATGTGAGGGGGTAGATAGATAACATATAGTAATTAGTTATTTAGAAAAGCAGATGCTGTTATGCAGAGCAACTTACAGTACACTTATTACTGCTGCCGAGTCAAATACTAAAAACTTGCCTCTTCTTTGATTGTCACATGCTGGTGTGATTCAGGCTTCGGTAGAACTGCATCCTCAGTTTGATTCTCTGTATTAGTCTTCTCCTTCTTCGCTTTAGGAACTCGCGGAGCTCTTGGCTTCCTCTCCGCTTTAGGTTTTGGCTCTTTAGGTTTGGCCACCCTCTTGGTCACTTTTTTCTTTTCAGCGGTTTCATCTGTCCCCCTCTGGCGTCTTCCTTTAGTTTTGCCTTCATTTAAATTTGGCAACCATTCATCTAACTCCTCACTGTCATCTTTCTGATTGCCTGTTCTGTAACACGAAATTATTTATATTTCATCCAGCATTCAGGGAGAACAAGAAATAGAAGATCTTGTATTTTTACATAATTAAAAAAAAAATTCAATCAACATCAGTACCTAAAATTCAAGAGCATGTTTTCAACACTGTATATTGGCAGAGAGAGCCTAAAAACCGTTTTACTGCACAGTGTTGCATCTTAATTTTCTTGGAAGCTAATTTGAAGACAAAAAATGTGTTGGATTGTGAAAGCAAAGCAAAAGAACTCACATGTCATCAGAATCATCATCAGTCTCTGGCTCTTTATACACCTTTGCTGTTCTTGTTCTTCGAAGCATCTTTGTGTGGGAAAACTAAATTATGGACTAAATGACAGTAACAAATAAGAGTGTATGGGGAAATAAAAAGAATAACTTGGACGTGGATATGTTTTCAACCCAATCAATATTTCTATACATAATGGACGCTCATATATAGGAGTATAAAAATAATATGTTTCTCATATAACGACTTTCAGACAATTTGAGACAAAGTGATAAATATGAAAACCTGCCCGTCAGGTGTCACGTCAAAAATGTGCAAAGCAACGTTACTCAGCGCAATTCAAAAGCATGTTTACCGTTGTTGTGGTGATTGTTAACGTTAAATGTTAGAAACTGTCAGTAGAATCAGAAAGTCATTTTGAATTTAGCGCGCGAGCACGTACGTGTAATTTGTCTTAGCTAATGGTTCTCCAGATGACCAAATATTAAACCAGAGATGTTCACCTACAATAGACGCTTACAGAACTGTTAAAACTTACAATGTTTCTCTGACAGACATCAAACTATCACCCATTTCACGACTGAACGATGCTTTGTTTCCTCAGCGACGTCAGCAGCAGGAAGTGATGTAGTTAAGGCTCTCAAACGCTTAATATAATAAAGGTTCATCTTCATCCGTTTTTTCCATAGGTTTTTTCATCAAAAATTTTTCCATCAAAAATCTAAAATTTCATTAGAATTACAAGCTGTAAGCATTCTCTACTTTTAAATAAGCAATTTAATTAAATATACAAATTCACCATTTCAATTTGCTAAATGAATATAGGCTAACTTATTTGTCAATATATGAATGGCCTACTAGATATTTGATAACGTTACTTCTACACAAACATTGAAGTCCATTAAATGTGATGTGACTGTACATTTAATTTGTTCTTAGAACGTTCAAAATATCCAGATTATTTTAATGTTTTTAAAACGATTTATCTTGGATATGTGAACGCTAATGTGTAGCTAATTTTGTCAACGGAGCATTATTCAACTAAAATGTTTTAGAAATATAGCTGAAATATGTTTCAGAATGAATAAATATAATTTTTGTGCTAATGTTTTGAGAACATTGTTACTGGAAGAATGTTTGTTCATAACTTTGAGAGAACCTTGCCAGAACTTTAGCCAGCTGGCTGGTATGAAGAGAGGCAAGATATGTTTGATGAGTAGACTAGAGTGCTTTGTGCCAAAAATAAATAAATAAAAATGTAATATGAATAATGACACTGTAATCTTTTTACTGAGAATTTCAGCATTAAAATGACATTATAATGTAGGCTACCATGGTGCTATAAATCTAACCTAAACTGGGTTATTCTCCATAAAACACGCGTGTTTCGATATGTGTATAGTTTGCAAAGTAAAGCTATACAAACATGCACACTAAACATGCTTATTTGTTTTTGGACATTGATTTACACTGCGGAAATTTAATGATATCTTCTTCTGTTGCACTTTATTTTCATTACTGAACCAAGCATATCAAGAGCAGTGTATATTCATAAGTCACAAATGACTTGAGTAGGGGAAAAAAACCCGTTAAAAATCTGTGCACATAAGCCCAGTCTATGCTCTTTGCTCTTTACACCCATCCACTTCCGTGAGTTGCAGGGTTTGTTTGTCAATGATTGCCATAGTTGTGTAAAGTAACCATTGAGAGTGTTGCCTGCTCTGCAAAATGAAGAGAAGAATCAATAAATCTGAAAGAAAGTTTCAGTCTGCAGGAAGATTGACGAAACCTACGGATTTGAACGAGCATGCAAGGCAAGCCATATTTGTTGTTATTATGGAAGACATTTTCTGCCAATTTTAAATAAATCAATTAAATGATAAAAATGAAAACTAAAACCAGATTATCAATTTCATTATAAGAACACTGTATGCAAAATATGTGACAAAATTGACAATGAAATTAAATGATTTTCACTGATTTTACAGTGACAATGCATCATCCCTGTCAAATTGAAAAATAAAATGCAATTGGTGATTTGACGTTTCATTTTCACTACAATCTCGAGGCAAGACTGCCAATATTAAAATGAAAAGGCAAATGTAAAAGAGAAACTGACTTCTTCAAAAGTAATTCAGCGTAGACCTGTTTTTGTGACTACATAACAACTGCATAAAACTAACAGCAACAATATCAGGCAATGTCTAACAGTTTCATTAAATCCTGCTAATGCAATTGGTTGTAAAAGAGAATAACCTTTAAAATGTGCCACTATGAAAATTACTTTAATACGGCAATGTTATTTAAAAAAAATGTGTATAGGCAATACAAGACATTGTCGGGAATAAAACTAAGCTAAAACTTAGAAGGTTATTTGTGCAATTCATCAGACGTTCAGCAGAGTTCATACCATTGCAACACAAAACATTTAATATTTAACAACTACATAGTTGAGTTGAAAGCAAAAGCTAAATATTTGTCTAAATTTGTCTTCACCACATCTTGAATACAGCCCATTGGGTCAAAAATGACAGATTCTGTGAATGTTCTTTTCTTAAGATCTCAGTGGACTTGGACTAAAATGGGACTTCTTTTGATGTGCGTGCTTTCTGCAACAATACCATTTCTAATGCATCTCTTCTCTGGTATGCAATTACCCCCCACCAATATTGATGTGTTGTCATCTGTAGTGTTGTAGTTTATGGATTTTTCCTATAAATTCATTTGTTTATTTCTCCAGACTATGTTGACCTCAGCCAACCTTCAGATATAGGTCTCAATCACACTATAAATATCTATCTCAAACCCGAGGAGGGGGTGAGAGTGGGCGTGTGGTTAGTTTTAAGACACCTACATATCACATATATACTCAAAAACTATAAAACAACAATAACAACAAATATTGATGTTGTCAATATATTCTTTTTCTGTGTTTTTGCATTATACATAATTAATTTGTAGGTATACTGTACCTGAACATAGATGGAAGGAGGCACAGGGGCAGAATCTAGAGTGGTATGAGAAAGCTCTGGGGGATGGATCGCCAATTTTCATCTACCTCCATGGCAATGGGGGTAACAGGCAAGTCAAGTCAAGTCAAATATATTTATATAGCGCTTTTCACAATACAGATTGTATCAAAGCTGCTTCACAGTATCAATCAAAACAACTTAACAGTGTTTGTTTATTACTGGAAAAAGACATCCAAGTTTGGTAGAGCTGATCAGTGGTATGATGGGTCATTTAATTTGAATATCCCCAACTGAGCAAGCCAAAGGCAACAGTGGCAAGGAACCGAAAAACTCCATCAAGTGACCCGATGGTGTCCTAAAACTCCATCAGATGACCCAATGGAGAAAAAAAAAAAACCTTGGGAGAACCCAGGCTCAGTCGGGGCCAGTTTTCCTCTGGCATTTATGAAGTAGAGGCCGAATTTACAGTAACTGTAAGATAAAATTTATATGAATGCCTGGCTAAATAGATGCGTCTTTAGTCTAGTTTTAAACTGGGAGAACGAGTCTGAGCAACAAACAATATCAGGAAGGCTATTCCAGAGATTCGGAGCTAAATGTGAAAATGCTCTCCCTCCTTTGGTGGATCTGGATATGCTAGGAATGACCAGAAGCCTCGAATTTAGTGATCTTAAAGAACGCGATGGATTATAGGGCGATAGAAGATCCGTTAAATAGACTGGAGCTAAACCATTTAGAGCTTTATAAGTCAAAAGCAATACCTTGTAATTAATACGGAACTTTATAGGTAACCAATGAAGTGATGATAGAATCGGTGTTATATGATCATATTTTCTTGATCTAGTAGTAGCGGCTGCATTTTGGACTAACTGTAGCTTGTTTATTGAAGATGCAGGACAACCAGCTAATAAAGCATTACAGTAATCTAGTCTCGAGGTCATGAATGCATGAACTAACTTTTCGCATCAGAGACTGATAGCATATTACGTAGCTTAGCAATGTTTCTAAGGTGGAAAAAGGCTGTTTTTGTAACATATGAAATATGCTTTTCAAAAGACAGGTTGCAGTCTACTGTAACACCCAGGTCTTTTACTGTAGCGGATAAAGTAACAGGGCATCCTAATATGTTAAAGTCGTGCTGTGAAAGGTTTTGTGGACGGTTTTTAGAACCGATAAGTATTACCTCTGTCTTGTCTGGATTTAATAAAAGAAAATTACGCGTCATCCAATCTTTTATATCTTTAACACAATCTGTCAATTTGGATAATTTAGCGTATTCATCTGGCTGTGATGAAATATATATTTGAGTGTCATCGGCATAACAATGGAAACTAATTCCATGTTTCCTTAGAATATTACCAAGTGGCAGCATATACTGTATATTGAGAATAATAAAGGGCCTAACACAGATCCCTGCGGCACTCCATAGTTTGCCGAAGTTATGATCGATTTTTTTCCATTTAAGTAGACGAAATGGTAGCGGTCAGATAAGTATGACCTGAACCAGCTTAATGCTTGTCCTTGAACTTGGCAAGAAACCTTTAATCGACTTAAAACACAAGAGAACATCTTTTATTCTAAGACTTTTAATCTCTGTTCACTAAAGATTCCCTTTGATATGCTAACCATGCAGACACTATGCAATGTCTGCATAATTTCTCGACATTGATCAGTGGCCCTATACATATCTTTTACATACATTGAACTTGTGCATTGAACTTCACACTGCTTTGCACTTTACCTTAGTAAAAAACTGGGATGGGCAACTGCAGCATATCACTTAATGTCAACATTCAATCATTTTGCAACCTCACTATTTGAAAAAAAGAAGTCCAATGAAACCAAACATAAAAACTATAAGTGTGTAAACACTACCACAATATTATCAACTTTTTTACCTTAAATACAATTACCACACATGGATTTTGGCTAATACCACATTGAGTTCCTTTGTGATTTTTCGTATTTGATGAGGATATACTATTTAAAATTCTAAATAAATAGATTTTAAAAAGTGATACATTTTGCATTATATTGAAAATACATGTAAATAATTAGCTTTTGTCTTGATGCTGGCATGACCTTTGTATCCTCAATAAACAGATCTGCACCCCATCGTATTGGAATTTCAAACGTGAGTAAACTCACTTTTTTCATTATGTAGAAAGACTAAGAACTTATAGAGATAATGACTGAAGTGTCTTGGCCATACAGGTCTTGAGTGCTGTTGGATATCATGTCTTGGCGTTGGACTACAGAGGTGGGTTAAAATGTTGTCACTTCACTTAAGCCCACAATCATTGGAACTCATTTCAAATATGATTTTTCTATGGCAAGGCTTACTCAAATGTATTAAAATCTGTCAGGTTTTGGGGACTCCACTGGGGAACCTACAGAGGCCGGTCTGAGTACTGATGCCTTATACTTGTACAACTGGGTTAAGGCACGCAGTGGAAACAGCCTGGTGTGTGTGTGGGGGCACTCGCTTGGTAGTGGGTGTGTAGAATCTGCTTTTTTATTGACTTTTGCTAAGTTTCTACAAATCTATTAAAAAACAATAAAGACAATATAATATGACTAAATAAAATAGATGTATTTTCTACATATTCAGTATAACAGCTGTATGTTTCTTTTTCAATAGAGTAACAACTAATACTGCAGTGAAATTACTGGAGGAAGGTAAGAATTTGACTGATCGTATTTTTATGCTCTTATTTGTCTCAATGTCTTTTCAGTGTTTTTGTCTTGCTTTTTACTTTTCACTTGTCATTGTTGTATAGCTTAGTAAGCTTCATGTAGCTTTATGTGAGGCTGAAACGCAGATCTAAATGCGAGGGGTTTATTGAAAAAACATGAACAAGGCAAGAGCAGGATAACCAGGGAACACAGGTAGTAGAGACACAATATGTCAACATAAATCCACAGCAAACATCGGCTGACAAAGAACAAGGGAAACACAAGGGTTACAGTATACAAAAGGGGTAACAAGCTAAAAAGAAAAAACAATCAGGCAACTAATCAACATTAAAAACTACATGGCAAACAAACATGGCACCAAAACAGGAAGTAACACTAGTCTAAACAAGACATGGGGAACATAAAGCCCAACCCTCCCACCGGGAAGTCATGGACGGCCATGAGGTGGAGGTGGGCCTTGTAACCAAGGCAAAGCCAGCAGTTCAGGGAGCCAGGGCGGAGCAGGAAGAGCGGGGAGCCAGGGAGGAGCAGGAAGTGGGTGGAGCCAGGGCGGGGCAGGAAGTGGGGGGAGCCAGGGTGAAGCAGGAAGTGGGGGGAGCCAGGGCAGAGCAGGAAGAGCGGGGAGCCAGGGTGGAGCAGGAAGTGGGGGGAGCCAGGGCAGAGCAGGAAGTGGGGGAGCCAGGGTGGAGCAGGAAGTGGGGGGAGCCAGGGCAGAGCAGGAAGTGGGGGGAGCCAAGGTGGAGCAGGATGTGGGGGAGCCAGGGCGGAGCAGGAAGAGCGGGGAGCCAGGGAGGAGCAGGAAGTGGGGGAGCCAGGGTGGAGCAGGAAGAGCGGGGAGCCAGGGTGGAGTAGGAACTGGGTGGAGCCAGGGCGGAGCAGGATGTGGGGGGAGCCAGGGTGGAGCAGGAAGTGGGGGGAGCCAGGGCAGAGCAGGAAGAGCGGGGAGCCAGGGTGGAGCAGGAAGTGGGGGGAGCCAGGGCAGAGCAGGAAGAGCGGGGAGCCAGGGTGGAGCAGAAAGTGGGGGGAGCCAGGGCAGAGCAGAAAGAGCGGGGAGCCAGGGCGGAGCAGGAAGAGCGGGGAGCCAGGGAGGAGCAGGAAGTGGGGCAGCCAGGGCAGAGTAGGAAGAGCGGGGAGCCAGGGCGGAGCAGGAAGTGGGGGGAGCCAGGGCGGAGTAGGAAGAGCGGGGAGCCAGGGTGGAGCAGGAATTGGGGGGAGCCAGGGCAGAGCAGGAAGAGCGGGGAGCCAGGGCAGAGCAGGAAGAGTGGGGAGCCAGGGAGGAGCAGGAAGTGGGGGGAGCCAGGGCAGAGCAGGAAGAGTGGGAAGCCAGGGCGGAGCAGGAAGTGGGGGAAGCCAGGGCAGAGCAGGAAGAGTGGGAAGCCAGGGCGGAGCAGGAAGTGGGGGAAGCCAGGGCAGAGCAGGAAGAGCGGGGAGCCAGGGCGGAGCAGGAAGTGGGGGGAGCCAGGGCGGAGCAGGAAGTGGGGGGAGCCAGGGCGGAGCAGGAAGTGGGGGGAGCCAGGGCGGAGCAGGAAGTGGGGCCCAGAGAGTTGGCCTCAAGAATGGCTTCTCTTACCATAAGAGAGAGCACAGAGAGTTCTGAGACTAGGGAACATGAGGAGAAGAGACAAGATCCATCTACATTCATTCACAGCAAACATAAACTGACAAGGAACAAGGGAAAAACGAGGCCTATATCAGGGAATCAGCAATCAGGGAACTAATCAACATGAAAAACAAGGGACTACAAAAATGGCACAGAAACAGGAAGTAACACAAAAGTCAAAAGACATGGGGAACATAATTTACACACTTTTCTTGACTGCAAGAATGGAATGGTGTATTTTTCTTTATTTTGTATATGTAATTTTTTCTTGATTAAAAAACTGCACATTTATTGACAGGAAAACAGTTCGATGGAATAATACTTGAGGGTGCATTCCTAACCGGGGAAGTGGCACCTAATCAACTTTTTGAACACGCTTTTTCCTGGGTAAGTAACGTTGAGGATCTTAGAAATCATGGAAAAACAACTGGTCCTGACAAATGAGTTTCAGATGTTTTAATTTTAGATATTTTTATTAGGTATTTTATTGATCATTTTTAAAATGTTTTTAAAACCTACCTTTCACAACATTGTAATTGGGATTTTCTTACAAATTAAAATGTACTTAACTTGAACAATTTAATTATGATGATAATGAAGTTCATTCATACTTTACATGGACAAACCACACAAGATGATATGGGTCATTAATCTGTTTGGTCCATCTCTCTTTTTTCTCTCTAGTTTTATTGGAAGTTCCCATACATTCAGTTCTTCCTTTTCAATCCACTTAAAAACAACATTGTGGTCTTTCCAACTAATAAGAAGTATGTGACATTGTTTCACTAAAGTAATTAATATATATTTAACAATATGAGTAGAAATGTGATTGGAATAGAATGCCAGTGTAATGTTAAATATGAAAATTTGTTGTAAAATACTTATCTCGTTTTTCTTTTTCTTTTTTGATAGTTTGCAGAAAATTAGAACTCCTATTATGATTCTCCATGCTGAAGACGACCATTTAGTGCCATTCGCCTCGGCTCAAGAGGTTTGAGTTTACGTGTATGAAACTTAATTTACCTTATAAAAAATAATTTGGAAATACATATTTGTTTTAAATTACATTTATTCTGGTTCAGATTTACAGAATCGCAAAAAAGGCCCAGAACTCAGAGAACTCAGATGAGCGGGTCAAGCTGGTACCATTTGATGGATCGCTTGGATATCTTCATAATGGTCTCTATAAAGACCCTGGTTTGCCAAATATCATAAGGTGATGTCATGTTTTATTCATTTTTAAGATTTCAAAGCATTTTCATAGGAGATGCATGATACTAGGGGTAACATGTTACAAGTAAAGACAGCTCTGGAGAAATACTTTCTATAATAAGCAACTTATTATGAGTAAGCTATGCATTACTTTCTATAATGTTGAACATACATCACTTAATGACAGAAAATATTAGATAATGGCAGCAAAATTAATGCCTATGTTTATTATTACAGGGAGTTTGTGCAGTCGCTGAAGGCATGAGACAGACACACGAGGGGAAGGATTTACACCAAGAAAGAGCCAGCTAAAGCTGTAACTGGTTTTATAACTGTAAATTTAGAATTGTTGTAAACAATATGCATTTATTTGATAAAAACATTGTAATGTCGGAAGTATATTTTACAAAAGGACCCCCGTATTGGGTGAATTTACTGTCTTGTTATGAATAAGAAAATACAGCGCGGGAACTGTGTTAAAAAAGCGCAATGAACCGTTTTGACTGAATGAACCATTTTAGCGAATATTGACGTATAAACACAAGGAAAACAACGGGGAAAGAAATCAAATGTGTGCCAATGTCGTGCATTAGTTCTTATAGTGGCAGCAGCCTATAGCATACCTGCTGCTGTCTATCCTTAATGTTCATCAAACAACAAGAGAAAAAGAAAAAATCACTTTCTTCACTTTGATTGAATAACTTTAGTAGCTTTGAATCAATATTTAAATCATATTGTGAAGACTATGCAGTTTTTAATTTTTATTTCATTATTCAATTGCATTATTCATTATTCAATTAATTTTGAATAGGAGGCTATAGTGTCCACATTGTCACCAGTTGATTTTGAACTCTGGAGGACAGACTATTGTGCCTATAGAGGAAAGAGATGTTGTCTGCGGTTAAATACATTTCCACAGCAAGTTGACTATGGGATGCATTTCTATGAGTTCATTAATAAAGCAGTTCACAACACATAGGCTACCAATGAAGACTTTTAAGGCAGATTCCTTCATGAGCGCACCACACCCAAAGTCAATCAATTTGACCTCCATGGTGTCCTGGTTTACCAGCAGGTTCTTGTATTTGATGATCGACGGAAGCACCATGCTCGCAACAAACGTTAGCGTGATGATATGACGTGCTGTCTTTTCTTTAAGGCTTCCTCGGTGGAGCTCCATGAAGCTCAACAAGTCAATGCAAGACAAGGACTGTCGACCATGATGTAGTTGTCTGTGTTGTCCTGCCAGTCCTGGGGCCCTGGGAACGCTGGGGCCCTTATTGGTGATTAATGAGTCAATCTCCATGGGGAGGAGTTTGGGATAGCCAGCCTAAAAGAAAGAAATTATGACAGATTGAGGTGGTTTCCAAAATAAGGACTTAGCTCACAAAACAGTTTGCCTACTGAAAAATAATTTGTAGTATGTGATTAACATGAATAAGATGTTATAAATTAACTGTGAATCAATAACATAGCAGCTTACCACTTTGATGGCCCCTTCACTAAAATATCACGGCCACCTGATCAACAAAACAAAGAATTAACAATTAGCTTGTGCACAGAGGTCAGTCATACCATGCCAGTCATTGATCCGATATGGAAACAGATATGGAAGGTTTTGGCCAAATTTATAACACCACAACAAATTCCTAATGTGTTTGCACACTTGGTGAATAAAGCTCATTCTGATTCTGATGTCTGTTAAATGATAAACAATTGTAGTTAGCATGAAATACCCTTTTATATTTTTTTAATTTTATAATTTAGCTTTTTCTAATTCTCATAGATTTATTATTCTTATCCTTGTCGAAGACATCCTGCTCTAGCTGTTCCTTAGCAACAGGGACTATGACTTTAGATGTTGGATCTACATACTGTCAGGTGTCTGTCCTGTCTTGTATTGCACTTGGGTGTCTTTGTTATGTTGGGCCATGTGCTCTCGTTATTGTTTGATCCCTCCCCCTTGTTACCTGATTAGTGTTTGAGTTCTTCCACCTGTTCCCTCTTGATTTGTTCCCTTTTTAAGTCTCCTCTTGTTTGCAGTCTTTGTTGGATTGTTGTCATATGTTTTCCCAGTTTCTGTGTGATGGTCTTCGTGTTTAGAGTCAGTGTTTGTTCTTCAAGTTCAGTTTTGTTTAATGTCTCATTTATTGTGTTTTCCCCCTTGTGGGTTTTTGCTTTGTGCTTTGTTTTCTTTTGTTAATAAATCATCCGTTACTGCACTTGAGTCCTCCTTTCCACTTTTTGTAACTGTAACGTGACACATACCAAATAAATAAAATGAATAAAATATTGCATCCTTAAATTAGAGAGGTTCTTTATTTAGTGCCACTTTTGACTTGAAGAATCAACCAATAATCAAATACTTGTATCATGATGACATGTTTATGTGATTGATTTTTCCAACGATAATAAGTTTCAGATATAATCCACCCTCACTCTGGTAGTCCTTCTCAGCCTGAACCAGGTCGTTTTTAGAGGGAAGTGGAGAGTGGGCACTTCCAGTAACTCGTCTTGTTCTTTTTTTCCTCTCTCCCTCCATCAATCTCAGCAGCACCAACAGGCGTCTGATCAAGCCGATGAGGATGGTTCTCCACCATGTTGGTGGTTTAGTAGCAAGATTCGTACACACTCCATATCAAGCTCTTTGTTTGGTCGTGAACTTAGCTGTCCCATGATAAAAC
The DNA here is from genome assembly GCF_029890125.1 of Rhinichthys klamathensis goyatoka. NCBI lineage: Eukaryota > Metazoa > Chordata > Actinopteri > Cypriniformes > Leuciscidae > Rhinichthys > Rhinichthys klamathensis. The sequence goes on from NW_026606758.1 coordinate 293,953, forward strand.
CGATAAAAACGTCATTTTGATATCAAATACTCGAAAACGTCAACCTACACAATGAGCAAGAGACTTTAATGGTTTTCAGAAGCTACTGAATATCTGCTCTGAATATGTTGTGAAATTTGATGTGTTGTTTAATGCCAAAAAGAGTGCTGTATTGATACTGTATGTAGGACAAAAGTGGACAAAGATCTTTGTTTTCCAGACTTTTATCTGTCAGGACAAGTGATGAGTGTTTGTAATAAAATGAAATACCTGGGTCATTACATTACAGATCAATTATCTGATGATGAGGATTTATACAGGCAGCGTCGCATATGCCCGAGCTAACATGCTGGTAAGAAAATTCCACAGGTGCACGGATGACGTCAAAATTAGACTGTTTAAAGCATATTGCACTCCTTTGTATACTGCTCCTTTATGGAATAAGTTTAAAAAGGCTAGTATGCAGAAGCTTAAGGTTGCTTATAATGACTGTATGAGGATACTGCTCAACAAACCTTGCTCTATAGTGCAAGTGACCTGTTTTGAAATGCAGGGGTCAGCACCTTTCAGGCATTATTGAGGAGACTCATCAACAAATTCATTTGTCGCCTGAATGATTCCCAGAACAGCATTGTTATGCTGCTAGTAAATCCTAGGTTTAGTGCCATACGATAACGATACCAATCATCACTATGGAAAGACTGGTATAAGTGTATTTTATAGAAATGCCGTATTGTAGTTTTTTTTGTAGCCTATATCTTTTTTTATCTTTTTGTATCTTTTTATCTCTTTGTATATGTATCTGTTTTATGTATGTTGCATGATATGTCTGTGCCTTCTGAATGGACCCAGAGTCTGGAAATAAAGTTGATGATGATGATGAATGCCATTAAAAACTGTAACATTTGTGACATCATAAAGGCTCGCGCAGTTGTGCTCTTTAAATGCTGTGTTGTTGTTGTTGTTGTTGTTGTTGTAAAAGGTTAGGCTATAGGAAAATCAACTCATCATCAAGTGAAAGTTGAGTTCTCAAAGAATCTCAACTACTTTGCAAGACAAATGCTTTTTTGTAATTAGGTCTTAGCCAACATGCTAATCTACCTGCCCCATTTCAAATAACAAACAAAAAAACAAACAAAACAAAACAAAAATACCTATAGGCCAGGCGCCAGGGTTTTCTGGGGGTTCACGAGGGAAAAGCAGGGGGTTGGTGAGTTAAAGCTAATAATAAATCCAGTAATAAAAATATAAAATTAAAATAAATCATTTTCAAATCGAAACATTCTAAACATAACACTTCATATTTCATTATTGTTATTTAGCCTACCTGTATGGCATGTGACCATTTGACATAAGAGAACCGTGAACATGCACATTTGTTGTTAAATTATTACCATTTTTTTGTTATAATTATTAACACAAATAATTGGGGGAAATTAGTTATTGTATTCATGTTAACTAAAGTTTTTGTTAAATGTTTTATTTTGACAGCTTGGTGAGGAATAACAAGGGTCTTGAATGAAGCGACGTTTAATAGCGATATGTTTACTGATTAGGCGTAACTTTCTAATACACTATTTGAAGTTCCTATCAATGAACATTCATCAGTGTTGGTTTTACATCCTGCTTAACAGCCTGCCTTTCCACCGCTTCTGTTTGCGCTCAGATGACGTGGCCATGGGTGGCGAACATAGACAGTAAAAGGTGGCGAAGCGGAGGGTTTTCTTCCTCAACTTTGACTCATCGCTCTCTCCAACGATAGGTCTAAGTTACCCATGTGATCTGTTCCCACCAATCAGCGGTGGACGCGCTGATCACTCGCCGAACAGTTTTACGACAAACTCGAATGTGAGCACCTCAAGACAACTACTGTCATAGAACCAGGAAGAAGGAAGGTGGGATAGCCCCCAAAAAAGATACCATTTCAAATCAGTCGCAGAATTTTCCCTAGAAAATCATGGGGCTCTGCAGGTGGACGATTGAAGTGGTTGTCTTGACGACTGTTTTTAGTTCATTGCTGCCAGTTCGAGCAGATGAACACGAACATAAGGTAAGATAAACTGCGGGCCGAGAAGCCCTCTGTGTTCGGTGTGTATAGTCTCGAGAGACGTTAGATATTGAGCTGGTTGTTCTGGCAAAAGTGCCTAACATCAAAGAACATAAATTAATCCAATAAACTTGATACGATGAATGATGTATTGTCCCGTGTCTATGTTAGAAATGCTAAGCACATCAGAAGCTACGTGGCTAGCTTAGCATCAGCTATCCTATTACATTATGCTGTTCAAACAGCAGGGCTGTGCTCGAAATCCTCGGTTTCGACTCCTCGTATGATGCATAACAAGTATAATGTTATTTTAGGCATAAGATATGTTTCGTGTGTTGTGTGCGTTTCTTTTGTGTATGTATGAGGTTATTCTGTAGGGTCTGCTAACCGTCGTTAGCTAAAATAAATATGTCCGTCTGTACACACACACATCCGGTTCGTCTAGGCTTTTATATGACCGATACATTGTAAAACATTGTTACATTTACATAAAAAGCAGCTTTGGTTGCAAGACTTTTACTCTGACGGAGTGGCTGTCTTTTCTCGGTGTCATGTTGGTGTCTGTATATTTTACAGTTCCTAACTATGTCATTAAATCAAAATATTTCAAAATAACAACCTATTTAAGCTAATGAAATCTGTCTGGTAACTTTCAATGGAAGGTTGTTTAAATTCATCACAATTATTGTAACGGTGTTATCACGTAACACACATGCCACTAACATAACTCAGAAATATTTAATAACATCTAAATATTTTTAGACTACAATTACATGGGTTAGGGAGATTATATAAGGCAGCTTGCAATTAACAAGTTTTTATTGTAGCATATTTGCACTTTTTACACTCTTTTAGTGTACAGCATTATAGTATAGTGATAATGTTTGATTTGGATTTGAGATGACTTAAAAGTCAGCATGAAATGAAAATTAACTTAATCTATTTTCTAAATGCGTCTTATTGTGAACAGTTCACATGTGCATGTTTAATAAAAAAATAAATAAAATAAAATACTTTGACCTCTTAATATATAATTAAAATGTCATAACTGGAACTCCGTTTTTCTGGTATCCTGAAGATGCTTACAAAATTCATCAGCATTTCGGACATTGGTAGGTATCACCATTGAATACAATATGAAAAGCATCTGTGGTATGACACTGATCAGTTTAGACAAGTTGATTTTGGGTGTTTACAGAGATCTAAATCTTCACTTTTATTGCAGCCCCTTAAACATCTTTCAGAATTTTACTGGTATTATTCAGCACTTCAGCACATTTCGTCTCAAGGGGGGTTTTTGGTGGATAATGTGCTGCTTTTTGTTCAAACCAGTGCCAATGGGAATACATCTGAGCATGGGAGACAGTGTTTAAGGTTTCATGGTTACAACCATGCAGTTGTCTTCGTCCTCTTATTCTCATTTTCATTATCCAGTGTCATGAGTGTTGCTGTATTACTCTTTTATTTGTTCTCTAGATTCAGATAGGATGGTGTAACACTACCTGATTTACTGGTTCACACCCTGTCTTTACTGTTTCTTTAGCCTTTTAATTCAAATAATTTAAGGGATAGTTCAGTATGAACCAACCACTTTCTTCTGTGGAACATAAAAGAAGATATTTTGAGAAATGTCTTTTTTTTTTTTTTTTCAATGAAAGTCAATGGTCTCCAAATCGGTTTAGTTACCAACATTCTTGAAAATATAATTTTCTGTCTTCCCACGAAGAAAGATACAGGTTTGGAACAACATGATGGTTTGTTTGATGACAATTTTTTGGTAAATCTTCTTTTAAGCATTCATTTCTCCATTCTTCAATCTGTATCAAGATTGTTTCCACACCAGAATCAATTACATTTCTATGATCTAATGATCTATTAGGCCTATGTCTAATCATATCTCCATTATTGTCATTTGCCTCAAAATAGGGTATTTCATTTATGAATTGGAAAACTTGTTAAAGATATAACAGGATATTAATAATAACCATCGAGAGGCAACAATAATCATTGCTTCCAATGGTCTGTGTCGTAAGGCTCTGCATGCTTTATCCTGTAAATGTATGGGAGCAAGCACATTTTAATCAAAACATTTTTTGTGCTGTTGCTTCTAGTACATCATATTGGTCACTAAACAAAATGTGCAGTATATTTTGTTTAATGTAGATTGAGTACGTAATACGTATAAATAACTTGAACGTTTTCTATGCTATTTATGTAGTTTTCGACACTGGAAATGTCTGGTATCTGCATTTTAGATAAATTGAGAATATTTTTTGGTTGTTTAAAATAGAGATTGCGATTGTCCTACGATTCTGAACAGACAACTAAACAAAATAACATGTAATTTACTAGAGGTTCTGATATAATGTTAATGGCTATAGTAGTCTATTTAAAAACGTTTAATTAATTTGAATGAAATTTTTTTTGTGATCAACTCTTTATTGTCTTTAGAAATAAAATAACATCCATTCAAACAAACAGACAGGGAAGGGGGAGCAACAGACATATTATCAATCATTTAACAATATGAAAGAAGAATTTTTTCTTTTATATATATATATATATATATATATATATATATATATATATAGTCATTCCTTTATATAATCCAATATGTTGGAAGAAAAACATTGCCATGCATCAATGGTACTAGGTTTAGCCTTGTTAATTTGTGCTGTTGTACTACAAGTCACTATTTTGTGGAGGTGAATCCAATATGTTTTTGCACACATGTGCGGAGTAAACCAGTTCTGTATTATTGTCGTCTTTGCAGCTGTACCAGCAAACAACAATGAACTTATACAAAAGTCTGAATCAATGAATTTTTTTTAATCGGTTTGAACGACTCGCTCATAAATACTTCACTTGTTTCATTACTGGATGAATTAGGATATTTTAACAAATCTCTTGAATGAATGATTCAGTGGCTACGTTTACATGCACAACTTTTGTTTCAATTGGACTGAATTGATGAATCTGAGTGTAGTGTTTACATGAATGTTAAACGTGATCGGGTTGATTTGCGCGTTTATTTGTCACAAGCTTCAAATCGGAATAGATTTTTTGACATGCGCACACTGCACGAATATACAGTGTTTCATGCTGTTTGCGCATAATAACTATTCTCCTTGGTTCTTTATTTGTTTTATACAGCAGACTTAATATTTATCCATTTCTGGTCATAATTTGGAGACCATGAACATATGAACCATTGGGCCGTGCTGCTTATATTTATAACGCTGTAAAAATGCTCCTCCCCGTGCCCAAAACCACCCGTCTGTGGATGAGAATCCGCTGAGTGAAAGGAGAATTTTAGAATGACGGGACACTCATTTATAATACACTTTATTCAACAGGAAGAAACAGCTCATCACGCTATTTCAACGTCATTGCACATGTGCAGTCCTTTCAGTTTCGATTTTCAATCCGATCAAGTGTTTACATGTCCTCTCGATCGGATTAGAAAAGGAATAAACCACCCCTTTCAATTGGATCGAAATTTCATTCGGATCGAGCTCAATCGGATCGATTAAGGTGTTTACATGAAAGCTTTTCAGTCCGATTGAGCCGTTAATCCGATTACTAACGGATTATTTGGTTGCATGTAAACGTAGCCAATGACAAATACATTTTTAACAGTCACTTGTTGTTGCCATCTAGTGGCGTAACAATGGAATTAATAGAGTCCTTTTGAAGCACCAAGTTACTTTCAAAATGTGATTTGTTCTATTTTTGATCGCTACCGTAGACCACAATGTTTACATCATCAGAGTTTTTAACTTTTATCCCAGTTCTTCTATGATAATATGAATATTTGTTACACAGAAATAATGATACTGTGTGGTTGAAAAGACTGTTTGTGAAGCTGTTTCATGATAACTGCTTTCTCTGGGTCAGCACTATGATTGTTCTTGTCAAAGGTTTCATAGACATGGCTGAATCGCTGTCATTTAGGAATAAGATCGATAACTCTAGATTCAACAGAGATTGATTAATTTGATTTTCAACTACCATGATTTTATTGTTGTGTTTTTACAGCATTGTATAAAAGTTGCTTACTTGTCCACTTGGAGGATGCATACATTTTATCTAAAGTCTTTGAACAGAAAAGTTTTAAATAGTGTAATATTTGGACAAATTAATTTTCTCTTTGTGAAGCATGTTTTTTTTTTATTATCTTGTTTTTCTTGAGGGTTTGGCAGCATCATCATTTTGTCAGTCTCACTTCTAAAACCTCTTCACTTCCAGCTGACTTCATCTTGCATTGAATGAACGGAGTAGGATCGTTTTTATGGGTGTGCTTGAGCCACACACGCATCCTGGACACCATAGAGAGTGTGTCTGTGGATTTAGACTGTTGTTGTTATTTACCCAGTTTTAATTAAAGGAATATGTTAGTTTGCAAAATGTTAAAAAAAATTTTAGGTGCAAAATACAAAAACAACAGAATCTGAGCCCTTGTAGTCTGAGGATGGAGCCCTCTTAGTCTGAGCTCTTTTAATTGGTGACATCCTGGAGTTGAATTAACATCACAAAGAATAGATGCTGATATTTGAAACAGGTAGCTAATGACTGTTCTCGTTCTTCTGCAGTACACTGATAAAGAGGAGGTGGTTCTATGGATGAATACAGTGGGCCCTTATCACAACCGACAGGAGACCTATAAGTACTTCTCCCTACCATTCTGTGTGGGCAGGAAGAAAACTATTAGTCATTATCATGAGACGTTAGGAGAGGCGCTACAGGGGGTTGAATTGGAGTTCAGCGGTCTAGAAATCAAGTATACAGGTATGGTCTTAATGCCTGTTCAACTGAACAACGGCCGAAATGCATAATTTTCCTGTTATCACTGTAAAGCTGCTTTGAAACACAATCTGTATTGTATTAAGCAGCACTATATAAATAAAGGTGACTTGACTATTGTGGCTAGCATGTTAACTTGTTCAAATGAAGCTTAAGGGCACAAGCATTAAATAGCATTAGATGTAAAGTACTCTGAATGTAATTTACATTATTTATATTTGTAGATCATTCATCCACATGTTTGATTAAGGAAGCTTATTGCTCTTGTGATGATTGTAAGAATGCAATGTGGATTTGTCTTTTATAGATGAGGTGTTGCAGACGACATACTGTGACATTGAACTAGACAAACCTAAAAAAGATGCGTTTGTCTATGCCATCAAGAACCACTACTGGTATCAAATGTACATAGATGACCTTCCCATCTGGGGTGAGTAAACCAGAAGCCAGAGTGATTGGCAAACCTAATTTTGAGATTTTATTCATTTTTTTATTTCTATAATCTTTCTATAATAATTTTTTTTATCTAATATCTATTTTATTTATATTATATTTTTATTTTCTGATAGAACAATATTCCTAATAGTTTTTGTTAACAATAACACTGTTCAGCTGAGACGGTATAAAAATGAGACCGCAATTGTGAAGGGTACAAATATATTTTTGAGACTAATCTGTTAGCACAAACAACAAAAACGACAAACAGTTTTCTGATGATCATTTTAATCATCAAAAAGTCTAGATGGGGTATTTGCTTGTGGGTGACCTTCACTGAAATGCGAGTGAAATCCTGCTGCGTTCATTGTGTTTAGATAAATTTTTTCTGTGCGAGTGTGCAGAGACAGGGTGACCAACTGCTCTCCAGGGTACTGTTAACTTTGTACACCTAGTTGATTAATCTTTGCAAAGAAATGAAAGTGGCATTTATGTATCTGGTCATTCTGGGACATCCTGTTCTGTGACAGTTTTTGATTGACAGAAAGCATCTAAAGAGTATTGATTTGTCCATTATGCAACATTTGAGGCTGCAGAGAAGGTCATGAAGATGCTTTATGTCATGTTACTCTGGCTGTGACTTTCAAGTCCATGTTCCATTACAAGCCCTATGAGGAGCATCAGGATGATTGAAAGAAGTGGTTTCAAAATCCAGAGAAAATGGTTATGGGTTATGTCAGCAGTGTATGTGCAGACTTGGAGCATGTCCACTCCCAAAAGAGACTTCAGATATAGCCACCATACTTATAGGTGCTCCAGAATAAGGCCTCTTTTTACATGGCATTTTGCACCCTACACATAATTCTTCACATCCAACAGCTTGTGTAAAGCCTGGAACACACCAAGCCGACGAACTAGCGCCGATGAAAGCCGACTGTGTTGTCGCCTCGCGTTGGGGTAAAAAGCTGCACTTGAACACACCGAGAGAACTACTGCCGACTGTTAGCTAGAATGCGCGTTCTGCGCCTGCGTGTAAATGAGACAACTGTCTATTTCTGCCAGTGTTGCCAACTTAGCGCCTTTGTTGCTATTTTTAGCGACTTTTCAGACCCCTTCAGCGACATGTTTTCAAAAAAGCGACTAGCGACAATTTTAGCGACTTTTTGGACAAACCTCAGTAACCTCCAAATGTTGCCAGTACTGTCCTGCGAGCGCGAGGTCTTGCTTTCTCCCTGTCGTCACTCTCTAGCTGCGTCTCCCCTGTTCAGTGAATGGCTGAGAGGAGCGCACGGCCGCTGACAGACGCGAATGAGCAGTGTTTTTCCACGGACTTATCACTTATCTGCTTTTCTTTTGTTTTATATTTAAATAATTTAGTTTGACCATTTTCATTTTATTTATTTTCTTGTGCTTATTACTTGTAACACTCACTATCACATAGCTTAGTTCATCCGGTTCCCTAACTCTCTCAATTCAGATAATGTTCCACATAGGCCTATAAAAAAATGTAATCATTCACTATATTATAGCTACTCGTTCTATTGTCTGACAACAACAAAATAGGAAATGAGAACAGCTTTATTTGACATTCGGCTATATTATATTAAATAGAGCATTAATTTAGAGAGAAAACGCACTAGGCTGACAGAACGCAAGTACGACGCGATGACGTAATTAATATGCTAATTGACGTATGACGTCATCTAGCGACATTTAGCGACTTTTAGGGAAGGCGTTAGCTACTTTCCTTTGAAAATAGTTGGCAACACTGATTTCTGCAGATATATTCGTCATTCAAAAAGGGAAACCGACGCTGCAGATACACATACCGTAAACAAAGCAGTGCGTGCTTACTGTTTTGAATATCAATCCTGCTAAACACTTTATTTATTCCACTCCGCTTATGTTAATATTGAAATATTCGCCAAGGAACACTCAGGTAAGATGACGTAACATAAGAACAGCCTTCTAATTGTACCGTTTTGACTTCTTTGCTCGCTGTTTTGCTATTATTCTCGTGCACTGACTCTTTCACTAAGCTGAACAGCCAATCAGAGTTTCCTCTTTCACCGACGGGCCGACGTCGATTCAACATGTCGAATCGGCCGAAACAAAGCCGACGAGGACCAATTTCAGCCGACAGTGCGGAACACACTGAGAAAACTTAGTCGGCCGACGCACAAAAACTGCCCGACGGCCGACCGTCGGCTTGGTGTGTTCCAGGCTTTAGGGCTTTTCCACAGCAGTTGGGAGACTCAAGTCAGCAGTCATCATTGTAGGGACGCTGGTACAGAAATGCCAGCAAGTTCTTTAAGATCCATTGTGAGCTGCCAAAATAGCTATATATTTTCTGGAAGCTTCCCATTTAATGACCATCTTCTCACTCCAAGATTTTCAAATGATATTGTACCTTAGATAATGCATGTTACAAAGCCATTACATTGTTCTAAAAAATAAAATAAAAAAGGAATAATAAACTGCCTGAAAGGGAAATCAGTTTATTAAAGTATTTTAAACACGTTTCCCACCAGGGGACATTTTAACAAACCATTATTATTCAACAGAACTAATGAAATTAAATTTCATTGTAAAACCATTTGTTCTGAAAGAGCAGTAGGGTTATTAAGTGTTCTAATAGTTGCTCATAAATTATTTAAGGAACTTTGATCATGGGAAGGGAAGAAAAGACATTGGGCTTTAACTGCCATTTGAGTGAGCTATATGTTTTTGAGGAGTATATGTTATATCTTTATTTTTGCAGATATTTATAAGAAGAGAAACTTTATAAGAAGTTTGTCTTGGTAGCTTGCTTGAGTGTTTTTCTTTTTGTTGGTTCTTCACTTGAAATGACAGCATGAAATGCCATTCACTCTGTACTTTGAAGCATTTCACATAAAACGATATTAAAGAGGAAATGATGTTCAACAGACTTGTCCGTTAGGGTTTGGTTGGATTGTAAAATGTTAGGCTGTGATATTAGTGGTTATTCCAGTAATTTTAGTAATTTTAATTTTAGAGTAAGTCATATTTTTGATAAAAGTATTATATTATTTGGATTTAATGTACTTGTTTATTTAAACTTATAACATACTGTTGACATACCGTAATGTGATATTTTTGCCTTCATTCTAAACTGAAGATTGTTTTGTGGGATTATTTAAGGTATTGTTGGTGAAGCTGATGAGAATGGAGAGGACTATTATCTCTGGACTTACAAAAAGCTGGAGATCGGATACAATGGGAATAGAATTGTGGATGTTAACCTGACCAGCGAGGGGAAGGTCAAGCTTGTGCCAAACACAAAAATTCCCATGTCATACTCTGTGAGTAAAGCTTTTCCTAAAACTCAGAAACCTGCTAATATTAACTAATACTAGGTTAATTAAATTGTCATTTAAAATCGAACTTTGTGTGGGAAATTAATACTAATGCTTATTGTGTGAAAGAATAATAATATTACAAACTTATTGCCAATCCTCACAGGTGAAGTGGAAGAAATCTGATGTGAAATTTGAGGATAGATTTGACAAATATCTTGATCCGTCCTTTTTTCAACACCGGGTAAATGGCACATATTGTTTGCTAACTCCTTCCCAGCTAATTTAAAATGTGCTGGGGGATAATGAATTTATGGAATGTTTTTTGTGTGTGGTTTTGCACCTGACAGATTCACTGGTTCTCAATATTCAACTCTTTCATGATGGTGATTTTCCTGGTGGGCCTTGTTTCAATGATCCTGATGAGGACATTAAGGAAAGACTACGCCAGATACAGCAAAGAAGAAGAAATGGATGATATGGTGATCACTTACAGAACATTTTTGTAATTCTTTATTACATGAGCCTTATTAATCCATCACCTTTTAAGTTACGCATTTGTTTTCTCTTGTATCTGTGATGAATTGGTTTATTCACAACCTCACAATGGCTGATGTTTTATAGCTTTGATAACAGCTCCAAGTGTAATGCTATGTTCCTCTCAGGGATGGCGTCTTCCTCTCTGCATTTTATCAAACTCAATGCACATTCTTTTTTCCTCAGGATCGTGATCTCGGTGATGAATATGGATGGAAGCAGGTTCATGGTGATGTGTTCAGACCGTCCAGCCACCCGCTGATATTCTCCTCCCTCATTGGCTCTGGGTGTCAGATCTTCTCTGTTTCCCTCATAGTCATCATTTTGGCCATGATTGAGGACTTGTATACAGAGTGAGTTTCACCCTTGATTAACAGGGCAATGATAAACTACGTGTATTGTTTAATTATTGTCTAATAATTAAATAAAGGCTACAATAAAAATTACATTGTTGTATAACCATTATATACATTTGGACATTTATGGAAAGGTGGGCTGTAAGGGATATTCACATTTTCTGAAGTGCTCATCATAGGAATTTCGTGTTTGCTTTTGTAGGAGAGGGTCCATGCTGAGTACAGCTATATTTGTCTATGCTGCCACGTCCCCAGTCAACGGCTACTTTGGTGGAAGCCTTTATGCAAAACAAGGAGGTATGCAAACTAATATTTGTAACATCTGCGATAAGGAAAGGTCCAAATGTCATTTGAACTGTATTAGCATTTAAGCTTTTATGGTAACGTATTGAAGGTGTTCTTGGTGTCTACAGACCTTTTTGTTTTTGTTTATTGCATTATTTTTGCAGGGAGGAGATGGATAAAGCAGATGTTCATAGGAGCTTTTCTGATCCCTGCCATGGTGTGTGGCACAGCATTCTTCATAAACTTTATTGCAATCTACTACCATGCCTCCAGAGCCATCCCATTCGGCACCATGGTGAGTTAGTCATCTGCCTTATACAGTGTGTAGTCTATACATGGCTATCTCAGGCAATAAGAAGTCAATCTCAGACTGATTTTACAACTGGGATCAACTGCTGAGTAGAAAAGACAGTCAACTGTTTTCACATCATGTGTGTTATTTTGGACAATTAAATTTGGTTGTGAACATGCTAGTGTCATCTAGTTTCAAGTCTGCTACATATTACACATGCAATTTGTTGAAAGTGGTTTATACCCCTATCATTCTCAAAATTATAGACCCAAAAATAAAAATTGTCAATAACTCACTTTCATATTGTTCCAAACCCATTAGACTTACCATAAGACTGGTATTCCAAGTCCTCTGAAGAGACATAATCGCTTTATATGGTGAACAGATTTAATTTATGCTTTTATTCACATATAAACATTGATCTTAGAGCACTCACATTTAATAACGGAATCTCAACAATACTTGATTGATTGCGCGAGGACAACCTCACTGGTTCTTGTGGAACCTCAAACATGTTGGTGTGACACGTGAGAATGAACCTCATTGGTTCTTGCGTGTCAAGCAAGCATACTTGAACTTCTGTTTAGTGTGCTAAGATCAATGTTTATATGTGAATAAAAGCATAAATTAAATCTGTTTATCATAATGGCGATTGTGTCTCTTCAGAAGACTTGGATTAAACTGCTTTATTCATAAGAATTTATTTTACGATCTCTTATTGAACATTTTGAACCATTCGAGATTTGGATGAATAGAAGGACAATGGAAGGACAGAAATCTCTCAGATTTCATTAAAAATATCTTGATTTGTGTTCTGAAAATGAATGAAAGTCTTGTGGGTTTGGAATGACATGAGCATTTTCATTTTTGGGTTAACTAACACTTTAAAGCATTAATTGCTTTGGTGCAATATTTGTTTCAAATATTATATATTATTCATATATTATGTCATTTATCTTCTTTTTTGATCAGGTTGCAGTGTGCTGCATCTGTTTCTTTGTAATTCTACCTCTGAACCTGGTGGGGACAATCCTGGGCAGGAACCTCTCCGGTCAGCCCAACTTTCCTTGTAGGGTCAATGCTGTACCCAGACCCATCCCAGAGAAGAAATGGTAACCTCAATCAGGATTCACACATTACAGAGTGTCTCAAACATGATCAAATTGATTTGAATGTAAATACTGTGAAGGTTTTCTATACATCAGATAAAATGATAGTTAGACTTTTATAAATACATTTGTCTTACTAAATGTTTCTCTGAATTGGCAGGTTTATGGAGCCAGCGGTTATTGTGTGTCTAGGTGGCATTCTTCCATTCGGGTCAATATTCATTGAGATGTAAGTCTGCACACTTCTGGGTACACACACACCCATAATGACTATGAATATCTGTAAGATTAAAAATCTTACATTTTCTTTCAGGTACTTCATTTTCACATCTTTCTGGGCCTACAAGATTTACTATGTGTATGGATTTATGATGCTGGTGCTGGTGATCTTGTGCATTGTTACAGTCTGTGTTACCATCGTCTGTACCTACTTCCTTCTCAATGCAGAAGACTACAGATGGTAAGGATCATTACATGCAATACTGTCTTTATGATGCTGTTTTGCTTATGTATTTTAATTTGTTTCCATCCTCCCAAGTATACTTGGGATCAGACCGCAGAGGCGTTTAAATTTGTAGGGACGTTTAATGCATCTAAACCAGATGACATCATGAGACTAAATGACAGTGCTTCTTTTAAGATTAATGTTATTTTCCTTTCTTTTTTTTCTTTTTTCCAGGCAGTGGACCAGCTTTCTCTCTGCAGCCTCAACAGCAGTTTACGTTTACATGTACTCCTTCTACTACTATTTCTTTAAAACAAAGTGAGTTTTAGTTTCTTTTCCTTAAATGTCATTGTATGAATGCTCAATTTAAATGTCTGTCATTTACTCACCCTCAGTCACTTGATTTCCTTTCTTTTATGGAACATAAAAAGATATTTTGCAGAATTTCCAAGCTGCTATTTTCTATAAAACATTAGCTATAAAGCGACAAGCTCCATAAAACTTGCAATACAATAAAAATGCTAGAAACTACATCCTAAATCTGTGTGTGAGGAACATACTGAAATTTAAGTATCTCTTTTTAGCATTTGGGTTACTTGTGTGCAATAGGTATGACCTGAAATTTCTGCTGAAAAGTTTACCCCCACCCCTCAGTGTTCAGCGCTCAGGTTTCACTCTCGCTCTAGCCGTTATTACTGCACGGTGTGACTCTCCGCTCAATATTCCTCTCTATGCACATGCGCTCTGCTCAGTTGCTCACAGCCCATGCGAAGGCTCCACTCATGTACAGCTCATGCTCATCAGAAAAGCAAAGTCCGCTCAAATAACGCATTGACATGAAATTTCTATGTAGTTGTACTATACCGGTACTTGTTTCGGTTTGCAATAGCCCTACTGTCCTGTAACATGGTGTGGTAGCCGTGCTGGGCAACGCTGGTAAAATGACGCTACCATCTCGTTCACTGATCCGCTTACATGCTCTGATAATAATAGCTTTGTAGGACTACACATTGTTTGGATAATTGGTCAAAAAATAAATCTATTAAATCTGATCCTGTTGCATAGAAATAATAAAGAATAATATATTGATATTTAATATTATTTTAATATTATATTTTCTGTCCAATTTTAGTGTGGTTATTTTATTTTATTGGCTTGCATTTTTTAAATTCAGTATCATTAAAATGATTTAATTTCATTTAAAAAATATTTAATATAAATATTAAAGCTAATTTAAAATAATAAAGAAATAATTTTTAAAACGCATTTTCGGTTTTCGGCCAAGTGCAGCCAGAATTTTCGATTTCGGCCCAGAATTTTCATTTTGGTGCATCCCTAAATTGCAAGCAAATTGTTTGAAAATTAGAAATTGTTTCTCATTTTCATTTAATGGATTTATTACCGTATCTTCCGAAAAATTTGTAGCACTTGAGTAGAAGTCGCACGGAGCAAAATTGTGCTGAGAAAAAAAACACAAGTAGTGCTTGAATTTAATAGCATTATATATGTTGCAGCATGTTTCATATGATAAAACTTATAGTCCAGAAAATATGGTAATTGTCTGTGTGTAGATCTAAATCTGTGGATCTGATACCAATGATTAGCATGTACTAATTTTATCTGCAGGATGTATGGCTTATTTCAGACGTCATTCTATTTTGGCTACATGGCTGTGTTCAGTACTGCTCTGGGAATCATGTGTGGTGAGTACAAGAAAACTGAAACACTTCTCTAGTACAGTGATTCTCCTTGTTAATCATAAGTGTTGCTATATGGGTAGGGGAGCGACATATTCTTATGATAACACAATGCATCATCTCTTGGTTTTTAGGAGCGGTAGGTTACATGGGAACAAGTGCCTTCGTGAGGAAGATCTACACAAATGTAAAAATCGACTAAAAACTCTGCAGCGACGCTGTGGATCAGCCGGCACTTCCTCCCGATTGACGCGGGCACAAAGTCTCCATTTATTTTGCAAGAAGAGATTGTGGTATCTTGTACAAAATCTAGTTTTCCATTTTCTCAATGAATTAAAAGTTGCGGCATGATGCGTACACAAGGGTAAAATGAGAGGTGTAATAAACAGGACTTTTTATTTTTTATTTTATCTGCTTTTTCGTTTTTCCCTTCAGAGGCAATGCAGGCAGTAAATGCAGATAAAGGGGAAAGAAAGTACACCTCAACGTTGCTCCTATTTCTTATAACTTTATCCCACCCCCCAAAACCATTGAACAGATCTTTATTGATGGAATAGTCTAGCTCTCTTCAGTGAAGAGGCCAAAGTGTATTGAGAGCCTTTGTTCTATTATATGAGAATATCAGAGATTGGGGTTTACGTCCATCCTCTTGCTTGTCTGTTTTGTATTAGTCGTACAATGCCTTCATTGTAGTATTGTTTTTCCAAAATACAGAAATTATTAAGAAAAAAATTCTTTCATAAATAGAAAAACCAATATGATGTGAAAAAGACAGGTTTTTTGCTCTACCTTTTCAGGGCATCTGTTGTCCTGTAGCTCAGATCCACAGACCCGCGCGGGACAGAGCTTAGCACATCAGATACAGTTCGCTATCCACAAGCATATTCTGGTGAGACCGGTGATCTGAAATGGTGGTTTGGTGGCAGATTGTTTTAATGGGATGTGTGATGTGATATTTCTTTTTCCAGTTCAGTTTTATGTTGTTGTTTGGGTTTGAATGAAGTCTCCTCGTAAAGATAATATATGGAGGGGGGTGGCCATGTATATAACCTTAATAATGTAACTGTAGATGTAGATCCCAAACGTATTTTGGTTGTACAGATTTATTAAAGGGTGTCTTTTCTTTCTTTTATGGACAGTCAGATTAGGTTTTTTGTTACTTTTTTTGAAGGTTGGGGTGGGCTTCGTGGCACAGTTACATCTTGCCTGATATTGCATGAATTTTTCACCAAATCAAATGATCAGATTCTATTTGTTTTTGTTGGTCATAATTACATTTTAAGTGACCCTCATCACTACCCTTTATTTGCATCTTGTAGAACGGTCTCAAAAATAAGTGCTTCATTGACTTTGTGCTGCTCATAGAGGAGATAGTCATCAGCTTTTTTTATTATTATTTTTTTATTTAAAGAGTTGAAAGGCTATTCATTGTCTTGGACAGCTGACTCGTGCTTATTTTTGTATCCATGATCTGAACCAAAATTGTGATTTGTCAGACACAATTTAGGCGCACATGCTAAATCTCTGCAGACATACTGTACAAAGTGAAGTTATTGTACACTTTACTAGATGTTTTCATGGTTACTAAGTGCAGACACACTTAGAGCTGTTGTTCTTATTTTTCTTGTTCCATTGTGTAAATACAGTATGTAACAAAAAAAAGTTTGAGAAGTGGCAAAGCCTTTTTCTAAAAATCATTCCTCCCAGTTTAAAAAAAATGATTTCTGGTTCTTCATGTCATGTTCCATGTGAAGTCTAAAGAGACATTTTAAACACAATATTAACTTGCTGTAAAAAAGGAGAAGAAAAAAAGAAATAAACATTGTTTTTGAGGTTATGTAGGCATGGTTTATATATGAAGGAAAAGTTGTCAATTAAAATTTTCTCCACAAGGACAGCTGAGTACTTGATGGAAGCTACAAGAATTACACACAGTCAGTATGTAATGATTGCACTTTTCAGTAGAATAAACAAATGGTGTGACGGCAGCTTCATCTGTCTTAAACATATTGTGTTTCTAAAAACTTGGTCAAGAATCAGTCAAACTCTAGAGTTTCTAAGATCAAAGTATTGCTGTATCGTTATTGTACAGTACCTTTTAGCAAGGACTGCAGTGAACGGCCCTTGAATCCTGTCTCCCTGTCTTTGAACAATAATATAAAGCAGGATTTCTCAACCTTTTTAGTAACAAATGCATCGTTTTAAACTCTTGCACTTACAAATGACAATTATTTGTTTTAACAAAAATTATGAACTCTACCATATCCTAGGATCATTGTTTTGCTGAGATACTTACAGGTACACTATGTAACTTTTTTGTTCAAAATTAACATAAATGATTTAACAAATGAACATTATTAAATTAATCAATACATCATCAATCCTTCTTCCAAAACGTGCTTTTTGTCTTACCCTGATTCACTATTTATATTAGAAGTATTTATATTTTAGTCCTGATGGGATGTTTTTTGTGGAAAATTGCGTATATACACGTCACTTTGTCATGTCTGTAAATAGAAAAACGTTGCTTCGGCTATTTGACGTGGGAGAGGGGGGAAAAAGCAGAACAGAGGAGAGTGCTGGCAAAAAGAGAACATGACAGCTCATAATAAAATGAGAATCAACACTTGGCTTTTCGGAGATGACAAGAACAGAGGGATTTGAAATGTTGTAAAAGCATGGAGATGGCGTTTTTGCTACTCAACATGATGTGAGTAAGGTATTTTAGTTAATAGATAAAATGCCATATGTAGCTCTCTAACAGAGTTCATTGTAAAGCAGTATCTATTGCAAAGGCTCATTCGTCTGCACAGTCACACAGAGCCGAAGCACAGCTAAAACAATGTTTTCCCCTGAAATGCACGCAGTTTTTTTTTTAAACTGCTAGAGAGCCAAAAGTTACATAGTGTACCTTTAAGGTATAATATTCTTTGAAAGCTGGCATGAAATCAAAATTGACCCTATTTATTTTCTTAATAATGCATGTTACTGGTTTGTTAACAGTTCATCCATGCATTTATTTTTATAAAAAAAATTTGACCACACAATATTTAAATGTCAACATTTCTTTGCTTATGTCAGAGAGTGAAGCACTTTGGATAGAAAGCATGTGCTATGGCAAAGAGACAAATTTAACAGAGCAGTTTTTAATAGGACATCTTAACAACATAAATCAAAACAGATTACACTCCCAATTAACTGCCAACATACTGATACATGATGTCTATAAATAATTATATTTATTTTGGATATGGATTATGAACTTGTTTCAGTTAAGTGCTAAGATCTGCAGGATCAGTCAGTACCAGTAGTTTTAGGGTTTTCAGTTGACTTTCTCAAAGTATTCCTTCGAGCCATCTGGAGTCGGCTTAATCTAAAATAAAAAAAATGTCAATTACATAATTTAAGTCAAAAGCAACAAACCTTACATTTCACACTATTATCTATGGTCATGATGACAGACCTGCGTAGTTCACATCTGGCCAAATACTACCCATTTACAATAATTAATGGACAAGTTTGCTGATTTTCAACCAGCTTTGTATTGTTACAGTGTCTGTAGTATATGTAAATGAACTATGCATACTTTTTCCTTCACGTAACCAGTACCCAGATCTATAATACATCTATAATGATAAATAAACGGAGATCTGGATGCAGAAAACATGAAGAAAGAGTTCATTTATGTATACTACTGACATTGTAACAGCAAACTTGTCCTTTAACTGCTTTAAAACTGTACACATTTAAAAAATGGTTTGATTTACTGGTTAAAGGTAAGGGTAGGCAATGTTTTTCATAAACACTTATTTTACTGGTTGAAACTCTTCACATGCTGATAACAATCAATAATAAAAGTGGTCTAAATATTAAATATCTTCTGTGGAAGTCTCAGGAGGACCAAAACATTTTCATCCAATGAATCATTGCATTCGGTCGGAATACAATAATAAGATGTTCTTCCTGCCGGTCAACATACAGTAGGCCTATGTGCAGGGGTTAAAGTGAAAAAAATTCCTGAGCCTGAACTTTTTTGGGGGGGGGGGGGCTTGTAGATGAACTTATCTTCAATGGCACCATTTATTTTCAAGTATTACAGCTGTATCTTAATGCCGTCTTTTTATGAATGAAAGCCAGTATCACTCATATCTACTGATGTCTCGATGAAAATGATTTCCGCCAAAATTTTAAACATTAGGCTTCAAAAAATATAAAAACCTTTAATTTAAGTGAACTTAAAACAATCCTCACTTAAACCCATAATAAATGTCATTTACCTGTACCATACAGAAATTGAATAAGGTTATAAAACAGTCCGCACATACATTTTAAATGAAATATAGATTAATCCTTATCAAAGCTACAAGCGTTCTTTAGTCGAGGGCAGTTAGTAATTTTCTCTGTTCTTTAGGTTAACTTTACTGACAGACAGAATTAATGGCTCCTGTCACTTTAAAATCTGTCGCTGCTGACAGGATCTCACGCATCTCATTCTCTCACTACTATTTACTTCCATTTAAGATTGTATTTAACTCATTTAAGACTGTTCTTGTGAGGATACTCGACAAAACTGACATTTTGGCATAAATGTGTGTGTTATTGTTCGTTCAAGCGCGAAAGAGAACTCGATACTGGCGCGCGTCTTTCTGTGCTTCTCGTGTGTGTGTGTGTGTGTGTGTGTGTGTGCGCGTGCGTCAGGAGGACATTCACTGAAAGCGCGTTCTCTTTTGTCTTGTCGCTCTCGCACATGAGTGGTTTAAAGCATTTGCGTGAATAAGAGCGTGATCATAACCCTAGCTAAAGGATGACTGAAAGAATGGATGCAGCGTTAATTGCTTAAATATTTTAACACAGCTGGACAAAAATGATTCGCATGCGAAAATAATAATTTTTTCCTCACGGCCGCACGCCGGAGATCCGGCACGGTGCCGGAATACTTTAAGCCCTGTATGTGTTTCCATACCTCCGCACACCCTGCTCTCGCGGACATCACACGTCACCGAGTGCCGCAAACAAACAGTAGCCGCCTTTTAGATTTCCTCCTGAACCAAAACAATGAGCTTATGCTGTGTTCACACCATAAATACCGTAATTAGGAGATGGCAACCCGTGACATTCTACTCGGGGTGGTTCACGTCCTCAGACTCGGATTTATGCATTTTTATGGCAACGCCGAAATGAATCCGCAACGGTCAGGTGGTACAAGTTAGCACTTTTTAAGTTGTTTACGTTCATTATTATTGTAATGTTATGTGCTTTGAGACATGAGGTAATTTAACTCTTGTCTCTTGTGACACTTTACAGACTGCTCTGGCTGTGCACGTTCATGTTTTGGAGGAGGAGTGGGTTTGGAGACGCTCTGAAGGGAGGGTGGGATCTTATGCTTTCAAAGTTAGCTTGCGAGTGAGGTTTACTCGCACAGCGACTACTAACTGGCCTCCGTTACACTCACCCCCCTAAACCTCACTCCCATCCGGGTCACGGCACCAATGTAACCCCTCCACCCGGGTCCTACTCGCCCCGCTCTGTGCGGGCCTCGAACCCGGGTCTCTGGTGTGAGAGTCAGGCGCTCTAACAAGGAGGCTAAAGACTGCAGCCTCTAGCGTCTGTCGCTAGAGCGCCTATTGAGATCAGAGGAGTGAGGTTTACTCGCACAGCGACTACTAGCCGTTACACTAGCCTCTCCGAAATTGCCAACCCTACCTTTAAATCTAGCTGGTTTAAGGAGTTGATGTACTATTTACATATACTAGCAACATTGTAACAATACAACACTGGTTTTAAAAAATCCTGTGTACAAATTTACCAAAAGTATCACTTACCCATTCAGAAGTTGAGGTATTTCAATTTTTAGAAGTCTTTTATGCACCAACCACATATTATGCAGTGTAATCATATCGTTCTTTGACACCAGTAAAACAGTAAAAGCTTACCGTGGGTGACTTTGGGGTCCAGCTGGCAGGACAGACTTCACCATGGGTTTCCACAAACTGGAAGGCCTTGACCAGACGGATGGTTTCCTCAACAGAACGTCCAACCGGCAGGTCATTTACACTCATGTGTCGGATCACTCCATTGGGATCAATAATGAAAAGACCCCTATAATGTGAAACATCATTTAGTGATGGATAATTTGCTAAAAAAGGCAAACTATCCAGCTTAGCAATGCATGAAAACAAACATACAGATACAGGAAATAAAACAAATGTTTGAGAATGTCTAAAATAAAGTAATCCAAGTACATGATTGATTAAATGACGTTACCTTAAAGCAATTCCAGGACCCTCAAGCAGGACCCCATAGTCTCTGGACACTTGCTTTGTGAGATCAGCCAACAGAGGAATGTGGATTTTCCCTAATCCTCCACTCTAGACAAACCAGACGTTAGTTGGCAAGCTTAACATTTGGCATGAATTTGATGCTAGTTTCCCAATCCCTTGATGCTATTTAGAGAACTGAGAATGTATAAACCGTAATGTGCACAATGTCAATCGTTGCACTGTCTGAACAGCCTGTATACGCTGTGTATGTTTAATTTCAGTCAACTAATCAATAGGGCCTGGTAAACAATGCAAAGTGACAACTGTATTTAGCTGCAGTGTGTACATAAGTATAAACCTTTCTCGGGGTGTTGGTCCAAGCCAGGTGGGTAAAGTGAGAGTCCACAGAAACACCGACTACTTGACAGTTTACATCACGAAACTCATTGGCTTTGTCACTGAAGGCGATGATCTCTGTGGGGCAAACAAAAGTGCTGCCGAGTGGGCAGAAAAAAAAGCAGCATTAAAAACAACAGTATATCGTTTAATCAATAATCCTAGAATGATGTAGAAATGTAATTACAATTGAGATATAAATAATGAGACAATCTTATGCATGAGTGAACGCTGTATTTCCACACTCCATAAAGGTTATTTAAAAATTATTAGTGTACTACACCAATGAACTTCCGTTAAATTGTTCCAGTTTATTGTGAAGAAAATGTACAATGAAAAACTTACAAATCTAGTGGGTAAAAGAAAAGGACCAGGTATTTGCCCTTGAAGTCTTCTAGGCTGATCTCCTTGAACTCTCCATTGAGAACAGCAGTGCCTTTGAAATGTGGGGCCTGTTGAGTGACTGATGGGGCCCATCTTGCAGTGGCTGATATTTACAAACATGCATGATAGATTAGCAAAGATAATACTATATTTAATTAAGGGCAAAAACTCAAACTCTTATAAGACTTACTGATTGAGAAGCAAGCTTTTTGTGCAGCAATGCAAGCAAGGGATTGTGGGGCCCTGATCACTGATGGTCCATTGTGAGGGACCAAGACATTCAGTCCATTAACTGCAGCTCTTCTTGCCTGTTGTGAAAAGGAGGGAGATAACGTTACACGAAAGAGTCGTTACACAAGTAAGTTAACTTATCGCTTTTCAACAGATAGCACCATCCCCTAACATCGTGCACATCGCGTACAAATATCTCAAACTATAAAGTCCTGCTTAATAAGAGGCGCTTTTCCACGAACACTGTAAAGTTACACTTAGGTAAACACATTTGTAGTGAGATTAGGTTTGTTTCAATTCTTTCATCTAACATAAATTGGATAATTTTCACGTTAGGTTAAAAATACATCAAGTAATTAAAAACAAAAAGATCTGCACAAGCTACATGTAACAATTGTTTATGTATTCTCCTGACAGGTATTTGACAGTGTACATTGTATAAGCTGTTTAAAGGTTAAATACCGTGAAACGTATCTGCTGACCAAACGACGACTAACAGAGTTTAACCAAATTACACTTGAACCTAAATGTAATTCAGCACTTGTTTCTCGTAATAATGTTTCGCAGCAGAAATCTTTTTTTATCGCTACTGCTAAATGAAACTTACAGAAGTCCTGAGAAGTCTCCCGATGGTGGCTGCCATCTTGCTAATGTGCTCAATGAATGCAGAGCGCAATAAAACACCTTGAGCATCAAAGTTGCGCACTAATTTTGCATTAGTTGCGCAGCACACGCACACCGATACAAGAAGTTGCTTAAATAATTGTTTAATAATACAAATATATAATAGATAAATTGGTGCCGACTGATAACTATAAAATCATGTAAAGCCTGACATAATAAATAAAAGTCCGAAAAATCTATTTTATAGGCTATAAGGTTTGCATACAGTGTCGTGTGGAAGATTGTGTACAAAACTTTTTTCAGCAAAGCCTAAACATGTTGATAATTTTGCCATATAAATTCATGTATCAAATATAAGATTTGTAGGGTTTATTATTCAAAACAAAGAAGTATTTAATTGAAATGGAATTAATTGAATTATTTAATAGGCAATTATGTGTCAAATAACAATACTTTCTGTCTTTTAACTTATATTTGATGGCTCTTTTACGGTGTTAGTGAAAAATTTGTCTTGGCCATAGACAGTAACAGTCTACTCTTGACGCGCTCCCTTTTTTTTCTTTCTTGACGCGCTCCCTGATCATGCCGGAGTGTA
The DNA here is from genome assembly GCF_029890125.1 of Rhinichthys klamathensis goyatoka. Taxonomy (NCBI): domain Eukaryota; kingdom Metazoa; phylum Chordata; class Actinopteri; order Cypriniformes; family Leuciscidae; genus Rhinichthys; species Rhinichthys klamathensis. The sequence continues at coordinate 317,745 of NW_026606758.1, forward strand.
ATTGGATGATGCCTGAGCACGTGACATGCGGAAGCGTCGCAGACTTTTAAGTATGTCTCATCTGCGTGACCTACACAAGTTAAGCTTTGTAAAATGAAATGAATTGATAATGCTTGTAGAGCCGTCATTAAAAAGCTAAAATGGACCCCAACTTGCAGTACTGGCAAACCAATGGACAGGTACTTTCTTGAATCTGTGTGTCGTTTAAAAATCACGTTTTGATTTATATTTGTCTTGTTCGTGAAAATGATGATATCAGCGACAAATAAATAAATAAATGAATCATTTTGCAGTCTTTTCTGAGCAGACTGCGTCTCTGGTTTAACATCCTTGACCCTCGTTATGTGTTGTCATCACAGGTGAGAACCAGCAGCATAATCAGCACATGTACATACTGTAACATCACATCAGTACTGTCAATTGCTTCTTATAGAATGCCTATATGAACAGTATCTCACGCAATATACAGGATGAAAAGAACGTTATGATATTTGTCCCTTACATATAACATTGTTTACATTTAATAGATGACAACATACATAATATGAATTTTCCTTTAGGCTGAAATTGAGGAGGCCCGGATACTTCTTCAGAAAGAGGGAAATAAACAGAGAAATGAAAAAGTAGGCTGCACAATATGTTTATTAATTAATTAATTAATTAATTCATTCATTCATTCATTCATTCATTCATTCATTTATAACACTATTCCTATCTCTTTCTAGGTTGCTAATGCCTGGTTACTGTCTCTTGTAAGTGAATGAATTTACATTTTTCAAGTAAACATGACAAACAAGTATAGATATTCACTGATTCTTCAGACACAGGACAAAAGAGGCTACAGAATTGAAATAATACATTATTTTGTATCAATATGTTCACTTCACATATTTTTAGTGTGATCTCTTGCTTCTTCTATTGTTTCACAAATGATAATGTGTATGTGAATGTGTAAAGAGTGCTCTGTGGATCACTTCAAAATGGAAATGTTTAAAAGTAATAGAGTACTTTTATGGTTTGATAGAGTTTTAGAGGCGGGAATTGATTGGATGGTTGAGGTTTGCTATTACTGTAATCTCATGTCGTCCCACCCTCGTGCTGAAAAACATGCCATCAGAGGGATATTATTTTGATTAAAGACTATGAGGACAAATACATTTTTAAAAGATAATAATGTGCACGGATAAATCATTTTTTGATTTCATGGTGACTTTAACATTTTTTGTCAATAATGTTGTTATACATTTTTTTTAGTCTTCTGTCCATGCTGATACTGGAGCTGTAATCTCACCAGTGTTTCGTCCTCAAGGTATAATAACACACTTGAGGTTTTGTGTTTTCTGTAATTTTGCTTTAGAGATATTTATTCATTTGTGTGAAGCAATTTGCATTCATTTGAATTGAAAATGTTCTTTTGCTTCTCTGATGACATCTACTTCTTGTTTGTTTTCAGGTTTTCTACCTATATCTGCTCCCTTGGTGAGTTTTTAATTTCAGAATGTGCTTACAATGTACTGGAGATGAGCAGCTTAAAATGTAAATTAGTGAGTTGTGAGTTTTTATAATCCACAAATGAATATACACATATTTTTGTTTCCACAGGTTGTTGCAAGTTTAATACCCCACAAAGGCATTAAACATGCTTTGTTTTGGCAAGTAAGTACATTATACATTTATGTCTTCATTTTAGTTTTTTCTTATCAACTATACATTTTTGTGACAGTTTTTGCTATAGTTTTTGCTTCAGGCATACTGTGCAGGATTCAACCATTCTAACAGAAATGCAACAGCAACTAAGGTAAAGAATTATATTTTAAATCAAATTAAAAACTGCTTTGCTTAGCAAACTATTTTAACCACAGTGTTAAATCCCAGGACGTATTTTCTTTTCTTTTGTGTAAGTGAGTAATAATAATAATAAGAGTGTTCTGATACAGGATTTGAATTGTTATATTTATTTAACTTTTTTTGCCTAGGATAACACAACATCAATGAAGCAGACAATTCTTATGGTTGGAACAGTTTCCTACTCAACATTTGCAGGGGTACGAGACATTTTTGTCACTGTCCTGTTTTCTCAGTCAATAAACCATATTCATCTGATGATTTTATGTTTGGAAAATTGTTGACACAGGTGTGTGAAACTCATGAAACCTGTCAAGGTTCAAGGGTCATGTCCGGGTAATATTTCACCCCCTGAAATTTAAAAGAAAGAAAAAAGATTATATTTAGTTTACAGAAAATTAAGCCTAATTTAGCACCATTCAGATTTTGAGCATTATTATTATTATTTTAATAATACACATTATTGTGTATGACAATTAGGCACACGGTTTCTCTAAATTTTAGTTTTTTTCGACACATCATTTGTTGTATTTTAATAGTACAGATAAATATTTTCTTTTGATTTTGGGGTGAAATGTGACCTGCATATGCTCTCTTTCCAGGCTCTTCCACAGATTATACTCCAGCGTTTTAGACTCTTCAGTGCTGTGATTGAGACCTTCTGTAGATCCGTGTTACCTATTCCTCTCTCAGGTAAGAACACCAATGTATATACACACAATACACCTTGCATAGTTACTCCATTTCATACATATTCCTGATCTAAAGTCTGCATTCTAGTGTCATAATAATACCATTGAAGGGTTTTGAGTCAAACGTGGTTTTCTAGCCTGTCTAGCTGCATTCAGTGTAATGGTGGTGAGAAGTGAAGAGTCCGACAATGGAATACAAGTGTTTGATTCTAATGGGAATGCTGTCGGAGTCTCAAAGGAAGCTGGTTCCAAGGTGAGACTGCAACAAAACCTTATTCCACCAAAGCTCCTTATCATTAAATTACTTAAATATATACTGATGAGCCAAAACATGACCAGTCACAGGTGAAGTGAATATCATTGATCATCTACTAACAAGGCCACATATTAAGGTCTGGGCAGATTAGATGGTAAGCAAACAATCAGTTCTCATTATCAATGTGTTGGATGCAGGAGAAATGGGTAGGAACTAGGAATAAAGAATTTGATGAGGGCTAAATTGTTATGACAAGGCGACTGGGTCAGAGTATCTTAAAAAATTCAAGGCTGGTGTGTTGCTCCTGGTCAGCAGTGGTGAGAATTTACTAACAGTGGCCAGAGGAGGGACAAACCACAAACAGGGTGTTGGGCGCCCTGGGCTCATCGCTGTGTGAGGGCAACGAAGGCTATCCCATCTAGTCTGGGCCAACAGAAGGTCTACTGTGCCACAAGTCACACAAAATTCGAATGATGTTTGCACTCTGCTGCGGATGGGACTGTGTAGCCGCAGACCAATCAGAGTGCCTATGATGACCCGAGCGTCAGAACTGGATCGCCTTGGGAAGGTCGCCGATGAGTCCCATTTTCTTTTACATCACGTGGCTGTGTACATGTGCACCGTTTACTTGGGGAAGTGATTGGACCAGGATACACTGTGGGATGATGACAACCTGGTGGAGGGAGTGTGGTGCTCTGGGGAATATTCTGCTGGGAAACCCTGGGTCTGGCCATTCACGTGGACGTAAATTTAACACATGCCACATACCTAAGCATCGTTTCAGACCAGGTACACCCCTTCATGACAATGGTGTTCCCCAGTGGAAGTGGCCTCTTTTAGCAGGATAATGCACCCTGCCCCACTGCACACATTTTTCTGGATTGGTTTGAGGAACATGATGAAGAATTCATGGTGTAGCCCTGGCCTCCAAATTCCCCAGATCTTAATCCAATTGAGCATCTGTGGGATGTGCTGGACCAACAAGTTCAAGCCACAACAGCTCCACCTCGCAACCTACAGGACTTAAAGGATCTGCTGCTAACATCTTGGTGCCAGATACTACAAGACATCTTCAAGAGTCTTGTAGAGTCCATGCCTCAGCAAGTTGGCGCTGTTTTGGCAGCACGTGGATGACCAACAGCATATTATGCAGGTGGTCATAATGTTTTGTCTCATCTGTGTATATTCTTCACATGTAATTGGTATTCGATGATGTCTCACATCTAATCATTCATGGATCATTTGGTTTCTACCATCATGTTTTGGTCTTAGGCCATAAAGGAAACAGCCATCTCAAGAGCGGCTCTCTTTGGCACCACTGCAGCTGCTCCCAGTTTTCTGCTGGCTCTCCTTAAAAGGTACAAGTCAAAACCATTTGCTTTCTGTTTTACAATTTGATTCTTAAAAGTTTTGATTGTCTAAATATGAAATCTTCTGTCAATGTTTCAGGGCAAAGTTTGTCCAAAGAAACCCCATGATAATCGCTCCTGTTCGGCATGTCAGTACTGCCATTATTTTTGGCCTGATGATTCCTGTGTCCTTTAGTCTTTTTCCACAGTTTGGCAAGGTAACACACATTAGATAACTGATGTTTGTTAAATGTTAATGCTGATTCATTATATACATTTACCATTTTATTTTGTAAATAAATTCAGACAAGCAACCTATTTTTTGTTTGCAGATAAAGAGGGAGAATTTAGAAGAGGAGTTTCAGTCACTTGAAAGTAATGGGGAACTGTTTTACCACAGAGGACTGTAATGTTGCTATTGAAAACTTGCTTATTTGAGGGCGACTGTTTGCTGACATGAAATGACAATGGAAACAATATAGAATATACTAAAAGTTCACTGCATTTCAACAAAAATTCTAAATGGTGTACATTAGAAGTATTAAAAACATGCACTCTTTTTTCCAAAGGATTTATTTAATTCTGTACTACTGCTTAATGACCACATTAAGAAGTACAGCTGTACAGGTTTGAATTCATATGAATTTAATAGCTAAATTCACTGCATTGAAATGGATTTGACTAAATAATAACACTTAAACAATTATACCTGTCCCTCACTCTGTTTGTTAGTGTCAATAAAGTTTCTGTCGCCACTCATGTATACTTTTTTTTGTATATTTAATGATCACACATGCATTTAAAAAAGTATCCAAGGAAACAGCATTTTACAACTCTCTGAAAATTATCACAATGTTTAAGAAATTAGAGATTAACAGTTTAAACATCCTCTTTTTTCAGTATATATTGCACACAACACATTATCAGAAAATCTTCTATGATCTATTATTTAGGCAGAGGATAGCCCTTGATAACAAGGGGTTTTCAGATTAAAGGGATAGTTCATCCAAAAATGAACATTCTGTCAGTAATTACTCACCCTCATGTTGGTCTAACCCCGTAAGACTTTCGTTCATCTTCGGAACACAAATAAGATATTTTTGATGAAATCTGAGAGCTGGATCACTCCTCCAGAGGCTTCTATTGTGATTGAAACCTGCCGGCCTAGAAAGTTAGTAAAAACATCGTTAAAATAGTCCAAGTGACTAAAGTGGCTCAACCTTAAGTTTATCAAGCGACGAATACTTTTTGTGCGCCAAAAAACTAAAATAATGACTTTATTCAACTATTCATTTTCTTCTGTGGGTCTTTGAGTGAGTTCACGTAGTGTAACAGTGCAGCGCTTCTGGGCTGTACGTCAGAACGTAGGCTCACTTTTGGCCAGCATCACACGCATCATACACATGACCAGCGTCGGCCAATAGTGAGCCTACGTTCTGCGCTGTTACACTACATGAACTCCCTCAGAGGCCCACACAGTAGAAAATGAATAATTGAATAAAATCGTTGATTTTTATTATTTTTTTGCACACAAAAATTATTCTCGTCGCTTGATGAACTTAAGGTTGAGCCACTGTAGTCACTTGGACTATTTTAACGATAGTTTTTACTAACTTTCTGGGCCGGCAGGTTTTAATTACAATAGAAGCCTATGGAGGAGTGAGACAGCTCTCAGATTTAATCAAAAATATATTAATTTGTGTTCCGAAGCTGAACGAAAGTCTTACGGGGTTAGACCAACATGAGGGTGAGTAATTACTGACAGAATTTTCATTTTTGGGTGAATTAAACCTTTAATAAGGAGATTAAACATAAAACATATAAAGGAATGCTCAAGTCAATATTATATGGAAATGCAAAATGTGGGAACAAACTTCCATCCCACAGGAATGACTTTGTATATTTAAATTAGAGTATATAATCATAAAAAGTACTCTTACAGGAATACACCTACAGATTGTTAATTAACATCCTGACTTTATGATTAGGTTTTGGCACTCAATAGTTCAGTAAAAAAGTTTTCAGTGGCTTTACATTCTGAATTTAATGGGACCCTCTAGAGCAATTCAATTTGTTTAACTGAACAATTACTATAACAGTATTATTATTTTACAGCTAAACAAATGTTAGGCATTAACTAGGCAACCGTCAGCCCTTTGATATTGGTGTGCAATTAAGAAATATTATAAAATTTCTAACAACCTGCCAATACCTTGAAAATACTTTCAGAGATATAAATATAAATTGTTCATTGGCTCAAGATCTAAATACTACCAAAAAGGTTTGATTAATAATAATTATTTACCTCAAACCTGTGTTATTACTTAGAAATGTCACATTCAACATTCGTAATTGCACCCATCATGTTATAGCTATGTGTTGTACTTCTATATCTTTATATTGTCCCAATAAAACTTATTTTCCCATTTACAACCCTGATATTAGAGATTATCCAAATGTTACAATTCATTTTGTGAATGATTCCACTTTGAAAGGCAAGTTCCTATCTCAGTGATTATTGTGAGGCATGCCAGTTGGACAGGATGCACTGATTGGTCAAATCTTCAAGAGTTGCTCAGCTGCAGCTAAGTGGAAGAGGAAGTTTTCAGTCGCTGGAGGGTAATGCCGCTGCTTCAGAGTCTCCAAAGTCAATTTGGAGTTGTCTGCTTCATCAGCAAGAGACATCAGATTACTGAGGATTTCTTTAGTTTTTACTGAAATATCCTGGAAACAGATTGAAAAAAAAAGGGTTGGATTAAATCTACAGTGTTGCAGGATTTCCAAGTCTTGTAAAATTGAAATGCTTCAAAAGTAGATTGTGCTACAGCTATATGACGTTTCTTTGCTAATACTTAGGACCTTCTTCTTATTACTTGCCTTAATAACCTGTGCATCTGTGCGATCAGTGTCCTCTGCAGCCTGGACAATGAAGTTGCCGATCTCTTTATGAAGTTTTCCCATAGCCATTGCCTCTGAAAAAACAAGGCATGGTAAGTGGTACATGACAATTCTACTTAGTCTCTATCAATCTGTAAAGCAAAATTTCTCACCTTTGGCATTTTGTGAGACCGTGATCTCACTGTCTGGTAGATTTACATACACATCAAACAGGTCTGATCGGTCTCTGACTTCAGCATCGACAAACCCTGCAACATACCCTACAGAGATAGTGAATAAGATCCATAAACATTGCAAGAGTGATAACAATAAATCTAGTTTTGGGAGAAGGACCTGTTTTCCCTCGTACCTGTACACAGCTTGAGGTTTTCCAGCTCATTATTATCCAGATGAACAAAAGGCTGGAGTATGGACCAGTCTTTTCTATGCCATACTAGGCCAGGAAGAGCTCTGGTTTTAAAAAGAAAAACACATTTACCACTTCCAGCCTTTTTAATGCATGACGGTTATCGTTAACATGCTCAAAAGTTTGGGGTCAGTACGATTTATTTTGGTTTTCTTCTTGAAATAAATTAATCAATCAATCTATGAGACCCCAATGGTTGACCGTTTATCCTTACATGATGTGCAGAAAGAAAGAAATAGAACCATAAGCACCTGCTGCTCTTTGTTACAGCACCACAGGACATAAACACTAAGATACTTAAATTCAATGTGACATGCAGTTTTCAACCTATTTTACTTCCATACTCTGACATTTCTAGTTTGAATTAATGTACATCAATGAATCATGCACAATGCGATTAGGAATGTACATAGTCAACTTTGATTTCATGTTAACTTAATGATCATGTTGTGCAATGAAAATGTCCATGGTTACCTTGTGAACTCCAGCAGCGCCTCAATCCGTGGGTGATAGACCACCACTCTTTTTTTCAGCATTAGTGCTGTGTAAAGGATGATGGTCTCCATACCAAATTGTGACACAACATCTAAAATAAAGATAAAAAAAATATAGCAAACTGGATACCATACATAAATGTCTTACAGAATTGAGATGCTTTCTTGAAAGATTTCTCAAATAACAACCATGAAGCCAATTGGACCAAATGGCTATGGTACCAAAAGTAAGTAAACATCAGATGATTTTAGCAGTTAATTTTTTTTTGCTTCATGTTGCCATAAGTGCTTGTAATGTTTATTTAAAGGTGCACCCCTAACCTTTTAAGGAGCCACCCAGGTAGGCCTTCCTGACGTCATAATCTTTGATAAGGAAGGAACCGTTCTCATCACTCTGGCATATCCCTTTGGTCAGAACAGCAATGTAGCCTTCCATCATCTTCACAGGACTTCCATGTTTAATATACATCCTGAGCAAAAACAATGTTAAAGATGCAACATCACAAACACACAAAAACTTGGTGTATGTCCTTAGAAATGATTTAATGACAAACAAAAGATGCTTAATGAAAGTAATAATGCTAAATGACCAATTATTGAAACTCAAAACAAAAATCTACACTCAAGTGGGAACCTCTACTTTGCGCACTAAATGGTTTTTACTTAAATTAAACCTACCTGTACAGAACTCTACTGAATGCAGCATATTTTTCAGGGTTGAAGTCCTTAGCTGTGACAACTATTGAGAAATGTGTCACCTTTGAATGAAATTGAGCAGTCAGTTAGCAAGCCGGCATGATTCTGATCATTTATTTAGATTAAAAATAAGTACCATCTGTCTACAAAGCATTCAGCACTTACGGTGAAAAGCATGTAATGAGACATACTAAGCTGTCAGATTTGTCACAAAAGAAGTTATAATTGCAATATATTATAGCATATAATATAGCAGTGCTTCTCCAAGGCCCCTTATTGTCCACAACAATATTCAAACAATATATACCCCTACCCCTAGTTTTGTTTTTTAAAAATATATAAAGGTTTTACAAGATTGGGAAAAGTTTTTAAAGGAAACAAACAGTTGTTGAGAGGGTAAATATTAGTGCTGACAAATCGATTAATCGCATCTAACATAACAGTTTGTGTTTACATAATATGTGTGTGTTTGTATATTTTTAAATTTATATATATAGGTGTTTGTGTGTGCATAACTGTCTATATGAAGAAAGAAAGTCATTCATTCAGGTTTGGAATGACATAAAAGTTGGGTAAATGAACAAATTGTTCATTTTTCGTTATTTGAGCACAGGTTTGATAGCTTTCAGGATGGCAGTGGTGTCCTAATTATGAAGTTTGGTACCTTTTTAAGCACAGTTGGCTCCTGAACCTCGACAGTGGTGATGTAGTACCAGGTTCTGCAGTACTGTCCGAATACAAACGTGTGCAGCACCCGATTGTCCAACGTCAGGCAACATTTTCTCAACAGAACCTCTCGCAGATCAGCACCAATGGAAGGATAGCACCAAACCCAAAGCGTGTCTGCATTTACATCTTTCTCTGTGTATGGGGGACAAATTCAATTACTGACGAAGTAATCAACTAAAGGGACAGTTTACCCAAAAATATTCTGTCATATGGCCTTTTTCTTTAGCAGAACACAAAATGAGATGTTAGACTCAGTCACCATTTACTTTCACTGAATCCTTTTTCCAATTTCCACTAAATGAAAGTGAATAGTGACTGACAAAAAAGTGCTGTCACTCTGCCTAACAACTCATTGTGTTTTCTTTAAGTTTTTTTTTTTTTGTGGGGGGTGAACTAATGCATACAATGTACATACAAATGTTATCTTGTCCCGTTATTTTAGTCTTACCAATAAGTCCAAGACTCAGCATCAGGTCAGATGTAGCCATATTCCATTCCTTGTCCACGTTAATCTGTTTCTAATAACTTACGTTAATGATTTGTGAGCAGTTATGTCTACAGCAGTTTGGAAAGCAGATGAAAAGGTTTTTCAGAGCGAACAGACACAACCCATTGTCAAATATGCCGGGACAGTCTATCCAGAAAACAATTAAAATGCCAAAACGGTTCTCCTTTCAAAATAGATGTTACTAGTGTTGAATCCAGAGTTTTCTTTTGATAGCCTAACGTTAGCGTTACGAATTATCAATTAGTTTCTAGTATATCAGTGTAGGTGAATCAGTTGTGGAATTGCAATAATTCCGGCAAGTATGTGTATCAAAGAAATATAAAAATAAAATGAAAACTTATCATGAACAGTGGCTCTCCACTACTGGTCAAGTGACCAACATGCCTTCTTCCGGGTTTTATTTCTCCGAGTTCAACCAAAATATTCAGAAACATACTGCCATCTAGTGTGTTGGTGCGTTTAAAGTTCAAACCATAGACTGTAAAAAAAAATAGGTTCAAACACTATAATAAATCCCAGCAGCATTGAAATAGAAATTATAGTAAACTATAGGCGTACTAAATTATACATTTTCAAATAATCAGAAAATATCACAAAACTAGGAGCAACTATACAGATGTTCCTTCAATGTCCAAATTAAACCTTACTCTTAAAAATTCACCACATGCATAAATATCATTGATTGATTTGAATTGAAGATTTTAGGTAACAAAGAGATTTAATATATCTAGTTCTAACTTTAATTGTGTCCGCTTTTTTAAACATTTATTTTAACAAGAAGAAAGAAGTGTTGTGAAATTTTACTAGTTTCCCTTGTTAAATTTTAAACAAAAGACAGAATTAGAGGTATACATGGCACGAAAAAAAAATCTGTATCATTTATCATTAGCTATGTTGTTCCAAACCTGTAAGACTTTCTTCTGTGAAACATAAAATAAGTTATGTAATGCTTGGCAGGCACATAATAAAAATTGTTCATAGAATAGTTTTAATTAATTAATACTTATACAATATACCATGCAGTATAATTGTTACTATGTGTTATTTAATTTAATTGTCATGCTTTAAAAAAAAATATATTTACTTTTTTTTTTACCCTTAAGTGTTTTGTATCCGATGGGGATACACAAATGTATTGAAAGGTCAAATTCAACAAAGTTCAACAGCCATCTTATGAATAATGTGAATAATGAATAATTTATAATCCTATAAATGTCTACAATAAAAGGCATCCGATTGAATTAGTCATAATGTGTCAAACTGTTCTTTCACATTCTGGAGGAAATTTATTTCCTTTTTTTAATGGTTGAAAATTTTACAGTTCCAAAGTTACACGGGCTTTCGTCAGATTCGTCTTGGGTAACATTTCAGTACTGATGAATTTATTTAGGCCTATATTTAATTAGCATGTTATTGCATCATGTCTGTCATCTGAACTGTAGATGAGCCCGTGGAGGAAGTGTGTGCGCGCGCACACACACACACACACACACATACGGGAACTCTCGTCTTCGTCGCCGGGGTGCAGTTCACGTGCGCTAGTCCTTTCTTGCTTGAGCGGCGAGAAGTCACAGCGCGGATGGGCAGGCAGAGTCAATAAAACAGCCTCGACAACCTGAAAACCGCCTGCTAGCAAGCTATAACAATGCCAGCCTATTTCCAGAGACCGGAGAACGCTCTTAAACGAGCAAACGGTGAGTGAATATTGTAACCTGCCGTCTCTTGGACTGTAGTCGTGAGTTAGCTGTTAGCTCGATATGGCGCGTGCTGGAGTAGCCATGTTTCTCACAGGCTCTGGTGAAGGCCGGATGTCACCGTTACTGGGCCCGTGTGTCACCTATGATGCAGCGTTTCAAATTTCCTGTATTCAATCATATCTACCTCGTCTTAGTGTACTCAAAGAGAGGACTGTATTAGAAATTAAGTGTAAATAATCGGCATACTTTTTAAGAACAGATGGGAGAGCGTTTTTGCGTGTTAGCAAGCTATTCCATTCCGCTAGCTTTTATCTCTGACAACTTTTGGTATCGAAGGATGAAGATAAATGACAATATGCGTGGAAAAAATCCTTACGACTGTAACACTGTAACAGTCTAACGCTTATTCATGAATAAAGAGCAAATACGTTTTCGTTTGGTCATAGTAACAAACAGATTGTGAGTGGAGTGGCACAGCACTGCGCAACCTGCCACCAGCTTGAACGTATATAATGGTTTATTTTCTCGGATATAGTCATATAGTCTTATAGTCAGCTGTAAATGTCATATTTGGGTTGAAGGCTATATTATACATAAATGAAATACTGCTGCAGTCCCAGTGATTCATTCCATTCTGGATGCAGTATATTTCATATTTAAACAAATTCCCAGAGGTTTGCAGGTCATGACAGTCTTTCTGTTTCTCTTTTCCAGAGTTTCTTGAAGTTGGTAAAAAGCAGCCAGCTTTGGATGTACTCTACGATGTCATCAAGAGCAAAAAACATCGAACATGGCAGAAGATACACGAGCCAATTATGCTCAAGTACTTGGAGCTCTGTGTGGACCTTCGCAAGAGCCACTTGGCAAAGGAGGGACTGTATCAGTACAAAAACATCTGTCAACAGGTTTGCACCCCTATTATACAAACAATATATTTTACTTCAGCTGAAAGTTATACATTTTAAAGTCGGAATGAAATTCACCCTATCAATTTTCTAATTGCATGTTAAAGATCTCATTGTGAACAATTCATCTTTGCACATCTTTCATTTTTTTTTAAATGCTTTGACCTCGATCTTCCAGTGAAAACGACAGACTATTCTCTGGTGATGCATATATGACTTCTCCAATCATTTAGTCTGCCTCCTTTAAAAATGCAAATGTTTTTTATTCCTTTTTCAATAATCTGTTACACTTGAATGTAATTCACAATATGGAATAAAAGATCTGTTGCTGCTTCTGTTTCATCGTGACTCTAAACTTTAGTTATTTTTGTCATAGTGCTCTTAGGTTATGTTTATACAATATTTCCAATCATGATGATTTTCAGTGAACTTTTTATTGTAGATTTAGTCTCAAATTTCTGTATAGATGAAAACAGACATGTAAATGATCAATTCCATCCTTCTTGAGGATGAAGTTACTGACTACTACTAATTATATGCTTCAGGTGAATATCAAATCTTTGGAAGATGTGGTCCGCGCTTACCTGAAACTCGCGGAAGAGAAGACCGAGACAGCGAAAGGGGAGTCTCAGCAGATGGTGCTGGACATTGAGGATCTGGACAACATTCAGACCCCAGAAAGGTACAGGAACCTAAAGGCCTAAACAGTTCCTTCCCACTGATGTCTCTATAAAGAATTTGTTGTTGTGTATTTTTACTTTTTTTGTGTAGTTTCAGAATTTCTTAACATCTAGAAATCATGTTAAATTTCAACATGCCGAAAGGACATCTACATTCTAATTCATTTTCATGAGTACAATCAAGTAAAAAAACAAAACCTTTTTACTTTTAGTGTTCTTTTGAGTGCTGTCAGTGGTGAAGACACTCAAGACCGCACTGACAGACTTTTGCTCACGCCTTGGGTCAAGTTCCTGTGGGAGTCGTACCGCCAGTGCCTGGACCTGCTAAGGAATAACTCCAAAGTTGAGCGCCTTTACCATGACATTGCTCAGCAAGGTCAGTGTACACTTCATATTATACAAAAACATATGTTTCTGGGAGTTTGAGCATATGGTACGGATAAGGGTTCATCATCTGTTGAGTTAGGGAATGTCGTTGCTTCCTATGGATGTAATTCAGGTTACTGTGGATAAATACATACACTACCATCCAAAATGGGATCGGCAAGATTATTTTAATGTTTCTGAAAGAAGTCTTTTATTCTCACCAAGGCTGCATTTATTTGATCAAGAATGCAGTAAGAACATTAATATTGAGAAATAGATTATTAACTATTAATCAAATATATTTTAAAGTAATGTATTCCTGTGATGTGACTCAGTGTCTAATATGCTGATTTGGTGCTCAAGAATTTTTTTTATGAATGCTTAAAAGGAGTTGTGCTGCTAAATATTTTTGTGGAAACGATGCATCTTTTTAAATTAAGATTCTTTGATGAATAAAAAGAACAGCATTTATTTAATATATAAAATTTTTTTAACATCATGAATGTCTTAACTGTCATTTTCAAAATTTACGTTTTGTTTGTACACTAATTTATAAAAAAATTTATAATTTTTCTCCCATAGCATTTAAGTTTTGCCTGCAGTACACCCGTAAAGCAGAGTTCCGTAAGCTGTGTGACAACCTGCGAATGCACCTGGGACAGATCCAACGTCATCACAACCAGAGCACCGCCATCAACCTGAACAACCCCGAGAGCCAGTCCATGCACCTTGAGACACGTCTGGTCCAGCTGGACAGCGCTATTAGCATGGAGCTGTGGCAGGTCTCTGTGCTCTATTGTAGGCACAAATGTTTCATAGAAATGTTAAATTCATAGAAATGTTGAATCTGATACATTCTAATATATTTAGTTGCATATAATTTCCATTTATACTGCTCCTTTAAACCTTTTATTTTTTTCAGTGCAAAGGAGAGATTACAGAAAAAGAAATAAAATACCAAAGAAATTTTGTTTTTGCTTGTTATATGTTGCACAAGCTTTGACTTGATGACTGATCACACTGGTTGCATTCAAACATAGGAAGCGTTCAAAGCAGTTGAAGACATCCATGGATTATTCGCCCTCTCAAAGAAGCCCCCTAAACCTCAGCTTATGGCCAACTACTACAACAAGGTGTCCACTGTATTCTGGAAGTCTGGCAATGCCTTATTCCATGCCTGTACCCTACACAGACTCTATCACCTCTCCCGAGAAATGCGCAAGAATCTCACCCAAGAAGAGATGCAGAGGTTAGCATCAAATAGGAGTGATTTTCAGCTTGAAGAAGAAATTGGATTAAATGCTTTGTTGAATTATTTTTCTGTCATTTTACTGTAGGGTAGTTTTCTCTTGTTCATTAAAACTTGAAAGTTTTTAATTGCTCTGTATATTGTACTCATTTCCCTCAGAATGTCCACTCGTGTGCTCTTGGCCACTCTGTCTATTCCCATCACCCCTGAGCGCACTGATATCGCACGTCTGTTGGACATGGATGGCATCATTGTGGAGAAACACCGCAGACTGGCTACTCTACTTGGCCTACAGTCTCCACCCACCCGTCAGAGTCTCATCAATGACATGGTAATAGCCCGTCTTAGGGCTGTGTTGAAAAAATCAATTCGCCAATTCTGAATCGTTTTTCATATTAATTTCTAAAGATCGATCCGTAACTCAGAGGATCGATTTAATAATAGCCTTACATTTTCGTCGGTGAACTTTAACTTGCCGCGACTGGAGATCCCTGTATGCGCATTGAAAGGCTTTCACTCAGCGCGCACATTGTTACGACAACGGGCTTTGAGTTAGTCATTAAACCGTTCATTCAACGAACACGTTCAAAAAAGCGGATTCATTAAAAGAGATGTAATGAAACAAGGTGTTAATTATTTTTAACTTTGAGTTCCACTTTTCAAGGCTCAGCTGAGCAGCAATGCGTCGCATGGGTAACGCTGAAGCTGATGCTTCACTCATTAGAGACCAATATGGCATTGATTCAATGCGTGACTCGCTGATTTTATTTCCTCGCGCTGTGGAATGCTGACCAGCGCTGCTGCTGACGCGCATTTATGGTAAATACCCGTGACGTGAACGCTAAAAGGATGATACGACAAATATTTCGCTTTCCTTTGACACGGCAACCTTTTTCACGAATACATATGACTTCAAAGACAGACGCAGGTAATCGCACGCGCTCTGCCGATCCCTCTCATTCACTGTCTGTGCGAAGCCTCTGTAGGCTACACATCACCACGATAAACAGTCTTGTTTGTTATCATTATGAACTTGTTTAACATTCAATACACATGCATGAAGTTCAAAACAAGAAGGGTATAGCCTTATAACAAAAAAACGTGAATATCACGGTTGCTGCGGTTACTTGCAATCCTCTGTGGTTGACTTGTCAGTAGCGCGGTACTACAAGATTGCGGTAATCGCGACAGCCCTAGTACTGCTGCTGATCATATACCTCTGCGTCCTCTGTCGTCTACACCAGTGCAAGTTTGTGAAAGCAGTTGTATCAACACTCTGGAAGGGGGATTGTTCTTTACAACCATCAATACTCCATTAATTTGCAGTTGAATGTCTATAATAATAGTATCAATATGTTGCATAACTACAGTCCTGTAATTCAGGTAACAGCTGAAAAAAGTCTTTTTTCAAAAACACTTATCTAAATCTCGAAGATCGAATCGAATAATAATCGATTCAAGATCTTGAGAATCGGAATCGAATCGATTCTTGAAATTTGAATCGAAACCCAGCCCAAGCCTGTCTATTGTCATACCTCAAAGGGATGGTTCACCCAAAAATATTTTTTTTTTTGTCATTTTCTCACCCTCATGTCACTCCAAACAATAACATCATAACATTTTGTTTATTTTTTTAAACACAAATTAAAATATTTGTAATCATATTTTTTTAACCAAAACTCTCAAGTTGAGTAAATGATGGCACAATTTTTATTTTTGGGTGAACTATCCCTTAAACGTTGTGGTTTCTTGATATTTGGTAGATCATGTGTGACAGTGTTGTTAAAAAAGATTTCAAATATTGCAAATTATACACTCTTTGTGGGTATTATTCTTGTCATAGGTGAGGTTCAACCTGCTTCAGTATATTGTCCCTGAAGTCAAAGAGCTCTACAACTGGTTGGAGATGGACTTCCACCCTCTTAAACTTTGTGGAAGAGTGACTAAGGTGAGTAGCACCTTAATGCATATTTGCTTTTGTGCCTTTAATTAAAGTAATGTGTTAGCTAGATTACATTTATATTGTGTGATTAAGTCTATTTTGGTTGTTTTTGTTTTTTTGATGATCTAAGAATTTACATTTCCAGAATAATGTTAACATGCATCCTTAAACCGATTTGGCTTATCACGATTATGAAATAGCAAAGGCTGCAAATTATTTATGCACAGTTTGTCATTGATGTACGGCTCTGTAAACTCTGCTCCATCTGAAAGCACTGAGTTTGATCACTTATACCGTGCAAAAAGCAACACGCGTCAAACACGAGAAGCATTTATAAACCTCATGTCCAACAAAAGACAACTTTTAATAACATGCTTTTTAGGGGTGTAACGATACACAAACCTGACGGTTCGGTTCGTCCCACGGTTTTGAGGTCTCGGTTCGGTTCGGTTCGGTTCTTTTCGGTGGGGTGGGGGGGTTTAGAAAGCTAAAATTGCTTTTATTTTTTATTAAACAGTGCTTTAATGAACAAATTGAGTCCTTGTCTTTAAATTAATTCAATTACAAGTAAACGTTTCTCGAAGGATAACAAAATTATCTGCTAATGCTGTAAACTACAGCCCTTACTTGCACATTACTATAACATTAAAGCTTAACAACAGAGCCTAGACTTTTAGTCTAAATGATATAATAATAATCAACACTCAAATAACAAATTGTATGAAAACATGTAAACTGCACATAAGGTAATTTTTGCATTAACATGTTTTTACTCTAATTTGTTATTGTTATATAATAATTTACACAGTTGCTGTTATTTTCATGACAACTATTTTAAACAAACATCATAAACAGGTTAAGTAAAATATAATATATAGGCTAATATATAGCATTTATTTAGTGAAAGAGTTAGCAAACCAGCAAGCTGTGGACACTGAATGACTTGCCTGAGGTAAATATAAAGCTATGTGAAAAACTAAGCGTTTTATTGACGTATTTCCGCTGTTGAAACACTGATTGAGTGTTTACACGAGTTATGATGCCTTTCAGTAAGTATACTGTATCTTTCAACATACCTTCGGGTGTCCATTCATGTTTATTCTGTAACTGAGGAAGAGATGATCGCGCTCTGCGCTGCCGCATGCATACAGTGACATCTGTCACGCCACATCTAAGAGCGCCAAAACGGCATTTATTGTTTGCATTTCGTGATCAAATAGACATAATTTGAAAGATTACACCTTGCTTATTATCAAAAGTAACAAAACACTGAGCTTATTGCGATTATATGTGGTTAATGGTGGTTAGGCAACAGCCCTGTATTCGTTGTGTACACATAACACATGAGGTGCAATGAGCCGGGGCTGGGCGGGGCAGCAGGGGGCGGGGCGTGTTCGGTTCGCCATGAGAGTATTGCGATACGTATCGTGAGTGGTGTATCGCGGTTTTTCGGTTCGGTTCAAATATCGTTACACCCCTAATGCTTTTACTCCAAACTCACTTCATAACGATAGTTGAGCATCCTTCTGTGAGATGATGCCCATAGGTATTTCCTGTAATGACGTGTGTTGTACTTCTACGGCTGGCATATTTGGTGTGTCTGCGTGAGAGAGCCCTCTGGCGTTCAGATGGAGCAGCATTTACTACCGATCATCCGTGCTGCACTGACAAACTGCAGCCTATCAAATCGTGTATGGTTTCATTGTGATTAATCGTGCAGCCCTAATTAAAACTAATAAGTGACACATTTTCATAAACTTAATTGTAGTTAAGAGGAAGAGTGATGCCCTTGTAAGACCATTTTGACACAGCAGTCTTCAATGTTGTAGTGTTCTTGAAATCAATGCACATTAAAGACATAATGTTCATGTAGTGTTTGTGTTCTTGCTGCTGATGCTTAGGTATTGAACTGGGTGAGGGATCAAGCTGAGAAGGAATCAGACCTGCAGCATTATGTTCCTCACTTGCAGAACAACACCATCCTTAGACTGCTACAGCAGGTTGGTGTGATTTATCTACCCCCAGACCTCAAATATCTACTTGAGGAATCATTGCATGCATTGGTCTTCTGCAAATCTTTAGTCTTGTCGTCTGTGTTTTAATGTATCAGGTGGCTCAGATCTACCAAAGCATTGAGTTCAGCAGGTTAGCCTCTCTGGTACCATTTGTTGATGCTTTCCAACTGGAGCGTTCCATTGTAGATGCAGCACGGCACTGTGACCTGCAGGTACAGTACATAAAGTTTTAGTCATCAAACAGTAATATCTGGCTTTCTTTTGTCTTTACATTTCTTAACAAGCATGTGAATATCTTTCACACTCAGCTTTTAATGCAAGAATATTAGTATAGGTGTTTAAATGTTAGAGGAGAATCTCCAAAATGTTGTAGTAACTTTCACTTTGTATTTATTAAACCTAAAGGTGCGCATTGATCATTCATCTCGCACTCTGAGTTTTGGCTCCGATCTGAACTACTCTACTAAAGAGGATTCTCCAGTAGGTCCATTCCTACAGAACATGCCCTCTGAACAGATACGAAATCAGCTCACTGCCATGTCATCCTCCTTGGCTAAAGCCATTGATGTCATCAAACCTGCCTCCATACTGGTAAGATAACCGTTAATTATCACAGAATATCTACCTGCTGGTCAGTTTCAGTTTTCAGTTTGATGATCAACTCCACCTTTTCCCCCAGCAAGAACATGAGGAACAGAGTCAACTGGCCATCACAGCCTACCTGAAGAATGCACGCAAAGAGCATCAGCGCATCCTCGCTCGACGACAAACAATTGAGGAACGCAAGGAGCGTCTGGAGAGCCTCAACATCCAGAGGGAGAAAGAGGAGCTGGAGCAGCGGGAGGCAGAGCTTCAGAAGGTGCGCAAAGCCGAGGAGGACCGTCTTAAACTGGAGGCCAAAGAGCGAGAGAAGGAGCGCATCATGCAAGAACATGAGCAGATCAAAAAGAAGACAGTGCGTGAGCGACTGGAGCAGATCAAGAAGACCGAGCTTGGAGCCAAGGCCTTCAAAGATATTGATATTGAGGTAATGAGTTTGTTAGGGAAGTGGCCATTGAGCCCAGAACAAACCAGAAAGTTTTATTGGCAAAATACCCTGGAAATTAAATAGTTATTTAAAAATTTTCTGTTGTAGGATCTGGAGGAGCTGGACCCTGACTTCATCATGGCCAAACAGGTTGAACAACTAGAAAAGGAGAAGAAAGAGCTTCAAGAGCGTCTGAAAAACCAGGAAAAGAAGGTACAGTTTCTTTACCCATTCATTAAGTCCTTTATTGCAAATAACTATGTTGGTAATTGTTTAAAATGTCAAAGAATTAGAGTTAATTCTGTGTAGGTGAGTAGATTACTGCCGAATATTACAGTGGTGTGGTGATATTATGCATATTCCAGATCGACTACTTTGAGAGGGCCAAGCGCCTTGAGGAGATTCCTCTGATCAAGAAAGCCTACGAGGAGCAGCGCATCAAAGACATGGAGTTATGGGAGCTGCAGGAGGAAGAGAGGGTAATAATCGCATACTGCTTTTTACACTTGAATATGATTTACCTTGCCCTCTCGTCAGTGTCTCAAATTCCCCGCTTACTGGAACATACTTTCACTTTAACTGTAATTTGAAGTATTTCTTAAGGCCCTACTTTTGTCATTGTCTGGTTTTAGTTTGATTCAGATATTATTAGCATCTATTATTATTATTATTATTTAGTGTAATTGAAGCTAAAGGTTGTTGTGCTCATCTGTTGCTCAGATAAGCAATATGAAGATGGAGCGTGAGAAGGCACTAGAACACAAACAGAGAATGTCCAGGATGATGGAAGACAAGGAGAACTTTCTGTCCAAAATTAAAGAAGCTCGAAGCTTCATCTATGAGGTAATTTTTTTTTTCATTTAAATCTCATTTATTCAGATAATGTTTTACAGATTATGTATTTGCTCTCAATGACTAGTACGGACAATGTCCAAAATGTATTAGATGAAAAGGTTTAGTTGCAGCATAAAGTTGTTGACGTTCAGGATATTGACACTTGGCTAAGCTTTGAGCAATTCTCATGTACCCAGGAAAAACTCAAGCATTTCCAAGAACGTATGGTTGAGGAGAGGAAGAAGCGTCTTGAGGAGCGAAAGAAGCAGCGCAAGGAGGACAGGCGAAATGCCTTCTATCTCCAGAAAGAGGAGGACGCTCAGAGAATCCACGAGGAACAGCTCAAAAAAGGTTCTTATCTGCCGTTCATCAACCTTCAGTTAACAATGATTCATTATAATTTAATGAAAAGTCTCTTTGCGGGTTCTTTTGTTTAATTTGCAAAAAATTATGGCTTCATAAAAAACATATCTTTGATGTCATGTTATGCATAAACTGTTTTTGCCACATGTGCTTGCTTTTGAATTGGTCTTTGATTTTGTGTGTTTTAGAGCGGGAAGAGCGGGAACGCTTGGAACAGGAGCAAAGAGAGGAGGAAGAACGCGAATACCAGGAGCGTCTGCGTAAGCTGGAGGAACAGGAAAGAAAGCAGCGTGCCCGACAACAGGAAATTGAGGAGCGTGAACGTCGTAAAGAGGAGGAGAGGAGGGCACCAGAAGAAAAACCCACCAAGGTAACTCATGTGAACCCTGCTTAAAATTTGCTTGTACGCCAGACACTACTAGGGCTGACACAATTCCTTGATTAAATTTGAGTGCTTGATTTATTTTAAAGAAAAGTCTTGATTTGCATTTTACGTGTCTATGAAAGGGCAGAATCCGTGAACTGCATTGTTAGACTATAGCATTGGGCTGGGCGATAAACTATATAATTGAGATCGCGATTCAAATTTACGTTGATGATAAGCTCTGGACATTTTTACTTGATATGATTAATCTAACAGCCTATCAAGACAGCAGAAATAAACTTTGTTGTGATTACACGCAATACAGGGAGCTTTGACCTCGCCACTAACGTGCTGCTTTAGCAAGGTTCCGTGAAAAAGTTATCAGCTTTTATTTTCCTTTTACGCCCCGAAGAAGATATTACGGGTCAGGGTTTCCGTTGTCCGGTAATTACCGGACATTGCCCGGGAAAAAAATGAAATGTCCGACAAAATTAAATCTCTCCGGTCAAATTGTCCGATTAAAATGGCCTAATAATCCCACCCCCTTAACACAATCGGAATTTGAGAATAAGCCTAAAATGTATAAAGCAAAAATACACCGACCGATCAGAAGGATTATTTGCCATTTTACAAGCATTGAGTCTGCAGACACCGCTCCTTATCGATGCCGTAAGCCTGCGACGTGATGCGCTCGCTGTCATGACAGCGCTCCGTGGCTATGGAGGATTGCATTTCTCCACAGCCCGCGAATGGAGGTCCTCATATGTGATTTTAACGAAATGTATCCAGTTCGGATGCTCATTTCGGTTAATTTTCCCGACCGACAACCACCGCTCGTTAATCGATTATTAACCGTTAACTGATAAGATTATAATATTGAATTGGCATTAAATAAGAATAAAATTAACGCGCAGGCCTATCTGTGACCCGTTAAAACTACAAACATTTTTATTTATTTATCAAAGGGTTTATTTTAACGTGCAAAGTGCAAACAGCAGCATACAGAACAGATCAACAACAGAACCTGGATTGAGATCAAATTTTCACACACCTGCAGCATTTCTAACAATGACAACAGAGAAAAACAGGATAAAATAGTAGGCTACAAATAAAAAATATAAAATTGGCCAACACTAAATATATTATTTTTCCCGTTAGACTAAGATTTTTCGTTAAATAAAAATAGCAGCCCTACCTCAGTCCTCACCGAGATGTTTTTATCTCGATGCGGCGCGGACACGGTTGGAAAAAACGAGCGCGTCGCTTCCATTATGAGCGCGCATACATGCGCGCCTACATTTGAAATGACGAACTTGAGCGCGCAAAAGACGCGATATGTGAAGTAATTTTTTAGGTTACATAGCCTGCTTCCAGTTTTCCTCAACTTGACTAATTAAGGGGCAATATTTGACCGGCATATCATCAAAATGTCCGTAAAACGAAAACTCTGTAAAACCATTTTTTTCTAGCGTAAACTCTGTTACGGGTTCATCAAGTTCGTTGAAATTATCGATCACTTTTAGTCAGTTTTGACAAAACTCCTCTCAGCTATCTCATCTTTTCGAAGTGACTAACAGCCTTTTCACCTGACCTGAATACTGCGTGGAGTGTGTGCTGATTCGATAAAACGGACTTATTAGGTTGTGTTAGGAGTGCTTCGGTTTCTGCTGTAAAACATGAACTCGCGATGCCTTGACAGTGGACAATACCGGCTTTTGTGACAAAACGTGTTTAAGGTTCAGTCAATCTTGACAGGCGTCTATTTCAGCTGAGAAAATTAACGTTATAAAGACACACCGGCAGACAGTATGGTGAGTAATAGGCCTGTCACGATAACGAATTTTGCTGGATGATAAATTGTCCAAGAAATTATTGCGATAAACAATAATATTGTCGTCCTGAGACCATTTACATCTAAAATAATGATAATGGCATAATAATGCAGGTACACCTTTTCCAAGATCAATAAACTTTTATTTCTAAAGACTATTTAACTCTTTAGGCGCCAAGGTTTTTTAGAAAAAATGCTGGATTTTGACATCAAAATTTCAAAACCTTGTGGCTTGAAAGGGCTTAAAGATAGAGATCTACTCAGGGTTCCCGCGGATCCTTAAAAAGTCTTAAAAAGTCTTAAATTAGATTTTTAAAATTTAAGACCATAAAAAGTCTTAAGTCTTATTTTTACTTATGAAAGGTCTTAAATTTTAGATGACACTTTGACTTAGACATATATAAAAGCTTTCCAAATTAAAACTATCTAATTAGCGTACGTATTTTTATTTATTTATTATTCTATCTTTGTGGATTTGCTAGTTCACGTGACATTTCGCGTCACTCGCGAGTCGCGGCAGCATAACTGTCTCCTGCACGCGAGAGGAGAGAAAGAGAAGAAAGGTCGTAAATGTCAGTTCAGTTGTAAGTTCATTCTTTATGTGCGTATGGTTTTAACTTTAACTGTTATGTCCCCAAATTAGTTTTTGTCTTATTTTTATATCATATTATGTTCTTATATTAGAATATCACATCAGAAAGAGTGCCGTTGTCCCGTGCACGATTCCAAGTGTGATATTTATGTTATACAACTGTTAAAGGAGTCATAATGTAGTATTAACTTTGAAACCCACGCTCTATTATAGTCATTTCATGCCCTTCTAAAAAAGAAAAATTGGAAAAAAATAAACAGAGAGCTCGTTTGACCCTTATTTCTGAATGCATTATTGTCTCGCGAGATCTGATGCGAGGTTTTGGCTGTCATGGACGGTCATTTTAATAATGCAAATGAGGGGCGCGTTGATTGGTGGCAGGAAGGAGGGGGCTTGACACCGCAGGTAACTTCAGCATATCATTCCAAAAAGAGATCATGGAGCAAGTTGTTAATGAACCCGATAGGGGTGGGGGAAAAAATCGATTCTTAGATGCATCGCGATGCGGATGTGGACGATTCTGAATCGATTCACAATTGTCAAAAATCGATTTTCAAAAAAAAATAAAAAAATTATATATATATTTATAATAACGTAATATTGACGGAACGCGAAAGACGGAACTCTGAAGCGCGGAAGTGCAGTGGCCGGACCGTCTGTGGCGTGCACATAACAGACGCGGACGCGATGGCTGAGCGCCAAATCCAAACACCCTCCTCGTTAAAAGCTGACGTGTGGAAATATTTTGGCTTCTGAAGTTGAAGGGGGAAAGGAGCTGGACAAGAGCCACACTAGTTGTAAGCTTTGTAGAGTAAAACTAAAATATTTCGGAAACAAGACACATATGAGAAGCCATATGACACGTTTCCAGCCAGAGGAGGAAAAACACTCGGCTGTAACGTTACCGGTCGTTGTTATATTATTAATTTACTACAAATATGCTGCTGCTAGTTCAGACACGCATGTATTTTCCTGTTGGTTCTTTGCAATGTTAATAAAATATATTGTACGTTAATTCTTTATGGGTCATTACTTTGTACTTTTAAAGCAAAGTAGCCTATTTATAGTCACACACACACAAAAAAAAGATTCTGATAATCGATTTAGCATCGAATCGCAGCCCTCTGAATCGTAATCGAATCGAATCGTGAGGTGCCTAGAGATTCCCACCCCTAGAACCCGACCTGGCCGCGACCTACGGGATTCAACCGTATATGTTTGAGCCAGACTCTGAACCAGAGCTGGAAACGGAAGAGGAACAACAGTCAATTGAAGGACGTCTACATCAACATGTCTCTGAATGGTAAAGACAATTTTTTTGACTGAGACATATACATTAACATCAGTAACGAGCTAAAACGTTTTTTTGCTATTTTCTCCCAAATAAGTTTAGCTTTAATTTAATGTAGATTACATTAACGGAGATGTAGTCTACTTTATTTTCAGCTTACAGTGGTTATAGAGATTAACGTTTGCCAAAATGTGTTTTTGCCTTTTTTGACGTTGTGGTTTTTTAGATATTTAATAATTTTCATCTGCAGACATGTAACGTTATGTTTTTCTTTGTTTATTAATTCTTGACTGTTTTTTAAATGTATCTAATATCTATCCTTATCTATTATATAAAAAAATCAATACAATGATATGTTGTCATTGTTATGTTGTATACGATTATATTAAATAATAGCTGTATCATTTTCTAGTCTGTTTAAAGTGGAAAGATGTGGCTAGCATTCGTAGAGTCCATTCCCCGTGTTTACATCACATACATTAACCGCATTAGTTAGCTGCTATTTACACAAAATATAGTAATAAAAACACAGTCTTACCGTTTCAAATTCAGGCAAGTCCCTGATTGTTGGAATGCCACCTTTTTCCAAACGTAGCTTTGATGCCAACTTCGCGTGATATTGCCCCAAATTTGTAAAAGATTCTTTTGTGAAATGTTTAGCGCAGACACCTAACGTTGAGCAAGTTGAGATGGTTGTTGGAACAGCGTCATTGAAAATAAATTTCATCCACTTGTCCCTTGTAGTTTGGTCAGTTTTGGGTAAAGAAAAAACATTAGAATGTGGATTATGACAGTCAACCACAGAGCAACTCACGTGTGCACTACGTTTCTGCATCTTTCTTGACTGAATATGATGGGGAGAGGGGCAGGGCGGGCCTCCTCTGCGGTGTCCATATATGGTATATCCGGCCCCGTCTTGACGTCAAGTCGGGGGAGAAATTGAAATCTCGTATTTGAGTGCGCGTGCACGTTGGCTAGTTTAAGAACCCTGGGGTAAACAAACGCTTCACTTTTGAATATCGGCATCCCGGCCAATGTATAATCGTTAGTCAATCATAACATACATTGATTCTCATGGAAAAGTGAAAATTGCACATTATGACTCCTTTAAATTAACAATAAGTTAACATTGAAACTACTTTTTAGACACAATATTGTTAATATTGTTTGTTTTCCCTTTATTTCGCCGACTATGATTTCAAAATGAAACCGTAGCAGAGTCTCAATGCAACCGACAGCGATGATTTCTTGACTGAAATCCGCGTTTTGAACGAATCACTTGCTTCTTTCCCGAATGAATCAGCCGTTTGAACGAATCGGTTGAATGAATGACTCCCTCAACTCACTTATTAAGACTGATTTGCCGCTGCGGTTTCATATTTAAAGTACCCTTTAAATAAAATGTTAAAATTAGAAATCATTTCATATTTAAATATTGAATATTGATTTAAAAATATATATCTCATAGCTTTATTTATGCAGTTGTAAATGGAGTGTAAATATATTAATGCCACTTCTGATGCAGCTTCTGTCACCTCTGCACTGCAAAGATGGATTTTGATTGAATGATTTAATTTGACTGGTAACAGTGGTACTGTATGATTATTATATAATTAAGTATTATTGTATAATTACTGTATAATTTAATTTGAATGATAGTATTTGACATTAAAGGTGATGCATAACTCTAAATAAGTTTAGAAAAAATGTCCATATATAGGTGAAAATGCCCCTGAAAAAATCAATTTAAGGTGGCAAATATTGCCCCTTAATCAAAATATTAATTTCTGTCACTGCTGTGAACCGACCACTGCATAGAATATGAAAAATATGAATACCTTCGTGAGTCAGCTGTCAACAACAGACCTAAACCAGCCATGGCACCAGCACAAAAACACAATCAGTAAAATATCATCTAGTTATTATCAACAAAACGTTGAAAATATCAAGATATATTTGTCAATACTGCACAGCCGTAATGTACGGTATTAATTTTGATTTCTTAAGGTCTTAAAAAGGTCTTAAAAAGCCTTAAATTTGACTTTCAAAAGTGTGCAGGAACCCTGCTACTGTAAATTAGAAAAATGTTGGGGATGACTGAAAGTTTATTTGGGGTGTAAATATACTCATCTAATTTGCATATTATGACTTCACCAGGGGGCGGCCCTCTTGGATTTCATAATATTCAGGAAATAGTAGATATTGAACTGATGTTTGAACTTATTTGCATGTTTTATTTTTTTTATCCTCATTCCAAATGATGAGAAAAGAGGAAACCAACAATAACAGGAGGAAGTACTAAATTATTACTATACTATATAGTAGTAAAACACATGTGAACAGTAGTCTAATTTTTGATCAGTTCATCAGTAATATTCAGGAAATAGTAGATATTGAATTGATGTTGGAATTTATTTACATGCTTTTTTTTTTCTTTTCTTTTTTTATCCTCATTCCAAATGATCGGAAAAGAGGAAACCAACAATAAAATAGGGGAAAGTACTAAATTATGACTATATTACAATACTTTAGTAGTAAAACACATGTGAGCAGTAACCTAATTTTTGATCAGTTCATCAGTAATATTCAGGAAAAGACCACGTCCACCCCTGCCACCCCCATCCCCGTTGGGCAAATGGTCAAAATGATCTGTTTGTGCTTCGTGAACACTCTCGCCTTGCACGGCGGCACCATTGCACGGCAAAGTCTAATGGTCTAATGTACCGGGAGAAGCGCGCGCGGCAAAGATGTACTGAGAGAAGCGCGCGTGGCACCATTGCGCGTCAAAGATGTACCGACAGAAGCGCTCGCGGCACCATTGCGCGTCAAAGATGTACCGACAGAAGCGCTCGCGGCACCATTGCGCGTCAAAGATGTACCGAGAGAGGCGCGGGCGGCACCATTGCACGGCAAAGATGTACCGGGAGAAGCGCGATCATTAGACGGCCGATCGTCATTTACAAAAGGCAAATATTCCCCTTCAGAGTCAGAATCGGCGAATAACATTTGCAACACATCCTCACGGACGTCACGGTACAAGTTTTTATTAGCCATTTGATGATTTTCTCTCACAAATCTCACAATTTACTCAGACGCTCTGAACTGAACTGCTTCTGCATCAATGACACGATCGCTCACTTGCTCTGCTGTTTCCTCCAACACTTTGAATAGGAACATGACGTCATTTTGATCTTGAATAGAAGTTTTACATGTCTGCCATCTAGTGGTAGGGAATACAATTTAGATATTACACCATATTAGGATCTACAGCCTGTTTTATTAAGTATGACGTCTTGTCGCAATTTTGCGACTTTGGCGCTTAAAGGGTTAACACTGAAAATTAAATCATTAACACACAAACTACTGTTAATTTACCACAAAAGCAAGCAGGCTACTGCATGCATGGTCTGGCATGACTGAATGCGCGCAAAGTGCGCTCCCTTAATAATTCCTAAAAAGCTGACAGTTCATCGCGATTTCACACATCTCCATTATTATCAATGAGGATGACTGCACAATGAATCTTTCATAATATCCACACTAGTGTTGTCAAAATATTCGGTACTTCGGTACCAAGTCGGTACTAAAAAAATGTAAACGTCACGGTACCAAGTCCCGGTGGTACCGAGTACCCAGTCAAACCCGGTTCTGGATGCGCATGCACGAAGGGCGTGAAGTTGCATCCTCTTCATGAAAGCGCTGAGACATAGCGACCGGCGGTGCTGCTGATGTGGTGTCTGTGTATATTAACCCTCTAGGCGCCACGGTCGAGTTTACTCGACAAGATGAGGCACTGAATAAAACGGCCGATTTTGTCAAATTGGGTGTCAAATTTCGTTCGACCTCCCCTCCACTGGATGGCAGACATGTCATACTTCATCCCCGAATCAAAAAAACGTCATGTTTCTATACAAAATGTTCGAGTTAGAGTGCATTGAATCAGTGAGATCAAAAGCGGAGCTAGTGTGCGAGTGAGCCATGTTATCAGATCCTCTCCGCAATCGCGGCGACAGTATTGTGGTGGAGACTTTGTCTAATGCCACTGGGTATGTTAGACGAGGTCGAAGTATTCATAGGACAGTTAGGAGACAACGTGGAGGCAGGGTGAGGAGTCGCAATGACAATGACAGTA
Source organism: Rhinichthys klamathensis goyatoka (assembly GCF_029890125.1). Taxonomy (NCBI): domain Eukaryota; kingdom Metazoa; phylum Chordata; class Actinopteri; order Cypriniformes; family Leuciscidae; genus Rhinichthys; species Rhinichthys klamathensis. The sequence continues at coordinate 346,906 of NW_026606758.1, forward strand.
GTCCGAGCTGTGCACACTCGGCGCGCGAGGCAGATCTGGCCGCGCTGCTCATCATCTCACTCATGATCTGTTTGAGTGAGCGTTTGAACTAAACAGGTCTTGTCTACTTGTGTTTGTATGTCATATGAATAATATATATGTGCCCCATACATGGAATCAGAGTGTCTACTGTATTTAGTAAATGGAAAATCTCTACAGCAAAAGGCAACCACTACATGCATTCGGTTTGTTTCTACCTTTTATTAGTAATAATTTACACAGTTTGTTTACTACTTACTATATACCTGAGCATTCAGTATTGTGCAATATAACATACAGAAGGTGATGGACATTTTGGGGGGAAAGAAGTGCTGCATTTTATCATTAAAACATGTGACTTTTCATGAAAATTCTATAATCCAAGATTGCCGCCACCATATGACGTCATAATATGCAAATTAGATGGGAAGATGTAATCCCTACATAAACTTTGGGTCATCCTTAATATTTCTCTAATTTACAGAAAGTCTCTATCTTTTATCACTGTTAAGATATAGCCTTTTGAAATTGAGATGTCAAAATCGAACGTTTTAGGAAAAAACCCTAAAGGGTTAAACTGCAAAACGACTATTTAAATATTAACCCTTCATGTTCTGCTTGTCTCTGTGTGAATGAACGGCGCAGACGCGCGGTTTCATTGAACGTTACCTCACACACACACACTGAAGCACGACGTGACGCTCGCGCTGTTTTCAGTCTCTGCTGCCTCACGATATGATGACATGATTTATGATTCCATTCATCTCCGAGAGTCACTTCATGAGCATTTTACTTAACCGTTTCATTTGAGAAAAACTATCGTCATATCATACACGCACAGAAACTCAAAGGTCTTAACGGCAACCCGTCAAAATAAAAGTCTGGTTTAACTTAAATAAATTGACAGAAATAATTATATTAGGCTACTGTACAATAGATTTAACTACGTCTCAATTAATTAAAGATGCTACTACTAATAATAATAATGTGTGCATAGAAGGTTGCTTATTTTTCACCTGACTTTTTTTATAAGCAATATTTCTCAATATAATCAATATTTTCGTTTAAACAGCATGTAGCCTTCAATCCCTTCATAAATTTACCATCATAAATAATGAAGTCATTGAATCGAATTGAATTGAATTTAATATATATATATATATTTTTTTTCAAATAGTTAAATAAATTATTAAAAAAAAGTTCAAACTGATTTTGCTGTGGTAGTACCGAAATTGGTACCGAGAACTAGAGCCTGACCGATAAATTGGAGGGCCGATATTATCGGCCGATTTTAGGCATTTTCCTAACTATCGGTATCGGCATTTATAATGGCCGATAAATGAATATTTAAAAAAATGCGGGTGCGGTGATTCATGTAAGGGTGGCGCTGCCAATAAAGCACCTAAAAGCTGTCACAAGAACTGGCAAAAGTAATGATTATGAATACAACAAATATAGCAAGGAGACATTTTAATTTTTTATTAATAAACAAGTGTTTTCAGTCAGTGTCAGCCAAAGATGAAGTTGACGATGCTGACTCGCGATCTTCAGTGAACGCGTGCCAGAGAGAAATGCACATTTCATTCGATTACATGAGTCTGTCTGTCTTTCGTTTTGAATTGTTCTGTTTAAAAGCAGACATTTCAATATAGATATATTTCAATTCTCAGGTCTATACGCTGAGTTTCGGTTCATGAGACGAGCTCCAGTTCACCCGCAGGCGCCTCCGTGTCGAGATTATCTATCGTCTGCTATTTACTTCTTATAAATTAAATCCAGACAAATGGTTGATGAAACATTGATTAAAATTAAGATACAATTAATACAAAACGAAATTCACTTTGAAACGAAAGGTTTTGTGCTTTCTGTTTGATGTCTATGTGAAAGTTTCAAAGCATATTTTAGTGCCGCTTTCAGAGCGCTCACGTCCGTGCTGAACTGTCGCGTCTGTAACATTGTTTTTCCTTAATGCGAACACGAAAAATAAATAAAATGAATATTTTATGTAGCCTGTGGAGACTGAGAGCCAACCCTTCTTCATCCGGTGGGTAGTAGCCTACTTGTGATTTGCGCAGTGTAATTCACAGAATTGATTTCTCTGCTACAGCCTCTGTCACGTATTGTGTGAGCTTGTGACTATTGCAAGCGCGCAGCTGAGAAGTCCTGATTATATTGTCTGCTATATTTAGGCCTACTTCTTATTTATTAAGGCAATTGGTTGATGAAACATTGATTAAAATGCGTGGCGCGAGCGATCTCCGACAGTAAACTGATTCTGCTTTGTCTAGGGTAAACAGCTCTTGCGACGCGAGCAATAACGGCCGCGTCCGGTGTAGACACCGTGTTAAAGCTCATTCTGCCTGATAACGCTACGTTACAACATCAAGCAATATTCCAATAATTTATATAATTATAACACTTTATATAGGGCCATTTTGCATTAAGAGTAGCCTAGTTTCACGTTTAGTACATTTTGCTTACTAATTATTTAAAATAGTATAAAAGTTCTGTACATATGTAATTAAAAACGTTTTCATTATGATATTAATAATTTTACTTTAGTAAAAAGATCTGAGTTCTTCCTCCACTGGTAGAGATTAGAGGAATTAAGAGTAAAAATAGAAGATAATAAGGTTTTGTCAGTGACACTTTTTATATATTTATTGATACAAGTTATGACTAAATTAAAAGACAAAGTCGTTAGTGAAGATTATGCAACAGTATTTAGAATATAATATAATATAATATAACATGCAATGCACACTAGTTTGGTTACAGCTCAGCTGTATAATTCTCATTCTATCATTCCCCCTGCATCCATTACATATCTGTGTCACACAAGTGTTTGATCACCACATTTGAGTGATCATTGCAAAACGTGTTTATAAAATCTATTTATTCTGTTTATACTGTGTAAAGTACCCATCAAAAGTTTGTACACACCAATAGGAAAGTGTCCAAACTTTTGACTGGGATACTGTACTATAATACACATAAATAATATTGCTACTGTATTATAATATACACATAAATAATATCGGCCGATATATCGGTATCGGGCTTTTTTTACTCCCTAATATCGGTATCGGCCCCCAAAAATCCATATCGGTCGGGCTCTACCGAGAACCGTAACATTTTAATGGTATCGGTACCGACTACTGGAATTTTGGTACCGTGACATCCGTAATCCACACTTTGTTTGTTATAATTAGAGGATTTGCCAGCATACAGAATTCAGCACTGAACAAAAAGTCCGTTTTGAGCGTCTATTAGTTTTTGTTTTATTCATAGATATTAGGGGTGTCACGATTCTCCAAATCTTCGATTCGATTGAATTTTCGATTCTAAGGTCATTCGATTCTCGATTTTTACATTTATTTTTTTAAATATAATTTTTAGAATATACTTTTATGCAATATAATATCTAACCTTTTTTCGAAATGTACTACACTACATTGTCAAATTTAAAACATTTATTGACAACAGTGTTTCCTCTAGGATTTTTTCCAGCCGTGGTGGCAGGACCATTTCGCATGGGGGAGGGGGCGTGGCCCATGAGTGATATTCCCATTGACCACGCCCCCTTACCCCAGGTGTTTAAACCTTTATCTCGCTATAAACTCCAGCAAGATAAAGTCATTTTATGCAAACTATAGACCTTTTATCTACAAATAAAGTATAATAATGGGAACAATGATCTTGAAGAGAGTGTCATTGTGTTACTGTCGTAACCGAACGTGACGCACTGTTTGAATGCTGAATGGATAATGACTGAGGAGAGATGAGTTTCCATTATCTTCAACTTAACGACTTAAATATTCATTTTTACCTCACATTAGGAAGCAAAAATATAAACTTGCATTGTACCTGCATAATGGATATGAATAAAACACGCAAAATTTACAATCAATAAAAAACAAATATTCCATAACAGAATGTAACCAAATGAGAACATTTTAAGGCAGAACTGCACTATGGAAGTTCGATTAATGGATGAGATTCAGAGTCATTGTTATTTGACGCTTAAGAAATGTAAAATGCTGTGGTGCAGTGTCAGTGATTAGTTGTGAAATCTTACTGCATAAATTTAATCAATTTAATCCTCCATATGAAAGTTTATGTGCTCGAATTATTTCCATTTATTAAACAATAGTTTAAAACAAGACTTTTGTAGTACTGATTGTTGGAGTCCATTAATCGAACTTTCATGCCTCTTATATAGTAATTATATATTACTATAGCCTGGTTAAAACCAGACCATTCTCAGTTGTAACTGAGTTATGGTCTGGCAAAGCGTCATAGACAAATCATTTCCAGAGGGGCGTCACCAACGGACGTCGCGGATAGACCTAAAACCAATTAGAGCGATGAAGGAGATGACGTATGCAGAGCGGTGGAGAAACATCTCCGAGTGTTGTTCTTTGCTCGGTTTTTAAGAAAAAGGAAACGTTCAAATCGCTTAAAACAGACGCGATAGCTGATTCGAACGAGTGATGTTCGACGGCGGCATCCATCTTTGAAATGTAGGCTACAAAATCTGCTTCAAAATCCCAGCGCTGTCGTCATCGTGTAAAGCCCGCCCCAACGTTTCTGATTGGTGCCTCGATTTCGGCGGATTGGAAATGAGCTTGAATGAGCTCTTTGCCAGACTAACTTTCAGAGCAAATCTAAATTTGCCGGAAGTTGTCTGGGTTTTCCCAGGCTTATATTACTATGTAGTATGTTCCAATTTACTAATGCTCACACTCGGTTTCTCTCGCGCGCTGTCGCTCGCACGCAGACACAATCTTTATCGAGCGCGCTCTTGGACACTCGGTCTCTCTCGAGAGCGCTAGATTGGTTTTACAAAAAAAAAAACTTTGAACGGAATGACGCATTTTAAATAACGCTCGATCGCGCGAATTTGATCGTGGGAAGCCAAAATCGTGATCGTGATTAAAATTCGATTAATCGTGCAGCCCTAATTACCACAAAAAAATATTATCCGATTAATCAAGTAAAAAAAATCCATCTTTGATAAAATATCCGTCAAAAAAAATCGACCGATTACTCGATTGCCAAAATAATTGTTAGTGACAGCCCTATATACCACTGTTCAAGCGTTGGCAAGATTTTTTTGGTTTGTTTTTGAAAGGTCTTATGTTGACTGAGGCTACATTTTTTTTTTTTGTCAAACAAGTTTAAAATAACTTGTATAAAATGTAATTTATTCCTGTGATGGCAAAGTTGAATTTTCACCAACTATTACTCCAGTCTTCAGTGTCACATGATACTTAATAAGAAATGTTTCTTTAGTACCAAATCAGCATATTAGAATAATTTTTTATAAATGTTGAAAAGTTGTGCTGCTTAATATTTTTTTCAGGATTCTTTGATTTAAAATCTTTTTTTAAAGAACAACTAGGGCTGCACGATACTGGGGAAATATATGCAATATGCGATATTGTTGTTGAGTATCACGATAACGATATTTCTTGCGATATAAAATTTCCCTAGAGAAATGCTATTTTTATTAAGGTTTTTTTTTTAAATCATTTATATGTAATGATCAGACTAAAATAAACAGGTAGGCTAAAATATATTCTTCTAATCTTCAGATATTCTTCTAATCCTCTTGTCTTTGAGACACTGTTATTGTTACGTGGCATTTCGTTAGCAGTTTTGATAGATGTGGGCTTACACTTTTTGAAGTCTTCATAGCCCTAAGGGTGCATTTCAGATGAGATGACTGAAGATTAGTTTCCTCTCGACGTGGCCACAATTTTTCCGCACGACTTATTGACACCGTCACTTATGTTCACATATCGCGTTTTTTGCACATGCACATTCGTTATTTCAAATGCAGGCGCGCGGCAAGCACGCTCAAAATGGAAGCACATTTTTCCATGCCTGCCTATGCCGCAATGAGATGAGAACATCTCAACTTTTCAGAATGCCGCAAGCTCAGCGCAGGTCATGAGACAAAAACCAACAATCAGCTTCGGCCTTTCCGAAACAATATCAAAAGCTCGGCCCAAACAGCTGATCATAGCTGTACAGGGTGGGTTTTTATTTCTCATCTCCATAAATATATCCAGAAGTAAAGCCTAATACAAGGGCTAGAAATCAATTAATCCTTTGCTGATACTTCTCGTCATCATGGAAAGCCCTCAGCGCAGTTCATGGTTGCATAGCAACGACAGACGCAAGAGCTTGTGGAAAGGAGAGCGGCGCGGCCGCACTTTCCAGGCGTTTTTAGACGGGATATGTGAACGGCCCCTTACACAGTACCTGCATTTGTGACACTCCTCTATTGAAGCCAAAATATTGCCATATTTCTGACGTACTGGCCAATCAGGATGTTCTCTGTCTTATGAGGCACAGACAAGGTCTCTCGCTCTCTCCCTCACTGCCGTGCGTGCGCTACACGACACGGTTGGAGCACAGTATACTAGAGATGCACCGATTGATCGGCTGGTGACCGGAATCGGCCGATTTTCACGTGATCGGCCATGATCTGCGACCGGCCGGTCAGTCTGACGTAATCTGATTTTATGCTGGTCAAATGCACTCGGGCGCCGCATGATTAACATCGCGCAACATCAGCATCACACGTGCACACGAAACGCGCACAAGTAGGAAACCTCATGAATTACGTCCGTTTCACACCGCAAGCGGGAGCAGCGCGTTTTATTTTTGTTTGGCGTGCATGTTAATCAATGAGTGCATTCACACCAGGAGCAGGAGCAGCGCGTGAGCGTCGAGCAGGGGCGTCGCCTGAGCAGCAGTTAAGCGCGGGTTTCGGGCGCCGATCGAGTCCATTTGTGCTGCACTCAATTTAAGTGAAAGCACACTTTTGATGGACAAAATAAATATGATTTCATCCAAAAAGTGCCCAAAATGCACAGAATTTGCATGTCTGGTGTGTTTTAACAAGAACTGAAGTAGGCCAGGCTATGTCAGAAAGAAAATGAAGAGACAAAAATATTTATAGAAAATTTACCCATTTAAACTTGTTTTTATTATTTCCCAATCGTTTCCCTGCACATGCTCCACTTGTCCTGTTTATGTTCATGTGGCTGGACATGTGTCAGATGAGAGAAGAACTGTTTGAGAAATATAACTTGCTATTGATGTACAAGTGATTGCAATAGGCCTGTGTGTGTGTGTGAGAGAGAGAGAGAAATATCTTTATACTGCAAGGCAATATTTATTTTATTTTTATTTGTTATTTATATATTTTATTGTCATTACCTGTTTTCATACAGAAGTTTAGTTTGCTAAATATCAAATTTGTTTTAGTTGGATATTGGATGTGAAAAGGAAATGGTTCTTCCATAACACTGCACTTTAGATGTGTGTGAATTTCCCACACCAGGAGTAATTTATATAATTCTATTTTATAGCGATTATCTGTTTTAAAAAAATGTTCTATGCAAAATGTTCTATTAAAGAGAAGATAAAAAATAAATATTTGTGTGTGCTGTAAAGTGGTTTAAAAAATGAAATCGGAATCGGCTAAAATCGGTATCGGCAGGTCAAACTCAAGGAAAAATCGGAATCGGGATCGGCCTAGAAAATTGTAATCGGTGCATCTCTACAGTATACGTGTTCTGTCTCGCATTCGCGCTCTTGTTCGCTCGCTCTAGATTCCGGGAGATTTTAACTAATTTGTGGGCATCAGGGAGCCGCTATCAATCTGCGGGAGACTCCCGGAACTTCCGGGAGACTTGGGATGTCTGAAATTAAATAAAGTAATTATCTAATTTATCGCACCTCTCTGCGATATGGATTAGGGCTGCAATTGTCGACAAAAATCGATAATAGAAATAGTCGACAATGAATTTCATTGTCGAAGTTGTCGCCAGACATGTTTTTTCCGACCGAGGCATCTCTCTTCATTACAATCTCTGCCGAGAGTCGCACATGCGCATTAGCTTCTCTGCTGAGCGATAACATACAGAAATGGCATCTAAAGTGTGGGAGCATTTTAGCCTGGATACGGCGAATAAAAAGATTAAGTTACCTGCATGGTTTGCACAGCAGTCCTTGCGTATCACGCCAGCACCTCGGTGATGCACGAACATTTAAAGAGAAAGCACGTCGGACAGTTGAATGAAACGGAGTTTGACTCGCCTCGGTAAGATTTAAATAACATGGAAGCCAATGCGCTTTGTTTTGGATGTACATTGTACATTTTATAAGCGTGTTTTCGGTAAAAAAAAAAAAGGATTTAACGTTATGCCTGACTGTGCCTGACAAAAGTATTTTAAATTACTGTTTTATTGCTGCTAATGTGCCTGCCCCTGGTTTACAGGAAGAAAATGTTTACTTGATTTTAATTTATTTTTTCTTATAAAACAAATGTGCCTGTCCTTTATAAAAATGATAGTTTCTTTATTTTTGTATTTATGTCTATACTGACCGAGCACTGTGCCTAATTGGTTTTAGACGGGGCATTTTTATTTACTTTTAGTATGAATCGGCCTATCAGCAGCAAAGTTCAATAAAATATGCATTTTTCATTGAAGTACCCCCTTCTTTCTTGTGTTTACTATCATTTTCCACAGAATTAAAGAAATCTCATGCTAAATTTGAGAAAAATTTAATAATTATTCGATTAGTCGACTAATCGTTTCGATAGTTGGTGACTAGTCGACTATTAAAATAGTCGTTAGTTGCAGCCCTAATACGGATATCGCATGTACTATTATCGCGATGACGATAATTTTGATACATCGTGCAGCCCTAAGAGCAACATTAATTTGAGAAAGTCTTTATCATTATAAATGTCTTTTGTGTATATTTCTATTTTAACCAGATGATGACAGAGGTGTCGATCAGATATAACACAAATGTTTAAATCTTGGGTAAATTTTTTAAATTATTTTCTTCAGGAATTGCCTGAACGGGAAGAAAGTGGCTGGAGGAAACGCGGTGAGGGCGAGTCAGAGTGGCGACGTCCTGTTGGTGACAAGTAAGTGATACCAATTTAATTGATAAGTTGATGCAGAAAAACAAGCTTAAAAAAATATGCCACGTATGGAGATTCAGTGTCTTTTTTTTTTTTCTCCCAGGGACTGGCGTCAGGATGGACGTGAAGGTCGTGAAGAGCCTGAACGAGAAGAACGTGAGCGTGAACTGCCCTTCCGGAGAGGCGTAGAAAGTTCTCGTCGTGGCGGCTCAGATGACAAAGTACTCCGACGTGGCTTTGATGATGAACGAGGTCCACGCCGGGATGGTGACGATGACCGTGGACCCAGAAGGGTCTTTGATGATGACCGTGGGCCAAGGAGGGGCTTTGACGACCGTGGACCAAGGCGTGGAATGGACGATGACCGTGGCCCCAGACGAGCTGAGGACGATCGTGGCCCAAGAAGAGGCTTTGATGATGACCGTGGGCCCCGTAGAGGCATGGATGAACCCAGAGTGCCTCGTCGTGGGGCAGATGATGACTGGGGCCCCAGAAGAGGTGGCGATGATGATCGGGGAGGCCGCAGGGGTATGGATGACTCTGGCCCACGTCGTGGAGATGACCCTCGACCCTGGAAACCTCTTGGGAGGCCAGGTGTGAGCCCAAATGGTATTTGCGTTTATTTTCTTGCTGAAGGCAGATTGACAAATATTTGTGTTAAAGGGGTCATATCACAAGGAATCTAATCTTCCTCACATGATACAATGGAATTCAATGTGAATGCAATCTTCTGTTATTGGAGGATGGGGCAGTTTAAACCCACAACTCATAATTAAGTGCAGCAAAGTGTCGTTTCATTGGCGAATATGACCTCTTTAACCATTTTGTGTTTGATCTGTGAATTTACAGTTACTATTTGTTAACTGTGGTCAGTTCAGTTTCAACAAACATAAAAAAAATATATATATATTTGTGCAATTACTTCATGCAAACTTTAGCAGGTGGATGGAGAGAGCGAGAGAAGGCTCGGGAGGAAAGCTGGGCACCTCCTCGTGATACTGACCGTGATGATGATGGTGAGCCCGAGGGAGATGACCGTACTGAGGGATTTAGAGATCGCCATCCTCCCAGGTGAAAATATCATGCAACTTTACATTTTATAAAATGTAATCTATATGAATAATAAACCTTTGTCTAAAAGCTTTTCTGTTTTGAACTCTGATGCAGGCTCTCCGCTGGTCTTTAAAAAGTCTTAAATTTGATAAAACTGAATTTAAGACATTTCAAGGTCATAACAGTTCTTACATGGTATGACAAAAGTCTTATCATTTTTAAGAGGACTTGAATTTGGAGACAGTGTAGTCCTTATGGTGATCTCTGTTTTCCTGTTTATTAAACAGTTCAAAATCTTAAATATGAGACCAGTTCTGCACATGTATGGCTAGCAATTGCTGATCTACTGTTAATGAATTGAAAATGTTTACTTGCTGGTTTTTTGATTGAAATATGTTGTAGATGGTTGTTAAGGATGCAGGTTTTCTTTTTGAATGAGCAGCTGAAATTAGTAAAGCATAGATATTTCAGCATAAGAGTCCTGGTGTATTTAGGCTTTTTTGTATTTAAAAGTCCAATATGTTTAATATGAATGTGTGTGCATGTGCAGGGAAGAAGCGAGTGTCTGGAGAAGAGGTGGTGATGAGCCGAGCAGTTGGCGTGATTCTCGTCGAGAAGACTCTGACCGTGGTGAACGCCGCGACCTAGGGGGGCGCAGAGATGACCGAGACCGTGAACGTGATGTTAGAGCCCCCCAAAGAGACCAAGATGAAGGTTAGAGTCTTATGATCTGTCTTAAATACACCTTTAATAGTGCAGTTTGAATTAAGAACTTGAACTTTTTGACAGATTTTATTTAAAATGTACACTTGCCTGAGATGAAGACACTTATCAGTGGCCCAGAAAAAGCTGTTTAATAGAGTTGGATCATGAGTGACCAGAGTTACTAATAGCAATGATGACAATAAATTTACTGTGAAATTGCTGGTTTGGCAGATGTAAAAAAAAAAAAGAAGAAAAAAAGAAAATAAGTCAGACTTAATGCATCCACAACAGTAGATGTCAGTATAAAGTCATGGACCTGTCAGTGAAACGTGCTTGGGGCACATTTAAGAGGTCAGTTTTATCTTTTTTTCTCCTAATGCAAAGGTGGTTCATGGCGTCGTGGTGGAGAGGAGCGACGAGAGGAGCGCAAGGAGGAAAGAGATGCTCCTCCCAGACCACGTGAACGGGACCGTGAGGGCGGTGAGAAGAGCACCTGGCGCTCTGACAAAGATAAGGAAATCCAGCGTCGGACCAAGAACGAGGCGGATGATGATGGCTGGACCACTGTCCGCCGCTAATACTAAAGCATCAATTTTTTTTGCTTGATGTTCTAAGCCTTGATGTGTCCTCTAATCAGTACAGGTCACTGCTTACATTAACATGAAATGCATAAAGCTTTGCCATAGAATTACTACACTTACAGTGGGTTTTCAAACATGGCAATTTATATTTCATCCCTTTTTAAAAACTTCAACTTACATTTGAAAAGTAGCTCATTCCTTTTTGTTATGCATGCTTAGAGGATTAAATTGGTCACACAAAATTAAGAAGACTTTTTTTTTTTTCTTTGAGGTGCTGGTGTTGTAGAACATAACGTTTTTGCAGACATGACCTCAGAGGTGTAGTGCTGAGGTTTTGAGATGAAATCATCAGGTTATCCTTACAGCTGTGTCCTTGCTGTAGTTGCTGCTTATGCTGTGGTTGTATGCCCTCAAGAAATATGAAAAAAAATCTTTATTAATAAAGTAATTTGCTCATTAAGTGACTAATTTCAGTTATTATCATACAGATGACAATATCATGCTTTTTTGTGTCATAAATGGAACTGGCTGGAATAAGAATCGATGATTGAGAAGGACCCTTGCATGATTTTCAATGGTTGATTTTTTTTTTGCCACTAGGTGTCACCTAAATGTCAAGAAATCAATAAACCAAGTAATATTAATTTGATCCCTATAATCTATTCACTTATGTTAATTAACTTTGCAGTCTATTGTGGCAAATGGGTAAAAAAAAATGCAGGCAATTATTCTAACAGTAGAGAGATTATACAAAAAACAACAATGGTATAATCTAGTCTCAATCTCGATTAGGATGGCCTTTTTCTTTCAGGAAAGTTTTTGGTGGTACGTCCCCCTTTTTTTAAGACGTACTAACTAACTTGGTTAAACTAACTGGGGTAGGAAAGACCACACGCACACGTTGACGAGGTAATCCTCGGTAAACCTCATCAATGCGAGTTCTTAGTTTCATGCTAGGGCTTCTTTGGATCGTGATTCTTCACGCTGCGAGGGTGATAAACTTTTGCTCGCATTATAACATTATGCAGAAAAAAAACTAGAAAGAAAGAGAGAAACAATTATGGTAGAGGTCTTTGTTGCATTCTAGTGGAAAATCCACAATTAAGGCCAATAATCCCACAATTGGAGCCTCAAATTCCCACGCAAGAGGTTATGAACTCCCAAACTAGATTAGACCCTTATATTTGCTAAGACCTGCTTTGTGAAGTTTGACCACGGGTCACCGTGTGTAAACTCCCCGGATCTCGAGCTGGAGGGGTGCTGCTTGTGACTGTGTGATATAGCCTATGCCCTTTTTACACGACACGTAACGTTATCTCTGCATCTGCCACCCAATGCCATCTATCAATGTCCTGAGATTGTCATTTGAACGGATTATTTTCTGACAGAATTGAATTGATAAATTTGTTTGAACGACACTCCGTAGGCTCGGCTACTCTTATAGTAAACAAAACAAAACAGTCGTATTGCGTAGCCTATACGAACATTTTTGTTCCAGGCCATGCATTTATCTCAAAATCATGTTTAATAGTTTACTTATAAACATTTTTATAAGTTTAGTCTCGCAGAACCAAATCGATTTTTAAAAATCGATAAAATACATGACTCTTTCCGAACATATCACTGGCAGCAAGAGTTTAGAAACGAATCTTATTCGCAAATACAAAAAAATGACGGCCGTTAATGACGCATGCCAAACTGGAATGTTAATAATGAACATGAGATCAAGAAACAATGTTTAATAGTGGGCTTCTTGTAAAGTCTTTCAGTTGCTGTACTTAATTGTCTAGGACAATATTTTATAGGCTATGGCTTGTAGGCTATTTTACACGTCGTAATATTCAAACTGATCAATGCTTGCTGTCAAATGCGTCATCTAGTTTGGCGTTCCAAATGATTATAACAGGTGATCAAATAGCATAATATTTCGTAGACTATTAATTTGCGTGTTTAAGTTATGGCAAGCGAATTTCATGTTGTTGTTTTTATCATTCAGACAAACGTGTTATGTGCAGGCCTATACTCAATAGAATTAATGAACTATGTTGATATAGATATAAATTAGCAAGTAGCCTATAGGGCTACAATTTCTGAATTAATTTGCTTTTGGCCCACTACAATGCTATTTAATGCGCTTTAAGTGTGAATACAATTCTTGAATTCAAATAATTAAAAACAAAAACCTGAGTAGACTAATAGTACTATTTTGTAAAAAAAAAGGAAGAAAAACTTACTTGTGGAAAGATTAATATAAATGCCAGAATAATTCCTTTCGATATCTGTGCTTTAAGTTATGCATGTGAAAGGAACAGCTCTGAGGTAATTCTTGAATTGGAATTGATAGGTCTTGCACACTAGCCTACATGATTGTGAAGCCTGCAGTTTGACGATATAACATAATTCAGCTGACATTTCTATTGCAATGCTCTTCGAAAAGCTGTTCATGGGCGTCAGTTACATTTCATAACATCTTTTCAAAAGCAATCCACATAATTATTGCATATCCGGCACATTTTTGAAGGATGGATCCAATAAATTGTCGAAAAAAGCAATGCGCTTTTGTCTTTTGATTAGGTCTACGTCACCGGCAACTTTTTAACATTTTTCTTTATACTTACAGAAGAAAAATTACTAGGTGTTGTAGATTAAAACGATGTGCTGATATTGATCAAGTGTTAGTGTTTTTGATAGCATGTACAAATTAACGATATAGGCCTATTGCACTGGGAACAAATTATTCTTTTGAACCCTTAAATATTAGCCTCCTTTCGACAGAGTTCAAGATCAATTGAACTGCTTACGTATAGCCTACATGAAGAGGAAATGGAGAGACTTGAAAAGTAAACCAGCTGACAATCATTTAGGCATAAGGCATAGGCCTACTATTAATAATAATAATAATATTTTGTTTGTTGTAGGCTATGCGATTTATTTACGTTTTTTTAGGCCCGTAAAGTGTTACAAATGTTTAGGCTATAGTAACCTATACAAATTCTGGGTTGATTTCGAGTGAATTTAATTTCGGGATTTGAATGTCTTCGTCATACAGTCAAAGCATGTCATGAGCTTGTCATTCTTTGTCCACTGGAGACCGGTAGAACTAGGCTTTAGAAACATGGACGATGAAGGAAGACTTTCGATGTCGTTGAACGTCATCGAAAGGTGTTGTAAACATGCGCTAACGATAAATGTCCTGACAGTCATTTTCCTGGAAAAAACAAACGAAGTTAGCAATGTAGACAAGCGAGACAGTAAAAATGTGCTTCCCATTGCTGCGACCGACTGTGAATCCTACGTCCAAGAAATGTCGGAAAGTGCATTTAGTTAAAGTACCAGTTGGTGTCGCACTATCCTTACACTTAGCCTACACACAGTGCCAGATCGAAGAGCAGCAGATCTTCATTTCCAGCACATTCCTTTTTTTCTTTATGTGCAAAGCTGAAATTATAATGTAAAATATCCTAATCGATTTTAAAAGCCTCTATATGCCTTATTTAGCAAATTCACAAAAGACAGAGATGTAAAAAAATTGTGTCACAATTTCTTTTGCCGTTTTCTCCAAACGTTTGTGCTTTATTTACATCAGCAAACGATAAATTCATAATAAAAATCGAAATGTAGTGTCTTATTTATGTGTGGCCGAGGAAATAAAAGTTAAAGTAAATTTGCGGGGGCTAGGCCTATCAGCTGTGTGGAGTCAAAAAGTGCGATAGCAAATTGCCACATTTACTGCACGGAAGAGCAGGCTATAACAAAAACTAAGAGTGACCTTAACTCATGCTAAAAAATAGCCTCGTACGATTTAAATATTTAATTGATAGCTAATTGTTGATATCTGTCTGCTCTACGCATGAAGATTGTATTCTTTTAGAATCAAGAACTTGAATATTTGAGTAAGGATTAGAAAAACAAAGTTTATTTTTGAATCCGACACGCCGACAACAGCATTTGCTAATACATTAGACGTAAGCAAAATAGACCGACATAATAATAAATAGGCTATAGCCTAGGCATTTATATATTCATATTTAGCCTAATAATAATTATGATAATAATATTAATAATAATGTAATATAATTCAAACTAAAGTTAACTACTCTATAAACTCACTTTGCGTTAACACAAGGGAAAGGATAATTCTAAAAAGATTCCTCTGTTTTATGCAGCATATGAATCGTGTACCACTTCCCATTATCATGCTGCGTCCGGGTTAAACTATAGCTGACCAATTGTTCATTTATTTTTTACAAATGTGGGGTGTTGAGAGCAATAGGGAAAATTATTAAAGTTAACAATGACTTTTAGTATTTAGTAAACATTTAGGCTATATTTCATTCCCACGTTGCACACTGGGTGCAATGCCGTGCCATAAAACACACTTGTAAAAATTGGCCTACATCAAACACGAGTTTTTAACATGGAAAAATTCAGAAGAATAGTTTATTTTTTATTTTTTTTTACTGTTATAGCCTATATAACGATAGAAATTGAGGTGTAGAATTTGTGCTACATGCCTGCAGTTTCCGTATGTTTATAGGTTAGCTACTAATATGGCCTTAATTTGCACCCAATAATAGTTAAGCTATTGTAGTGCTGTATGATATTTATGTAAAGTAAACAGAATAAAACATTACTAAGATATCACCGAACTACCTCACACCCTGCAAAACAGACTCTAACCCCAAGAGATATCGCGTTGTCAACTGTGCATACCTGAACTTTCGAGATGCAGAATGCACATTAGTAACCCATAATGGGATTGAACTCAGCTAATTTAATGAGTAGTTAGAGGGTAATGGACTCTTGTAGTCATACGACAAACAAACAGGGCTGAAAATATTGTCTGTGTCTAATAAGCCTCATCCTTGTCTCCTGGCCAATTGAGAAAGAGAGTCTCTCATCCCTAAACTAATCACAAACCCATCGGAGAAAATGAAAACGCGGAGAGACAATACAGAGGTGGGCGTTAGACAGGCCCACCGAACTGACAGAAAAGTAGAACCTTCAAAAGTTTGATATAGCCTAGTCTATACGCAGAGATTGTCATTTGAACTGATTCTTTTCTGACTGAATTGCATTGATTACAGTCGTTTGTTTAAACGACGCTTCGCATTGATACTTTTGTAGTCAAGTAGGCTACAAATCAGCATGTGTAGTTATGCATCTAAACGTGCACTGATTAAGAACTGAGGCACAGCGTGTGTAAAAGCTTCGTTATGCCCTGTGTGCAACACAAATACATGCTGAAGTACCTTGAGTCTCTCAATGGGATCAGCTGCGTATGTAAATTGCTCCACAGCTCTGTTTCTGGGCGAATCCGTTCCGTTTTGCTTGAATCCGCCTCTCCGTGCTCGTTCAGTATTGACGCACTTAAAGACTCTTCCCTCAACCTTAAGGCGAGCGGCAGCGACCAATCACCAAGCCATTACAGGCTTCAGAGGAAACTGTTTATGTGACTCCAGAGCTAATTAGGCTCATGAACTAACAAATCGCTAGCACAACTGGTGAGGAACCGATCACATTCATGGATTGTCTGGAGAAGTCGGCCACCTCTCTCACGATGTGTTGAGCTGTGTGCTTTTGAAAGATTTTTTTTTACCCTTTCTTTAGCTGCCACTAACTTGTCTCTTGCTGACAAAACTTTGGTCTTGGGTGTGGAGTATTTTTTAGTGCTAACGCGTGTACCGTTTTCACTTAAACTGGGGAATCCTGCCTGGTGAACCATGTTTCAACCTACACCGAAGAGGTGTTTTACCATAGAGTCTTTGGTAGCGAAGGATAATCCTTTGCCAGCGTCGAGATCCGAGGAGCCCATACGACCAGCGGCGCTCAGCTATGCAAACTCAAGCCAGATGAACCCATTTTTAAACGGCTTTCATTCCAGCGGCAGGGGCGTCTACTCAAACCCGGACTTGGTGTTCGCAGAGGCTGTTTCACATCCTCAAAACTCCGCCGTCCCAGTCCATTCAGTACCTCCTCCTCATGCTTTGGCTGCTCACCCACTGTCGTCCTCGCACAGTCCGCACCCTCTTTTCGCGAGCCAGCAAAGGGACCCTTCAACTTTTTACCCGTGGTTGATACATAGATATAGATACTTGGGTCACAGATTTCAAGGTAAGTTCCTACAAAATATTGTATTCGCCAATTATTTTGACCAGTCGTCCAGAAAGAAAAAAGGCCACACGGCCCAAGGACACGGCAGTTTTTCATTGATAATTAGCCAAATGTCACTTTTGTGCTTTATATTAGAAATCCTAAAATTAATGCTATCGAAAAAAAAGTATAACCATTTTATTGCATCGAAATATTGGCTAATGTTGTGGAGTGAAGTATGGCATTATACAACGGTGCTCAGTACATTTCTGGAAGAAAGGAACCCGGCTTTATTACTATTATAATAAGCTGGTTCAAAACTCACAAGTAAAGTATTTAAAACTTTCTAATTTTATATTTTAGTAATTAAAAAGTAATTAAGTAATTATTTTAACAGGTTTAAATAGCCTATTTATTTGATCGTAGCCTAAATGGTTTCAATTCTTTAAAATTGATTAATATGATAAAACATATCGAATGCAGTTGAATAGGCTATATGTGAAACATTTATATAGGCTATAATACGCATTCATATCACTATGAAAAAAACTTAAAGGCTACAAATTCATTTATGAATAGACAGAAGTAGCCTATATTTTCCGTTCGACTGTTTTTTTCCCCTTCAAGTAAATTATAATTTCGCCTTTATTTTAAAGTGCGTTTTGTCTGGTTCCTAGATGTTGTAAAACCGTTCCCTTAAAAACGAACGTTAATATTATTAAACGTTAATAAGTGTGATAATATCGTATTAATAGACTACATATCATACTACAATTACACATACATGTTATAGCAAATGTCTAACTCTTTTATTTTGCTTTTGTAATATTAAATATTGGGGAACATTTGTCATCCCATGCTGCTGACCGAAACACTCCTATGGAAATCTTTATTTACCACTGTTCAAGATACTCAAGGCCATTGAATTAGTTCGAGAATGTTTCAGTTCTGAAATAAAAACAGTCGTAGCCTATATTTCCGTTTGTTTAATTTACAAGTGTTGGAAAATAATATTGTGAGCATTATATTTTGAATGATTAACGGTAGGCCTAAATTAACATTATTTTGTCTCTCATTTGAATTTGCAACAAAACTTTAATTAGCCACTGAAAACATTAGCACTATCACTATGTGCCGATAACATCAGAAAATAAAAAAACTCTTTCTTATTTTTATTTGAGATGACCGGAAAATTTTAATATTATTGCAGGCTATATTTTTAGTAAGATGTTGCATTCTATATAATGATTTAAAACTTCATGCCCTCAATTAATTCATGAGAACAGAATGATTGTAGTCTAACAATTATATTTTGATATAGGCTAATTATAAAATTAATGCTAATATAATGGGAGACTATATGGGTTTTGATTATCATCATTTTCATTACAGGAAACGAAACGAGTCCGGAAAGCTTCCTATTGCACAATGCACTGGCAAGAAAGCCCAAAAGGATTCGTACAGCTTTTTCACCATCACAGCTACTACGGCTTGAACATGCTTTCGAAAAAAATCATTACGTCGTCGGTGCGGAACGAAAACAGCTCGCTCACAGCCTTAGCCTCACAGAAACTCAGGTAAGAAGATGTTTACCTGTCTTCATTAGCGCGGATGTGCGCATGGTGCTGTGGATATAATACGGCCTAAATTACAACTGAAATCAATAGGCTCGTCCTTGAAACGGCTAAATATTATGGTTATAGGCTACATTAAATGTAATCATATATGCAATGTTTGCGTCACAAAAATGCAATTCTAAATTATGTAATTAACAATTAAAGCTTTTAATTTTTTTATGTAGGGCCTAGGCCTTAATATTTTTTTAACGTTTATTCGTTCTCTTTGCCAGCATATTTGCATGCTAGTCGCAATGAGTTGTCACAAGTAAGTGGCCATAGACTACTATATATTTATTAACCTATTTGTACAGATTTCGCGACATGATGTTGTTGTTTTGTTTAGCGTTTTGTTGGCAACCACATGCGGAAAGATCTAAGCATTGTTCTTAAAGCTGAATGATCTGGAGTGAGTTAAATCCACCATTTCGAATTCACCCCTGTTTTTGGTGAGGTTGAACGATTCCGATTGAGGCAGAGGGCTCTTGTGGGAAATGTGTGGCAATTAACCAGTTAACCGTTTTAAATGGACACTTAAAAGAATGAGGCGGATTCTATGAATTTCCCTAACCATATTTAAGATCGTATTTGCGCGTATCGTTCAGTGGCCCGGTCGGAGTCTATTGTCGGAGTGACAGCACCGGCCCTTTTCTAAACGGCGCCTTTTCTGAAGAGCAAGAGAGAGAAACGGACGACGAGCCACTTCAATGCTTCAATTAGCTCACTGAATGCACATTAAATGTGCCTCACTTGCCAAGTTGTCATCTGAGAGCTTTACGGATGATATGAATGATAAAGGTGATGAATTAAGGGAAAGACTGAACTTTACCAATGTATGCTAATAGAAAAGGTTTACGGGGATGTTGGCTATAATGAGGGGGTGAATTGTAAATAGGCCAGCTAACATATCCGTGATAAAAAGCCACAGTTACGGTGAAGTTTCACTGGTATAACACTATTCTGTACACTCACATGCTGCTTCTATTGTAGCCTATACGGAGTTGATCTCCTCTCGTCATGAGTTTGAGTTTGAAGTAGCAGCAGGGTATGGTATAGTGAGGATTCAACCTGTCGTTAGTAAACAGGTCAGGTGCACTTTAAAAGGAAAGCCATGCCTAAATCTCATCCTCACATATCAGTAATATTGTATTTAATAGGCTACCTCATTTTAATTCTTTATGTTGCTTTAATTTATTCAGACCGAAGACACTAAATGAAAGTCGACCAATGCTCTCGCGACTAGATTGACTGTGAGATACCTGGCAGTTCTTTGTCCGTCTAGACCTAGTTATTCTTAAGGCACGTTAGTGATACTTTCTGTCAGGCCAACTCTCTTTGTTTAATTGTTTTTATTCAGAGACCAGCGAAAAGCTGTTGTAGCCTATTTTACGCTGATTATTTTCCTTTTTCTCTCTCGCCCCAGGTAAAAGTTTGGTTTCAGAATCGAAGGACGAAGTTCAAGCGTCAGAAACTGGAGGAAGAAGGGTCGGATTCACAACAGAAAAAGAAAGGAACTCATCACATAAACCGATGGAGAATGGCCACAAAACAAGGAAGCCCTGAGGAAATTGACGTCACCTCAGACGATTAAAAGACTTGAACTGTTCGAACGGGACAGCGGCGTGGCTTGAAGGATGTCACGGATAAGGATGCTGTGTACTGACTGAGGGAGAGGGTAAAGCCAATATCACATTTTGATTCTTCGAGATCGGCAGCTTGAGGGTGAGAGATCCTGTTGGTGGCACTGCTGTCACTACAAGGGAACTGTCAATAATTTTCACGTTGCCAAGGCAAGGTGATTGACAGGTATTACATGCAGCCCCCGCCCCCATCACCACACTACCCGCACCACCTCATCACCACTATTACAAAACATAGCTCAAATGCGCATAGGACATTTGCACTTCTGAGGGGTTTTTTCCTCTCGTTTTATTTTTTCAAGACGTGAACCTTCCCCATCAAGATATACCAAAATATACAGCTGTTTTTGTAAAACTTGAATTGCATGGTAGAGCAATGAATTTTTGGTAGGTTAATTAATTTGTCCTTTTTCGAAGTAAATTTGTTTTGATTCGATTTTTTAATCTGAGAAATGTTGTGTGCTTTTTTTCCTTTTTTTTTTTTTTTACAACAGTGTGCAGTCTTTGAATTTATGATTCTCGTGTTAAAGTGATTGTGAAAACAATATGAAGTAGCAGTGCTGCGTTATAGTGTTTTTAAGGAGTAAAACAAATTTAAAACCAGAATATATTAAATAAAAAAAAGTTTACCACATACAATAGTAAAATTTTCCATGACATTCCTTAAAAATGTAAGCTTTACCATGACTCCGTAATCTTGGTGCGAATATATGATCGGGACTCGCCCCTCCTCTAAAGAGTTGCCTCGAAGGATTAATGCAAGAATTGACGGCCGCCTAGGCAGCAAAACTTCAAGCACTGAGCGTATTCCATGTATAGAGATACTAAAAGCTAATGTTTATGTTAAATCGTCTTTTACAAGAATGTAAATAATTTTGTGTTTGTGTTAAGTTTGCTACAATTTTAACACAAAGTATACTTCCAAGAAGTATGTAATTGTCAATATTTTGTCAATAAAGTTTTATCAATATGTTGCTCAGAATAGAAGTAAAGCCTTTTTGTTTTTACAAAAAGAGGCCAAAATGAAACGTTTGCCCTGTATAGTAAATGGTTTAGGATACATTGTATTATATGTTTTGGAAAAACATTATAGGACAGTATTGAATGGGTTGCACTGACAGTTCTCTTTTTTTTATTCTGTCCCTTGGTGTCATTGTCATTTAGGACTAACAAGCGAGTTATAGTTATCACTTTTCAATGGAGTTATCAATGGAATATACCACCAGCTGCGTAATTAATCTGAGCATATAAAGTATGTAACGGGGACACGGACTGGTTAAAATGTAACACAAATAGAATGCTAACAACGGTCTTGAGCTCGGTTTTTCCAGAGCGAAGTGCTTGTTTTTTTCTTGCCTCATTTGCCGCTCAGTCTGATAGACTGGCATTAACCAGTTTTATTTCCATTGGTAGACGAGCAGCGTCTGGTCTGTTCAAGCTACAAAGAGCCCTGAGAGCTTTTGTGAAAGTGCAAATCAGTTTAGGCAATTATCATACGAGTAATATGTGGGGGAAAGGGGATGCATTGCCCAGTGGTCCACTTTAATCTGTTAATCCGTGGATCCAATGGGGCCTGGTTGGACATAATTTAGTACAATCTGACTACCTCTCACAGTGCGATAAGAGAAGGTTTGCAATGTGCCGCAAAATAGGAGCTTTGTTTAAAATCTTGTCGGCAGCAACGGATGGAATGTATCTAGCCTTCGTTTTCAGTTCTTGTTATTATTTTTTTTCATATATGAATAATAGGCTATAGAAAGCTAATATTAATTTACACGTCAATTCATCCATTACCTTGTATTTTGCATCCATTTAAAAAATACAGTATAAGTAAAATTGCTTAAAAATAGGCTACTATAGGCTATTGGTCTATTTACGTGACAAAATTTTCCGAAATGCAAAGAAAGACAATTGCTGAGCGTTTTCGTGTTGTCCCCAAAACTTTTAATTGTAGTTTGATAAAGGTTAAAATTTTCAGAGGTCTATACATACACATTCTATATAAGGGGATTTTTGAACGTGGACTATAACGGTAATAAAAAAAAAATCTGCGGAGAATACTATTAGCTTTGAAAAACCCCTAAAAGCTTTATTACAAACCCAGCTTTGAAATAGAGGGATTAGAAGGCTGAAAGGGTCCCACAATAGTTAGAAGAAAAGGTTTCATGCTAATGAGGTTAATGCCCTTTGTATCTCCGGACTCCACAACTTCATTACTCCTATCTCGGGCAACACCGAGCGGCTCAGAGCCCACAATCCACTCGAGCTGTTCCCTACCCTGCCTAAAGAAGGATTTGATAGCAGCCCTGTTCAAACTAGATAATTATATCTTTTCAAGTTGGAATTAAGATAAAGAAAGTGCAGTGAAGGCGGTGAGCCTTGATCCGCTGCAAACAAATTTGGCGCACTTTCTCCCTCCGTTGTGCCTCAAAAGACAGGACACCCCTTCGTTACCGCTTGCTCCCCTTTATTAATTTTGCATTGCCGATTTAAATGCGACTGGTGCTTTGCATTTAATAGTGGACAATTAGCTGGATTTAAAGGAGGGAAATTATATTTCACTAAACAGAACAGGCTTAGAAACTTTTTATTATTTGTTAACGTTGAGAAGACTAAATTAATTTTAAAGTCTCAGCGTGCAAAATAAAGAGTAAAATAAGGTCATTAGAGAGCCGAGGCTATTCTTAATGTAGGCCTATTCTATTCTATACAAGCCGGTTTTCAAAGTGTTTAATTCGATAATGTGTCGAACTAATTATTCACATTATAATCAACTCATGTGTTTAAATTAATAATTCAAATATTTTAGAAAGATACAATCCCACAAAAATGTCATTATTGACAAAAAGTGAGTGGTGGACTATGACTTCGACCTTGTATAGGCTATGCATATTAATCGATTTGCTTTTCTAAACAAACATACGGGCCATGGGACTCGCTGTATTGAGAACCTCCTGACCCGCTTAAGTTACCCCGTGCTGCGATAACTTGTTTCAGAAGCAACATTAACTTTATGTTCAACAACGCCACGCTTGTGCAGAGGGAAAACGATCAATCACAGAGGGCCATTGCCATGATTCATCATACAGTGAGAGAAAAAAAAAGTTGGTGTAACTTGCTTGCAGTGGTTTCTAATATTGAGGTCTGGATTTTAAACAGGTGAAAAACCTGCGCCATACGAGTGATGTTAAATAATTACCCGTCATTTAAAACAGCCTATCAAATAACCCCAATGACCCAAAACCTCTAATCTGCAATTACTATAGCTTTAATTACGTCCGTTGATCCCACTAAAGAAGGTTTTACAGTACGGTGGACGGTCTGGGCTGCTGTGCAAAATAAAGTTATGCCTTGATTTAAAACAAATACTACCTAGCATCTTATAAATGTATTGCACCACATTGATGTAAGATTACCCTTGAACAATTTAAAAAAAAAATGGAGATTGATGAAGCCTACAGTAGACAGCCAGTCCTCCGTTCCAGTTCAACTTCAATTTTTTGACAGTTGACAAAAAACAACAACAACAACAAATAGGCTATAAAAAAACATAATAGGCTATTTGTCTTTTGATCAAAGGTCCTGCACCGTCTTAAATTATTTGCAGGCTTTTTCTTTATAGTTTCGTTGGACTTTGTATTTGATGAGGGCCGCATTCCAGTTGCAACTGGCCACTAATGTTGGTTTGAGGTGATATTTATAGCATGGACTGAAATGTGACGTCACGACAAACACAATCTATCCAGTTTCACAAATTGCTTTTGAAACTGATCCTTGTAATGGGAGAATCAACCCCCTGCACAATTCCCGCGGCCTTGCCATAAGGTACAGCGATAAATATACAAGACTAATGAGCAATTACAAAATAATCACCCTTCAAAATAGTTTACGTTACAAATTAAATATCATCATCTTAGATTGAGTTTCTCATTTTATTATTAACGAAGAAGAGGCCTATGAGTTTCCATTCTTAAAACGATTTAAGAAGGACTGTGAATTCCGCCGTAGCCTAATTGAGGAAATTTAGGCACAACTTCTAAAAGACAGATAGCTGGGTTAAATGCAGATAATGAAAGTGCGGTGAGAATTTAAACCTGTTGTAGGCCTTAATTTTTGTATCCTTGGTCAAGTGCATTGTACTTATCTTTTGGCAGCTGTCAAATCCTCTAACCCTTGCATGAAGGCTCAATCCCCGCCCCTCCACTAAACACACAAATATCAATGGATCAAAGGTAAAACACGGGTGACAGCGGTGTCACTGCTGAGACTTTATCGAGCCTGCAGCGTGAGATCCAGGGCTTACCTTTGCTTTGTTATGGCTTTCACCTGCAGTAGTAGGCTACTATAATGGCACAAAGCGTCATTTCATTGACAATTTTATTAACATCATTACATTTTCCGGGTTTTTCATCCGCATTGAAAATTTCGGATCTCATTTACAGAATATGCTTAAAAATCTATATCGCGTCGACTTATTATTAATTGCCTATATAATGGACATTTTTGGCACGATTATTAGGTGAATGCATTAGTCTTGCAATGGTAAAATGCATTTATGTTAAGCTATTTGTGTAAAATTACCATATTTTTATTTATTTATGGTGACGTTGGAAACGAAAATGATCCTGGGACGAAAACCTTTAAGTCGCTCAACAGACACGCTATGGAAAAGTTTACGACGTAAACTGGGTTTCCCTAATTCAAACGCTCTTTAGATCATATAAAGACAATTGTGACCATAGATCATATTAAGTAGAACATAAACCTATAGGCCTACATTGTGTCTACAGCTGCCAGGTAAAGGTGGCCGCAACTTTCGCCAGTAGCCTATGTGTCCGATTACCTAGGCTAGCGTGAAAATATTGCCAAACATCAAAATCGCACATAATCAAAGTAAACTTTCTGGATATCCAATAGGCTAATGAAGAAATGATTTGAGCTTTCGGAAGAATTTTTTTAAAGACAAAGAGTAAGAAATACAAGACAGCTTAACTGCGTGGAGATAATACACGTGATAAAATATAACAAGATAGCACGGATTGTTAATCATTTTAAGGGACCCTGAATTTTTTTAAGCTATTCCTTTGTGCTGTTTTAGTCGACAACTTTACAGATCCAATGCATTTATAATTGCAATCAATCACCAACGTCCAATGTGCCTGCCATCGTAGAATGTGGTGGAGGAGGAGGAAGAGCAAGTGAAAATAGCAATAGCTCTCTCAAATTCTCTTTGTTATTGGTAAAATATAATTGAAGGGTCATTTTTTAATGAAATCACTATTCTTATCAAGGTAGGACTATAAAGTTAAGTCTTGTCATCTGTCATGTAAATTTGGACCTATCATGTGGCATGCACAGACTGGACCATTGTTTTAAAGGGGATTTTTGCCAGCACTTTTTAGATTACTTCTAAATTTATATTAAAAGTGGTTTTTGTTTTTGTTTTTTTTTATTGTAAAGTGCTATGGCCATGCAATTATGATAGTAATTTATTTATTAATAATCATTTAAAGTTTCACGCAACAGACTTGTTTCGTTTTAATTTAGGAAATTTTTTTAGGTGCTGGAGATATGCTTTTGGTAAACGTTATCTGGATGGATCAAGTACAGCCTATAAGTACAACTAGCGTTCTACCTTTAAAGCCTATACTGCTTCTTGGAAAGTAAAAGTAGAGACAACTGTAACACCTGTAAACTCTGGATGATATAAGACATAATTCACTTAACAGAACTAAAATCTATAACTTTAGCTTTAAATTAATCCATCTCTATATCTCCCCATTGGTCTATGGATTGATCTCACAGACAGCACACTTCTATATATTTTGGTGTCTGAAGACATACAGAGCGAGTGAGCGAGCAAAATTGCGCACGCATGAGACCACAAATATTGTAGGCCTAGACACAGACCTGTAGCTCTTATACCTAGTGCCTAAATAACGGATTTTTAACAGTAGCCTACTGTAAATGCATAGTAAATGCCGGTCCGTTTGTCAGGCAGCTTGCAGCTTGGATCTCCTGCAGAGCCACTTGGTGGACTGGCCACCTCACATATATGATTGAAACTAAATTAACAATGGAATTCGTCCCAAGTAGCCTACACTGCTTGCGGAGCCTATTTTATACGTTTGAAAGTATCACATTAGTGTTGTAGACAATAAAGCTGATTTAGCTTCTCTCTCAAATGAAATTATATTTGAGCCTTTTACGGAGGAGTAAGCCGAGCGTGCAAGTGCAAATTTAAAGTTTGTTTCTGAGTTTAGACTTTGTGATATTAATAATAATAATAATATAAAAACAACAATAATATTAATAATAATTAAAAAATGTCATTCCATTTAAAGTAGCCTACTAATGTATTCCACATGTCAGGACTGTACACCTGATAAAATATCTCTGAGGCCTCGCTGTTTGGAAAATCCTCGATTCGTTCACTAAATAAAATAAACAATGGCCTCACTAAATATATCACATGTGTTGCCGTATGATTCGCCTCGTCTGCTTTTGTGGTCACTCCTCTCATATGTTGTCTAAGTTAATGGTATGCTAACACTATTCATCGAGTGTGTGTTTTGAAAGACATTGGTCAGCTTTGATTAACACAACACACTTTGTGGCGAACTGAAATAATTTTGTCCATCTTTAAGCTAAAACAATTGCAATGGCAATTTTATTTGCAGATTTTTTTTGTCTATAGAAGAATAGAATGTATTTGTGACAATTAATGAGTGGTTGATGTTAAACACATCTTCAGGCTGAAATTCCATTAGGCTACCACAAGGACAAAAAAATAGTTAGATTCAGTCAATGTCTTAAACTAGACATTCAAGTTATACGATTATGCATTTCATTCTGTCTTGACAGTTTTAAAAGTTATTTTTCAAGACTATGGCCAACTTGGTATTATATCTAAAATGTTTGGTATCTTGCTCTATGTGCACTCAAATTGCTTGTAAAGTCTTGATATAAGAACACACACACACACACACACACACACACACACACACACACACACACACACACACACACACACACACACACACACACACACACACACACACACACACACACACACACACACACACACACACACACACACACACACACACACACACACACACACACACACACACACAGTGGTCTGGAATTCTCACAGACTCATTTCATTTTCAGTTTGGGACTTATGTCAATCCTTTGACATTTCTCATGCAGACAGAAAACACTAAACCACTTGACATAACTCACTGTCATTGCCAACCTCTGAAAGTCAAAGACTCAATCCCTGATTCAAACTGGAATCAGTCCCATATTAACTGGTGTGTTGCTTACAGACCAAACATTGTCCAACAGTTGCAGCTGCATGCAACACAAAGAAAAATGTTCTTAAAGGGGGGGAAAAATGCTAATGATCCATGTTTGGCAAATGGAATATAGTTGGAAAGATTGGAGCAGAGAGGAGTGTGCACGAGATCCAAACGTTTGGTTAGAGGAATTCTGTTCACTGTCTTATCTAAGAATGACTCCAGTTTGGGTAAGTAGCCTATTATGAATATTGTTTTGAACTGAATAATTGATAGAACTAATAACTGGACGGTGCGTTTCTCAAAATCATCACGGGCATTCTGTATTTACTATATAGACCTTATGTAGCCACGCCCCTTTTCCGCGCTGAGCTCATTGTCTTTTGACTTCCGGTCTGTATTTTCACAGCGATCTTGCCTATTTATGAATGAACGGCTCGTTAAAAAAATTTCCCAAGGTCCATTTGTTAAGATATGCTTTACAATGCTTATCATAAGCATTACAATGCTCATGATAACTTTACAATAAGTAAATCAACTTCACCAGCTAATTACTCCTGGACAGCGATGCCATAGAAATATACAGAGCAACCGCAAAAACGGAAGTTCAAAGACAATATTCTAAAGATGGCGGTGCCCTCGTTTCTCTGGTGCATAAGGTCTATAGTTGAACGATTTGGCGTTTCCAAAAACCATAGTTCCAACTTCCAACGAACATTCGCAAACAGCGTCGCAAATTCAAGTGGTTGGAACTACAGCTCTCGGGCTGTAGTTAGAAGTTTCTTAATAAAATAACACGTGGCCTTAAATAGATCACGCCCTTGGACAAAACAAGCAAGCTAACATTCAGTACATGTTATGTCTTTATTCCCTTTTAAATATTTTTTCAGCACGTCATCAATCAGCGCCATTTGCGGGAATTTCGACGGAACCCCCGATAAATCAAACATCAAATAAAGCAAAACGACAGGAAACAAAAACAAAAAAGTATAGTCCTCAAGTTCGTTACAGCAGTATGTCAGAAAAATTATCTTAAAAAATTATCTTACGTAAAAATACGTTAGGCTATGTGGACGAAGAAAGCTCGTCACTGAATGAACCGCATCAATAGGCTACGGATAAAGTGTAGTCTAGGCCTACCTCAAATACTGAATGTTAACGTGATTAAAAATGAACGGCTTTCTGTTGTTTATGTAGGCTAAATGAACTATAATAATATTTAATACATTATTTGCGATCTCGAGTCGATTCATTAGCAGAAGTTATTACTGACGTCACAGTCATATTGTTGAACTAACGGGGTTCAAACCACAGAGATGGGACCGGTCTCGGAAACAGTCGTGACTAGCATCTACAGCGATGCAAGTTACGTCCTTACGGGAAACGCACCCCTGGACAGTTATGCGCAAAGCCTGACAAACAAACCCAGGACCACAGTTTCAACATTTTGACCTTATGTTTTGATAGCCCACAGTTTTAGGAAAGCTCACTAGATATCCATCAACAGCAGAGCACTGTGAGAAGAGCAGAAACTGCTAAATAAAATAATGAAATCATGGTATTTGGGGCTAATAATGAAGGATTAAGATAATGTAGGCTACTTTTCTATCTAAGAAAAGTTCCCTCTCAAATAGGCTAGGCCTATATCATCATATAAACTATTCACATAATTATTGTATTATTTTTAATATCAAGGATCCTCAAACATTGTGTAAGCCATATTTTGGGGCAATATGAACACAATTTTGGATTACATTGCATTTTCAAACTGATAATTATATTTGATATTAAATAAAACTACATTTAGAATTAAGTACTTTGGACCTTTTCATAGTCTTACGGTTTGTGTTCACTAGAGGTTGCTTTTTAATCTAAGTGAGAGAAAAGAGTAAAGCAGGCCACTTCACACGTGAAAGGTGGTGTGTACATGTGTGATTGTGAGAAGCTCTTCTTCTCTCCTGCCCAGTCACTTGCTGTCCTTTTAGGGACTCCAGAGGCTAGTTAAAAGGTGTCTGATTCTCACCATGAATCTAATTAGATCCTTGACTGAGGTCTTAACATTTCCTCAGAGAGAGAGAGAGAGAGAGAGAGAGAGAGAGAGAGAGAGAAAAGAATTGTTCAGAAAGGGGAGAAAAGGTGCTAAAGCAGCAACTCGTTTCTCCTTCCTACGAGCCTCCACCCCCATCCTACTGGCCCCCTCTGAAGAAAAACAAAGACCAGCAAGCTAATGAAGTTGGTAATTAAGAGGCTTCTGTCAAGCACAATGGGTAATTAGGAACTTGCTTCCCTTGGGTGTTAGTGGTCCAGTCTCATCAGTGCTATGGCCTGCGGTCTGACCACAGACACTAGGCTCTCAGACCCTTCAGAAAAACGGAGAGAAATGTTAATTTTCACCTCAGTCTGACCCGAATCTGTTATATCTCCCCCGCCTGCTTTTCAGCTGTTTTTCCCACATTTTGAATCTCAGTTTGCCGAGATGTAAACTTGTTAACGGGCAAATGGAGGAAGATGCGGTGCGTAAAAGAGCAGGTGTGGTTCACTCGGACCTGTTCATTGTGCCTCTGTTTACATGCTAGATGTAATTTGTTTGTGAATGATCCCCATAATTTTTGATTATACAACAGTAAGTGATCTGCAATAACACACACTAGTTTTCTTACCCAGATGGTGGAGATTTTAAAACATTAATTTGACCAAGTAACACAGCAATTGCATATTATCTAGCACACCTATGATGTTGTGCAATGCATTTGTATGCGAACCTCCCCATGTTAATAGCTGAGCCGTAGAGAAGCATCTTTGGAGCAGCCCGGCCCCGGCCCACTCAGCATTCTGCAGGAACAGAGCTTTGCTCTAATTAGCACGTTTACTTTAGATTGCTTGACTGTGGTGCGGATAGAGAAAGTTCACTTGGCCTCAATTAAGCATATTTATCTCCGATTATCTGTCGGTAAGATTTCTGCCTGGGCAAAGAGATTATTTTAAAGAGGTGGCGATATGCGAGAAGGATGAAATATTCTGAAGGCGTGATGTCTTTCAGAGTGGAAAATAGGAAATGAAAGATTTAGAAATTGAATCAGCTAAAAAAAAAAAAAAAGAGTTTAAAGTGAAGCTAATTTGAGGTTTCGAGACTCTGATGTGTGCACTTACACAATCATATTTTTTATAAGATGCCTTGCATTTTAAAAGATATTAATCCAAATGGAGCCTAAATATTAGAGAATGCCAGGAATTTATTGAAGAAAGAAGAGACATTTTGTTCATAAGTTGCTCAATGGCCCATTGAGTATATTTGTATGCCTTTGTGTTATTGTGGTGCCCCCCTTTTTTAACAGCTAGATATGCTACACCTGCTCCACTGATGTGTTATTTGCCACTAAAGGGTGTGAGGCAGTCGTAGGGCAGAGCTTTTACCACCTGAGGCACAAAGTAATGGTGAAAAACACTCACTGGTTATGTGACATGGGTTGCAACATAATGCAGAAATCTCCTGATTAATAGGCTCTAAATGGGTGAGGACAACAAGCAAAGTCACTTATGCCGTTTTAACTAATTAGACACGTAGTTGTGAGCAGGCAAACAACAACAAAGGGCACAAGTTAATTTAAAGTCACCATTAAATTTAAATGTTTTAATGGAATATTGCAGTATTTATTATCCATGCACCTCATTATTTGTTTTTAAAATTCACATGCTCTCGAAATCTTTAATCAAAATAACTTACATGATGAGGTTTACTGGCGCGAAGGCGTCACTCACATGAGATCACAGCAATAGCAAACCACAATGATCCAACCATCCAATCAATTCCTGATGAACAAAACCAAGTCCCGCCCCACTATTTTTTTGTTTGGTTTGAGAAGCCGTTTCACTCGGATATACATCACAATAGGGAAAAGAAGGCTAACGCAACTTCCGTTTCATGTTGACTAGGTCAAGAGTGCTTAGCTTGAGTGTATAGTCTGTGCAACAAAGGTCAAACATTTTATATATATATATATATATATCCCTTTTTTGAATGCACAAGATAACCTGTCCCTGGACATCAGTTATGATGGTGATATCATTTGTAGATTTCACCCCAAATCTCAGCTCTTTATGTTTACCTCATAACACTGAGACAAGCCAGCTAATAACACAGCTTACATCTTCGTCACAGCTCAGCACTTAAACCAGGATGGCTCAACCAAAGACTTTCTAAAAGATACAGTGTAAACAGGATCCTGATTGGCTGGCTCCTTTGATCCAGTCGTGCACTTTCACATTCCTGAAAACCGTTTACACTGTTTAGACTGGAAGTGTCCTGCTGCAGGGCACGACACCTGTGGTTTGAACCCGTGACCCTCTCATCTAAGTGCGGCTGTGTGAAGTTCCCTCTGCCTCCCGGTCAGCGCAGGATCAGCATGGACAGACAGCTGCATATCTCCTCATATCCTGTTAGGCTCTCTGTCATCTTGGACGGTGTATCCAGCCCTGAAGATATGTCACCTGTGCTCAGGTAAAGAAAGTGAAGACTCTCAGTATCAAAACATGAATGTATGTATATACTACAATACAACATAATTCTTTATAAATATTACCACTAAAATATATGGGTACATAAATATGTACATAATGAAAGTAAAAATATTTGTTTTAGTGTCGAATATAGAGGTCTCAAGCTCTAAATACAACGCAGAGTGCGTTAGTGATCAATTGATATGAATAAAGGTGGAATTGGGGTGTCTTTAACAACATTGTTTACATGAATAAATTTGACTGTTGGTTCCATATGAATAAGAAATCGTTCAGGTAACGTCGGTTTCCTTCAGAGCAGTTAAAGTGACATCTGCAGAAAAAAAACAGAGACTTTACGAGAAACTTTTTGCTCTGCCCAAATGACGCGTGTCAATCGAAAGACAAACTGTTTGCATGCTCATGCGCTACCGCTACCATAGTTTTCCCAAGGGCATGAAGAAGTTTTCGTGCGTGCTAACATGCTTTGTGTGCACAATTTAATGACTACATTATTTTTTACTACAAGTTCAGATTTGACATGCTGTTCGAAATGGAGGAGCTCCATTCGGTGGAGTCACATGAGTGTGGTTTATTTTATGATTTACAGATTAGATTACCATGATAAACAAATATTAAAATAATTAATAATAATGATAAAGAAGACTGAGTGTTTGTGTAGGTTTTTTGAAACAGCACATGACCCCGGATGTACACGCGATAGCTTTGTAAAGGAGAGTAAATGTGGAACAGTTAACCTTCAAATGATAATGTTGTGATACATATTAGTGAATAGCTGCCCATGTGAACACAGGAAAATGTTAGAATGAAGACCATAGAATAAAGGCTGGTCTTGACTCCTATATGACAGATTAAAACTAGAGCCTATGATGGGAAGTCTGTCTGTTTCTCAGCAGGCACCTGACAGATGCCTCAAGCACCCTCTAACTTCCTCCTCTCGCTTCACTCTGTCCGAAATTGCTTTGATTGAGGGAGTTAGAGCATTGGTTTCGTGGGGGTTCATCCCTCATCGTCCGGCCTCGACCCTGCACCTCTCAGCGCCACAGGCAGGGGGGAAGATTAAGAGTCCCGGCCTGCCTGGCTGTAGGAATCCTAAATATTAGTGGCAGTAAATCAGGCCTCTATGGCCCTATGGGTAGCTATTATCTTTTTCTCACTAATAAATCCCTCTCCATCACTGATAAGCTGGTTTGCCTCCCTAACCTTGCAGAAGAAGAAAAAAGAGGTGTTTTTAACGAAGAGGGAGGAAGAGAAGAGACAGAGGAGGCCTGGGCGAGTTGGTGGTGTTGAGCTAGTTGGTACTTTGGTCTGGTGTCTAAGATTACATTAATCTTAGAGTTTGTTTAATGTTCGTGCCCCATTAGTTTAGTATTAGTGGAACATCAGAATTTTCATAGCTAAATTACATGTATGGTTCTCAGATACAGAAGGGTCAATGAAATGACACTCAATTCTTTGTCCTGTGATTTTATTCAAAAGTACATTAAATGCAATCAATAAAAATGCACAACATAAACCACTCATATATCATAATGAAGAAAAAATATTAAATGAAATGAAAACCATATTAAATAGTTTTAACTGTATAAAAAACAGCTTTATTGCATATAAATATTTGGAAAAAGTTGTGTATGCAAAATCAAACACATGTGGTGCAACCAACATGCAGACCCCCGATATGATATCATAGGACCCCTGCAGACCCTCATAACTGTTTCCAATAAGTCCCCCTAGTCAATCATTTTAGCCTTTAAAACTCATCTTTGATCACCAAAATTACATATTTAAATTAAAATAGCTTTAATGTAACTCAACATCCTTGCCTCATTTAGTATGTGGTTTTATGAATATGCAAAATAGCCCCGCCCCGCCAGGTCACACGTTGACCTGATTGGTCACAAGGTAGTTTCTGTCATCAGAATCACCAGCTATTACAAACCGCATTTTTGAGACTTATTTTCTCTGCAGTTTTAAGGAGAAAATACTCAGCAATGGTGTTGACATGAATTTGTACATGGTTTGTCTTAAAGCATTTTAAAAACACCACATAGACATATAAACAAACAACATTAAAAACTTGATTTTCACCACAGGGGGACATTACATTGAATTGTACTTTTTGAAAACCTTTTGGAAAACAATGATGTGTACACAAAAATGTCACTTTTTACCTGGTTACACCACATGACATTTTTATTAAATGTAAACCTTTCTTGAAAACAGTATAAAGGTTTTTTATTTATTTTATTTTATCTGGGATTTAAATGATTAAAACAAAAAATTGTCCAGTAATTTATTGCAGGTGCAGACTGTATCCTTAACCACACGAATTTAACAGCAAAAGTAATTTTAAGATTTCTGTGATTTTTACTGGACTGATATTTAAACCCAAGCAAGCTGTGAAAGCTCTGATAATACAGATACCAACAAACATCAACACAGTGATTGATCTGGTAACCTTCAGTTGAGTGGTGATTCAACAGTTTCAGCTTCTTGAGACAAGGTTAGAGAGGTTGTGCGATGACAGGATGCCATCTATTTGATAAGAGTGTTCTTTGATTGTATCTCCTACAGGTCAGAGTGTTTAAATGGCTTTAGGTGAGTTGTGGAGCAGGATCGGGTTGTTTAAAGCAGAGATCTTTACATGCACTTTGCTCAGTGATAAGCTACTGTGATAGCAGATATGGAGCGACATCCTAGTGCAAAACAGTGCTGTATTATTGTACATTTGTATACGTTGCGTTAATATTCTCGGAACTGAGTGGTGAGCTCTAATTACAAAAGTGATTACTAACATGTGCATATATCAAAAGGGCAGTATTATTTTCAAGCCTATTTGCCACCTTATTAAACGTAATAATAGTGTACGGCGAACAAACAGCAATTATAGAAAAAGGCAGCGTATACCACTGAGAACTACACTTTTTTTCACGTACTGGAAAGACTGGACCCCCATTCAGTGCAAGACTTAAGTTTAACCTCATTAGGAGAGCACACACTAGATACATAATTATTCCTCTGAGAATAGGCTTCACTAATACAAATTAGAGTGATAATAAAGCCACTGAGACTGGTCATTGCTGCTCCCTGAGCATCATGTGCAGTGAACTATTATCTAGAATTAGAGCGTTTGTTTACACTCACAGCTAAAAGCCTTTTTGCCAATGTCCACTCATTTATGAACACAGACTGCAGTGTGCACTTTACAAGGTATGAGTTTAAAAATATAGCTTGAATTGAGGAGCTAGTGTTCAAATCCTGGGAAACAGAAATGCTGTGTAGAATCAAAACACTTGTTTGAGTAAAAATCTACGAGCAAAGTTCCTTACTTGGAAAAGACCTAAAAACCTGAACTCATAAAAGTTCAAACTAAGTGAAAATGTACCTGCACTATTAAACATGCATCTTGTCTTCACAAAACTAGTTGGTTTACTGTGGTACTTCAAAAGATGTCTAAATGTCTCCTTGAGGGAAGTGAATTGTTTGACGTTGCAAATACCGTCTACATGGACCATACATCTGTGTTATTTCTGCATTCCTTTTCAGTTCAAGTGACATCACAAGGTTTCTCAATCATGTCATATGTGAAACACTTCAGCCTTTACTAATCAACACTCGTACAGAAACCTAAGCCTATACCTTACAACACTAGAAAAATAGAGGTTTACAGTATTAACACTATTAATTATTTATTAAAAATCTAATTTATTCCCGTGCTGCAAAGCAGAATTTTCAGCAGCCATTACTTCAGTCTTCAGAAGTCCTTTAGAAATAATTTGAATGTGCTGATTGTGCTCAAGAAACATGTCTTGTTATTTCAATGTTAAAACTGTTTGTGCTGCTTAATATTTCTGTGGAAACCATGACATGTTCTTTTAGGATTTTATGTCTTTACTGTCACTTTTGATAAGATTGTGTAATTTGTGTTTTTGCTAAACAAAAGTATTTTCTTTTGAACAGAAGCTATATACGATTATGAAAATGTCATGTTTTAATGAGGCTTTTCTCACTTTAATATGGCACCCAAACACTTGTATTTCCCTGACAATTTTTACTGTATGTCCATAAAATATATCAAAATTAATTTTAATTCAAATGAAGGACATGCTCCTGTGTCAATGCATGGACAATGCATGTGTGACTTTTTTTTAAACTAAATAAATAGATATACTTTTAGAACCATACTTTTGAAAAACCTCAGAGACAAAGCAATCATAACCCAGTCATACAGCATGTAGACCAAATAACCTCTTCACAATCTCATGCCATAAATCACACCTTCTATTGCACTCCTGCAGCCAGTGCTGACGTTTTTCCCTCTGTATGTAAAGGCTTGACCAGGTGCCAAAACTTTCTTCCGCGATTTCACACATAACAACATTGCATTACTCAAAAAAAAAAAAGAGAGAATTATTTTAAAAGGGTTCTTCTCTTGGCTGCATCTCAGGCAAAACAAATCTCTCTGTTTTGATAGCCATGTTGAGCCGGCTGCACCTGGCTGTTGTGCGCAGAGCATGCTCAGAGCGTTCTCAGGGGCCACACTCTTAGGTCACGGCCTCTTATAAAACAGTACATCAGGAGAATTAGGAACCTGACATGAGAGACAACCCACAAAGGTTTTAATCCTTTGAAGGAGCTTGACATTTTTACCCAAAGGTTGATCAACCCCAAAGGGTGCTAATAAACTACAGTGACGAGTGACGAATGACGAATGAAAATTGGGTTCTGGATCCACAATTCTGCTGAAAAACACAACAGATTAAAAGGATAAAGGCCATTAACACTCCAAAAAGGGTTCGTCACATTTAAAAATAACAGGGCATCTTTGCTTGTTCAAGAAGAAACAGATAATACTTTGCTTGTGTGGGCCGAACAAGTTAAAACAACATAAACCAAATGGAATCCTTCACCATTATATTAACAGAGCAATTAAATGCATCATCTGACCAGTTGTATGTTTCTCTGGAAGCCACAAACCCCTGGTTCCTGTGCAGGGAAACTCCCACATCTGATACTATCTCTCAGCTCCTCAGAGAAGGTGAGTGCTACATTAAGTGGGTTATATATTTTCTCTGGACAGCTCTTTCTAAGTGAAGAGGAGTAAAGGAGCTGATTTTGGCCAAAGGCAAAGATAAGCACTATAAGGGTGTGTGCAGGTTTGAAGCGTGTATTTGAACGTGTGTGGACGACGAGTCAGGCCCAGCAATCAGTGAGCAATCTCGGGTGGCTTTTAGTGGCCTCTAAGATCTATTAAACTGGCCCTAATTTCCCCTGTCGGGGGGGGGGGATGTGTGAGCAGGGTAGAAAAAGGCTAGAGGGGTAGGATGTGCTCTGAAGATAGTTCAAGTCGTAGCCCAGACAGCACCCTCTACTGCAGGGGAAGAATAGATGGAAAGAAAAGGGAAAAGAAGAGAAAAAAGACAGGAAGGGGGTGGAGGAAGAACAATCACTCACACCTGTGAAGCCCTGCTGAGAGGAACAACTTGCTCAGTGAGGGGTTTGGCAGAGGTCGGCTGGATCCGGAATCGCATACTTCCCTTCTATATAGTAGATGAAAAACAGTTTTCAAAAACAGAGTATGTCCGAACTCACAGTAGACAAAAAGTACCCGGATGACCTGCGAGATTCTGAAGTGTGCTTATGATGGACACTTAACTATCCCATCAGGCCATGGGAGTGGATTTGTGAATGGCAGTGATGCGACGTAACTGACACCGGCAGGTGTCAGTAATACATGAACATATTTTTTTGGTGGTCGCAAAGTAAGTACTTATTCAAAAAAGTACATACACTCAAGAGAGTATGCACAACAGTTGTCTGTCTCTAGTTAATAAAGAAAAAAGAAAAACAATATTTAAACCAACTGTATTTCAGAAAACACCAAAAAATTTCAAATCAAATTACAATTTTCAAAAACACACCATATACTGTGCAGTATATACAGTATATAGTTCATATATACTGCAAAAGTTTTAGGGTTTGTAAGATAAAAAAAAAAATTATAGGCTACTTTTATTCAGCAAAGACAAATAAATTAATAAGAAGTGACAGTAAAGACATTTATAATGTTACAAAAAAAATGACTATTTCATGAAAATGCTTTTGAATTTTCTGTTCATCAAAGAATCCTAAAAAAAAAAGTATCATGGTTTCCACAAAAATATTAAGGAGCAAAACTGTTTTCAACATTAATAATAACTAGTCCAATGTCCGTGCAAAATCAGTTTTTGTGTGTTTTTAGTAATGGTTGGTTTGGTATGTTTGAGTATGAGTTGCTGAATAGCCTAGGCTACTATTACACAGGAGCCTAAACTCTGAGAAAACGATAACGTTAAGCGCACCAGAATAAAATATAATATTCATAATTAAACAGTGTAGATGACTTACAGATTAAGTTAAATTGCTACTAATTTAAAAAAAAAATTATCGCTACTTTTTCAAAAATGAATCGCTACTTTTTCAAAAGTGAATCGATACTTTTTCGAAAGTAGTGAATCGCTACTTTTTCAAAAATGAATCGCGACTTTTTCAAAAATGAATCGTTCCTTTTTCAAAAATGAATCGATCCTTTTTCGAAAAGAATCGCTACTTTTTCCAAAAAAAGAATCGCTACTTTTTCAAAAAAGAATCGATACTTTTTCAAAAAGAATCGCTACTTTTAAAAAATGAATAATGTAACAAAATAATAATGTAACAAGTGTATAATAATAATAATGTAACAAATGTATAATAACACTGTAATAAATGTATAATTACATTGTAATAAACGTATAATAACAATTTATAATTGCATTGTAATAAACATATAATAACACTAATGTATAATTACATTGTAATAAACGTATAATTACATTGTAATGTATAATAACACTAATAAATGTATAATTACATTGTAAAAAACATATAATTACATTGTAATAAACGTATAATTACATTGTAATAAATGTATAATAAGACTGTAACAAATGTATGATTACATTATTTTACACTATTTAAAAAAAAGAATCTCTACTTTTTGAATCGCTACTTTTTTCAAAAAGAATCGCTACTTTTTCAAAAAGAATCGCTACTTTTTCAAAAAGAATCACTATTTAAAAAAAGAATCGCTACTTTTTCATAGTTCTATACATAGTTTTTCATAGTTCTATACAGTTTTTAAACCATGTATAGTTACATTGTAATAAACGTATAATTACATTGTAATAAACATATAATTACATTGTATTAATGTATAATTACATTGTAATAAATGTATAATAAGACTACAACAAATGTATAATTATATTTTTTACACTACTTTTTTCAAAAAGAATTATCGCTACGTTTTCAAAAAAGAATCGCTACTTTTTCAAAAAGAATCGCTACTTTTTCAAAAAGAATCGCTACTTTTTCAAAAGTAGTGAATCGCTACTTTTTTCAAAAGTAGTGAATCGCTACTTTTTCAATAGTGAATCGCTACTTTTTCGAAAAGAATCGCTACTTTTTTCAAAAAAAAGAATCGCTACTTTTTTCAAAAAAAGAATCGCTACTTTTTCAAAAAGAATCGATACTTTTCCAAAAAAGAATCGCTACTTTTTCAAAAAGACTCGCTACTTTTTCAAAAGTTAATCGATAGTTTTTCAAAAATGAATTGCTACTTTTTCAAAACTGAATCGCTACTTTTTCGAAAAGAATCGACTTAAAAAAAAAAAGAATCACTACCTTTTCAAAAAAGAATCGCTACTTTTTCAAAAAGAATCGATACTTTTTCAAAAATGAATCGCTACTTTTTCGAAAAGAATCGATTTTTTTTCAAAAAAGAATTGCTAGTTTTTCGAAAAGAATCGCTACTTTTTAAAAAATGAATCACTACTTTTACAAAAGTGAATTGATACTTTTTCAAAAAAGAATCGATACTTTTTCGAAAGTGAATCCCTACTTTTTCAAAAATTAATTGCTACTTTTTCAAGTGAATCGATACTTTTTCAAAAAAGAATCGATACTTTTTCGAAAGTGAATCGCTACTTTTTCAAAAATGAATCGATACTTTTTCATAGTTCTATACAGTTTTTAAACTATGTAGTTACATTGTAATAAACGTATAATTACATTGTAATAAACATATAATTACATTGTATTAAATATATAATTACATTGTAAATGTATAATAAGACTGTAGCAAATGTATAATTACATTTTTACACTACTTTTTCAAAAAGAATCGCTACTTTTTCAAAAAGAAACACTACTTTTTTCAAGAATCGCTACTTTTTCAGAAAAGAATCGCTACTTTTTAAAAAAGAATAATGTAACAAAATAATAATGTAACAAATGTATAATAAT
Organism: Rhinichthys klamathensis goyatoka; assembly: GCF_029890125.1. Classification (NCBI taxonomy): domain Eukaryota; kingdom Metazoa; phylum Chordata; class Actinopteri; order Cypriniformes; family Leuciscidae; genus Rhinichthys; species Rhinichthys klamathensis. The sequence goes on from NW_026606758.1 coordinate 387,703, forward strand.
AATAATGTAACAAATGTATAATAACACTGTAATAAATGTATAATTACATTGTAATAAACATATAATTACATTGTATTAAATATATAATTACATTGTAAATGTATAATAAGACTGTAGCAAATGTATAATTACATTTTTTTCACTACTTTTTCAAAAAGAATCGCTACTTTTTCAAAAAGAATCACTACTTTTTTCAAGAATCGCTACTTTTTCAGAAAAGAATCGCTACTTTTTTAAAAAGAATAATGTAACAAAATAATAATGTAACAAATGTATAATAATAATAATGTAACAAATGTATAATAACACTGTAATAAATGTATAATTACATTGTAATAAACGGATGATAACACTAATGTATAATTACATTGTAATAAACGTACAATTACATTGTAATAAATGTATAATAACACTGTAATAAATGTATAATTAAATTGTAATAAACGTATAATTACATTGTAATAATCATATAATTACATTGTATTAAACGTATAATTACATTGTAATAAATGTATAAGACTAACAAATGTATAATTACATTATTTTACACTACTTTTTCAAAAAGAATCACTACTTTTTCAGAAAATAATCGCTACTTTTAAAAAAAGAATAATGTAACAAAATAATAATGTAACAAATGTATAATAATAATAATAATATAACAAATGTATTATTACACTGTAATAAATGTATAATTACATTGTAACAAAAGTATAACACTAATGTATAATTACATTGTAATAAACGTATAATTACATTGTAGAAATGTATAATTACATTGTATTAAATGTATAATTACATTGTAATAAATGTATAATAAGACTAACAAATGTATAATTACATTATTTTACACTACTTTTTTTTCAAAAAGAATCGCTACTTTTTCAAAAAGAATCGCTACTTTTTTACAAAAAGAATAATGTAACAAAATAATAATGTAACAAATGTATAATAATAATGTAATAAATGTTGAATTACATTGTAATAAACGTATAATAACACTGTAATATATAATTACATTGTAATAAATGTATAATAACACTGTAATAAATGTATAATTACATTGTAATAAATGTATAATTACATTGTAATAAATGTATAATTACATTGTAATAAACGTATAATTACATTGTAATAAATGTATAATAACAACCTTGAAAGAAGCGCTACATTTCTCGAAAAGAATCGATACTTTTTTTACTTCAGAAGTAAACAGTGTAGCTGACTTAATGTTTAGCTGACAGAATGTTTATTTTTAAATCACAATTTTTAAACCACAACCCTCTCTAATGTCAGAATGTTTATTTTTAAACCACAACTTCAATGTGTGCTTCTTTTACAGATATATTTAACGATATCTTTTGCATTTCTAATCCAAACAATGTCAAACTCGGCACTGCACTTACTTGTGCCCGTAGCAAATGCCTGTCAAGTTTGAAATCCATCGGACTAACGGTTCGAGAGATATTCGATTAACAGACAGACAGACACACACACAGACAGACAGATGTTCCTGTAATTTATAGATAGATAGATAGATAGATAGATAGATAGATAGATAGATAGATAGATAGATAGATAGATAGATAGATAGATAGATAAGAAATGTTTCTTGAGCTCCAAATCAACATAATATAATGATTTCTGAAGGATCATGTGACACTGAAGACTCGAGTAATGTCTGATGCAATTTATTTACATTTTAAAATCTATTTTAAAAGTAGAAAAGTTATTTTAAATTAATGATTTAATTAATTAGGCTTTAGCTGTATTTCTGGTCAAATAAATATATTATATATATATTATAAAATCTTACAGACCCCAAACTTTTAAACTGTAGTGTATGCTTCAATTCCAGCGTCTGTAATATTGCCATATAACATCTCAAAAGTTATGTTTTGGTTTTTCTTTATCTCATTAGATGTATGCAATAAATATTTCAATGCTACATGTTGTCGATTAATTTTAGTTACATTAATTCAGTGTAGTAAGTCAGTGCTCAGATGACAGATATGATATGCCATAGTTTAACTACTGCATGTACCTGTTTTTTAAATTCATAGATAACTACATTCATCTATTAAGCACTGAACTAGAAATACAACTGGTTTTTATTCCAGAAATCTTGTCACCTTACATCTCCACACAGGTGCAAGGGAAAATTGAAATGAAACGGGACAGTTTGGCAGAGTGTAAGAGAGGTTGTAGAAATGGACATGTAGCACATTTGCACTTGTCTCTCTAGACTCGGGTAGCAATGAAGAGCTCCCAGGGTGAACTGCCAATAAAGACATCAAGGAGAAAAAAATCTCTCTCTTTACTATCTCTGTATATACATCTATCTTCATACCTTCTTCTCTTTCCCCCTATGCTTCATTACTCTCTGTCTCCATTGGTTCTCTTTCATCTGTCTGTCTCTTCTTGCCAGGACGGCTCTCTTGCCTCTGCTGGCAGACAGACTGGGCTGAAAGCAAAGGACATCTGGATCTAGGTCTGTGTGTGAGAGAGAAAGGATAAGCATGTGAAATCAAACAATCACTAAACAAGGTTTGTGGTTTTGTTTGTTCTGATATATGTCAGAGTTTGTATGTGTTTGTAACATAAGAGTGTTTATATTTATTAAAGAGAGTTACCATTTAGTTTCTATTTGGTTACAGGATTCTTGTACCAAACCTGGATTTATGTCTGAGGCAGACAGATAGTTTACGCAGAATGATTTAGACCTGCTTAACAGCACCCGACAGAGATTGTCACAATTAGGGTTACTGTAAAGCGATGGGTGCAATAAAAACAGTGCTGTATCTAAATAAGTAGGCCAAGTTACTGGACAAGTTAAAACAGTTGAAATACAGTCAAAATACAGTCACTATTGTTTAAGTAAGAAGTGTTGTTTTAGTCTTTTATTTAGTTAGATAACTGTATCTTCAAAAAGCTTGAAATATTTGCAATGGAGAAATCCAAAGTTCGCGGTCATCAACATGCATATTCATATAACATGCATCAACTCTGCTATTATGAGGCTTTACGATGACAAGACGCCCACTAAAACACTGCTAAATACAGGGGTGGGGGCCTATGCATGACAACTTTGTCCCAAACCCAGAGAATTCAAGCTAATTCTGGGTTTACCTCTAAACTTTCATTAATAGCTGTGCCAGATCTGATGTGGAAGTGGCTCGGGAGCGTAGACCATTGAAGTCCAGCCTGGAATGTGATGGGGAATGCAGTTGGTTTCACATTACTTTCACTTTTAAATCTGCATATACTTTTCCATACACTCTCAGAAAAAAAGGTACAAATGTTGTCACTGGGAAGGTTCCCTTTAAAAAGGTTCTATGTACCTACATTTAGGTACTAATATGTACACTTTTGGTACCAATATGTACCTTTGAGGTACTTATGCACTCTTTTGGCACAAAGGTGTACCACAAAGGTGTAGCTTTTAAAAGGGTACTGCCCCAGAGACAACTTTTGTACCTTTGTTTCTGAGAGTGTATAGACAGCCCGTCTGAAGTCAAGTTGACAATGGAGGATAATGCTCCATCCTGACTGTACTCTCCAAGAGAACTAGACTTAGATCAAGTATTTATTAGTTATTATAAATGAGATAATATTTTAGCATTTTTTATTATTTGAAATTTTATATTAAAACATTTTATTTCATTTGGCGCCTAAATTATTTAAAACTAGCCTGCATTTCTCACTCATCTTTTCACAGACTTGATCATTACACAAGAAGTACCTTAATCAAAAGATAAACTAAAAGCCAAGAGGGATACAATCCAATTAATTTCCATTAAGCTATGGAAACATTTTCTTCTGAATGTTCTCTGAACATTCAAAACGTCCAATTAATTTTTTTTTTTTTAAACGTTTTCTTCTTGGTTATGCAAATGTTAGAGAAAACATTAAGGGAACGGTCCGTTTTATAATTTCGCAAACGTTATGGGAACACTACTTTTGTAATGTTCTCTGAACGGCCTGAAACAAGTAGCAACATTTAAAAAGCTTTAGAGGAAGGTCCAACTAAAACGTTTCAGTAAAGACATCTGTACGATGTACTGTATGATTAACATTTTTGCGCTGTTGGTGCAATGCAATAGCCTCGTGGGCAGCACACCGACATATAGCGCAGTTGCACTTCGGGCGTCCCGAGTTCAAGTCCCGGCTCGTGGACTTTTCCCGATCCCACCGTCGTGGCACTCTCATGAACTCACTCAGAGGCCCACACAGAAGAAGTTGAATAGTCGTTATTTTTGTTTGTTTTTGCGCACAAAAAGTATTCTCGGTGCTTGATAAACTTAAGGTTGAGCCACTGTAGTCACTTGGACTATTTTAACAATGTTTTTACTAACTTTTCTGGGCCGGCAGAATGAAATTACATAGAAGCCTATGAAGGAGTGAGCCAGCTCTCAGATTTCATCAAAAATATCTTAATTTGTGTTCCGAAGATGAACGAAAGTCTTACGGGGTTGGAACAACATGAGGGTGAGTAATTACTGAAAGAATTTTTGGGTGAACTAACCCTTTAATCTTTCCTCAAAGTAGTGAGAACGACAGACAATCTGCATTAATAGACATAGTTTTAGGTAATAGTGGCCCACAACTGATTAGCAGAAGTATTTCAAGTAAGACAGTAATAATATGAGTCAACCAACCAGTTAGCAGGAGACCTAACTGTTACACAATATAAAACTCATAACTAAGTATTTTGAACACCATCTTTCAAGAGCAAGCGGTTTGCAAATCCTGCATTGAACTCAGCTGAAGTGTTCGAGGGGGTTCAAGGTTTCCCTGGTGTCTGGGCGCGCAATAAGTGGGCGGGCAATATGCTAATGTTTCGTCTTAGCGTTACAACGAAGCGGCTTATGACTCATTTGAAAAACGATTCATTTCATTGACTCAGAGTCGACTCTTACTTTTGAAAGACAATAACTTTATATACGGTGCACTTTCAGATTTAAAACTTTGCAGTATGTTTTCATTCACTTCATTTTATATATATACATTATATTCATATTACAGGAGGAACATTTCTCCACAACGTTGAGAGAACCTTGCCAGAATGTTAGCCAAAGTTCTGAGAACGCTCCCTGTTAGCTGAGATGCTATTGCAATATCATGTATTTTATTATTTGCAGAATAGAATTTTATATTTGCATCTAAAAAAGTGTTCTTAATATTCCCACAACTGTCTGAATCCATCTAGCTCCGCATTCAAGAACAGACTGTATGTTGTAGCCTGTGCCCTGACTGAGAAGCAGCTCAGGCCCAGGGTAGGTGTTGCTGGGATATTTCACCATACAAGGGTGAAAACCAATTGTTTCGCTGGCATAGTCGCCTTAGGGATTAGCAATGTCATTAGCATCCATGAATTGCAGAAGCCGTCCATTGCTTATTGACTCACACTTTGCTCATTAAAAAAGAGTCAGCCTTTAGCTCTGCCCTCTCTCTTTCCTTCCCACTTTCTTCCTCTCATTAAACAGCATTCGGCTAATGGGCCAAAACCCCACTATCCCCACCATTGCTGGCCACCGCTGTGCCGGGGGGAGAGGAGTGAACTAGAGCACTCACACCCATATCCAACTGTCAAGCACTTCTCCCATCTTCTCCCTCCCAAAGGAAACACCTCTGTGACCAGAGCACACCTGAAGTCCTTTAAAAACGGTCATTTAATGATGCTCCACAACTGCAACTGTGTTTTTTTTAAGGAGTTTGAGTTTGTGGTGGAATAAGTGTATTCTCGAGAGATGCTCTGGTGAATAGAGGGACAATTACTGGTGTTTTGGAGTGCAGTGAAAGCAACAGAAGTCATGCAATAACAAAGCTTCTTCAAGTAAAACCTGTGGGACCATCTTCTGAGTGCAGAATGGCTTTCTGTCTGATCAGAGAGATCATAATTTATAGCCATTTAATTGATAGCAATTAAACAGATAACTGACCACCATACACCATATCCTAAAAGCCAAGTTAGATTGTTGTCCATACTCTGAGCCTACTGTTATTTGCAGAATGAAGTGTTTGTGAGGGAAAATCAGAGGATTTTTTTTCTCTTCTCTGGCATTACTCCATGACTAAGTGTGTGTAAGGAGGCAGATGGTAATTACTGCAGGGATCAGTCGTTCTACAGTGCAGTTCATTAAGACATCGAGTGTGTTTACATGTACAACAAAAGCTGATAACTATCAACAACCCATTCATTACAAGAACCCACCAACACAAGAAAAATGTGTGAGATTTTGACATTTGGAGTTTTCTCCAGTCTTGACATCAATACCAAAACAAACGTTTACATACAAAGTGAAATTGAGGTAATGGGCAAAACAGGTGTAAAAACGGGTTATGCTTAAACTATTTAAATCTTTCCCACAAAACAACATAAAACAAAACATTGTTTGCACTTTAAATTTAAAATAGTTACATTTGTGTAACATTTTCCACTCAGGTCACAAAAATTGTTTACATTTTTCATGAAGATCATGATCATATTTCAAGTAGTAGAGATGTTTTAACACAACATCTTATCTCTAAACTTATTAGCATATGGCTTTGACCACAACTTGATGGAGATTTATGTCACAATAATGTGTCATTGCATTGCATTTCAATACAATTCAAAGATTTTTTGAAGGATTTAGAGAAAATGATAAAGCACGTGTAAGTGAGGAAATCTCATGTACTATGCACAGACTTTAGACAGCAAGATTTTCATGAGTGGACCTGTTTATTCAGTGGTCACATTCCCAGAGTTTAGTACCACTCGAAGGAATATCACGATACAACCAACAACTACCTGGATGACCATCTGGAACAACACTACTATCAAACCCATCCCGGACCCTATACTATGCAATATCATTTACTCAAGGAAAGTTAAAATTCATTATTTGGCCTTTTTTAAATATTCATATTTAAATATTCAACATTCAAATTTCACTTAAGTACAATGACAATGTGTATTTTGATCCATCAATAAATTTCCCAAATGGTAATTCAGCTCTTTGTATGTGATGGTGAGCTTTATTGAAAGTGCAAGGAAAGCAAAGGCTTTGTTATTACCTCTAGAGGGAGTGGATTTCTGTGAGCTGTGTTTGATTTTTTAAATGTAATATGCATGTTACCGCTTTTGCGGCAGCATCCATTGAAAAGAACAATGTGCTCATCATATTCATCACGCTAACATTAATTGATGCGATGAAAGCATTCTATAAAGTCTATTCCTAAGCTACAAAAATGTTAATAATATAAACAAAATAATTTTCTAATTTTAATCTATTCACATTTAGCCTTTAACCTTTTCTGTGCTATAATAGAAATATCTACATGTTCAAAAATATGCAAGCTGCACACAATAGCGCGTGCGCATTTGTCGAGACCCATGGTCTGTCCACTGCTTTAATGTTTTCATTGCTTTCATCTGAAGCATTGTGTTGGGACGGAGGGGCGTTCCTGAACATTCATCGTACAGCTGCTGGTTGGTTGGGGGGCAGGTTCAGACACACCCCCAGGGAAAGAGGAAATGAGGGGTTGGTCTGAACACACTGACATACTCACTCATTCACCCCTGAAATCACCTAATCGTCCTTATTAGTTCAGTGAATGTTCTGCCAAAGGCTCTGCGAAGCAATTTCATCTCACTTACTAATATATCTGCGTCCTGCTCTGATGTGTTTATTTCCTTACACTAAAATGAAGGAATGAGTGTAAAAACACCTGGCAGACTTTCATTGACCCAGAATAGCACTGATAATCATCAGCATGTGTCAAAAGTGCAGTGCAGGAAAGCATGAAAAGTGAATGTAGTGCAGCAGACAGAAAGCCAGCAGGTCTTACATGTGTCAGTGTGAGTATTTACATGAGCGTGTTAAATATCCTGTCTAATGCATGATTTGTGAGCTTTTGTTTTACACCTAAAGGCAATGAAGGGGAAATTGAGTTGGCCTGACCTACACAACAGGCCCAGCAGGTATAAAACATTTCTGTATGTGTGAAAATGTGATATAAATGATTGTATTTTACACCCAAAATGGTGTAATCTGTTTAAATGCATATTCAATGATCTGGTCAGTAGTTATGAATCACGTCTCATAAATTCTGTTGGAAGAATTGTGAGGTATGTGTTTAAGGAGACAAACTTCTCAGCACTGCCATATGGCTCATATACTCTGAGATGAACAGACATAATTTCAATTATGATCATGAAATTAAATGATTTCTCTTCCCAGCAAATCGATAACAAATCCATTTCATTTTACATCATTGATAAGACAACAAATGCATGACAGCATAACCAGTGATACCATCATCTGTTTCTCATTTCAAGGTAATTAAGTGCATTTCAGCCCTCTTTATTGATTTTCGCTTTCCACATCATGCTGTCCTCGTAACGATAATTTCAATAATAAGGTAATTTTATCAGCCTATGAATGTTTTGAATGATTCATTTTATCTAAAGAAAAATTGAATTATGTGTATGTATTTATTATATCAGTAAGTGATCTTAACATGTAGGGAAAAACATTTTAGTGGAAAAATTACCAAAATGATCACATTATCCACCTTTATGGACACTCAGTGGATGTGGTTAGTCTGATACATTCATGATAAGTGGTTGCGTATATTGTAAGTTTGCTTCAGAGGTGTTTTTACAAACAGTCAGATCTTTGTCACTGAGACAAGTAGCCTGGAGTAACAAAATAGCTGGAACAATAGAGATGGCTATCCTAGGTGGACATATCTGATCAAAGGGGTTTAAAGATCAAATGCTCACCAACTGTTTGGCATTCCTTGTCCAGCTCCTTTTGAAGTCTTTTACCGTCCACCTTCAAGGCAATTGTTTTCGTATTGCCATAAAATGTAAAAAATACTATTGACAAACAACTTATTTATTTAGATGGCGTTCTTCAGCAGTCATGTCTGGAATGGACAGCATTTTTGGTTTCATTTGGAATTGACAGATGGTAATAAGTATGGGATCACAGACTGTTTGCGGCTTTGTGTATATAATAGAGTTGAAAAGGTCACTGATTATTGTTCTTTTCCGTGAATAAAACTGACGGTCATGGTTGTTTTCATGACTGCTACAGATCTCCACGTCTATGAATATTGCAGTGATTTCACTCCAGTTATCCATGACACTAAAGTTTTCATTCAGGCCTCTAAACTAGTATCAGGAACTTATCAGTGCATGCAGAATTGTCTAGACAATCTTAGTTAAAGTGATAGTTTAATAATTAAAATTATTCTTTAACATCGTTCCAAACACAAATGAGGATATTTGGAAAAGTTCTGGTAATACTTTACTTGGAGCCCTTATGTTTAATGCATTATATAAATATTCATAATATACATTGTAATGTATTATATCTTTTCATAAATAATTGTAACAAAAGTTAAAATGCATTGTAATATTTGCAGATTTCTTGTTACATCTTGGTTGTTTGTCATGTGTTTTTATACTTTCTAAAATTGTATAAAATGAATAGATATAATGTATTATAACTGTGGTCACAATTATGCATGGTATCATGCATTATAAGATGCATTAGAAGGCATAACTAATGCAAAAAAATACTTTCATAATGCATTACACATAAAGGCTTAAAGTAAAGTGTGTCGAATTGTTTTTGTTCAATGTACAATGGAAGTCCAGTGTTGTTTCAGACCCCATTGACTTTCATTGTGCAAAAATACTTGAAACATAATTGAAGTAAATGATGACAGATTTTTTAAGATTCTTTAAGCCTTTGAGCCGGTCTTTCCAACCTTTGCTCCAAAAAGATACAAAACATAAAACTGAAATCAGCATCTACACTAGATAATAATTCCATAGTTTCCAAATATGAATGGTCTCTATTTATCATATTTATTTGGTTTGGTTAGATGAAGCACTTTCTGAGAAATATTTTGACTTGGCTTACAGTACGATGCTCATCGCCATTAATTTATTATAGCGAAAATATAACTACAGACAGCAATGATAAACCCAGTCTATGCTGAATCACAATACACAAGCAGTGATGATTGTGATTATTAAGCCGAGTTAAATCACTTTTCCTTCTGAATGTTTGTCATGGGTGGTCAGCTGTAATCAGTTTACCTCCTGATTTTCCACGGATGTTAAGACGGCTGGCATGCATTTGCAAACAGTTCTGACACTCGTTCTGTTTAATCTGCCTGTAAAACTATTCTCATGGCTTCCATACAGAAGAAAACAAAACATTCAGTTTTAATCCACAAGGCCTCAGCTCCCTCCTCATGCGATTTACCCACAACTCCACACACACACGGTATAAGATTTATGAACCTAAAGCTCTTCCAATACTCGAAAATACCAGATAAACTTTTTCTCATTTGGCTCTAATTTGGTCACGCAAGATAACACTGACATCCGAAAGCCTTTAAAATGCATTCCTGTAAGGAGTTGGCATCAGCGTTTCAGCACCTTGTGCAATAATTATTTCCAATCTGGAGCTGTTCCCAATGCACTGATCAATTCAGTATTCTTGACTAGCTAGGATGCATTACACTTTTTTAATGTTTTAAAAATGTCTCTTCCTCCCTTCCTTTCTGAGGGTCCTGCCAATCCCTGGAAAGAGAAAGAGAGAGAGAGAGAGAGAGAGAGAGAGAGAGAGAGAGAGAGAGAGAGAGAGAGAGAGAGAGAGAGAGAGAGAGAGAGAGAGAGAGAGAGAGAGAGAGAGAGAGAGAGAGAGAGAGAGAGAGAGAGAGAGAGAGAGAGAGAGAGAGAGATATGAGAAGTCTGTGCCTCTCCAGGACTGGCACGGGCCCGGTTCTGGCACAGACCCCTCTCATTTGCTTTTATGCCAGTAATTTGCATCTCCAGTGTGCCAGCAGCTGGGCCTGACATCCTTCAAAGCTGGGAAACCATCTCTCAAGCACAAATAAGAATTAGAAGGGCGAATAAACATATACACATATCATTGATAATTACATTATAACACTAAAACAATACATTTGATTGCATTGCTGCATAAATATGTAAATAATTTACTAACACTCTGCCAAAGTATCTGTATTCATTGACTCGGATGACTTTTCTTCATTACAAACATTACATGGCAAGTTAGAAATTCACGTGAATAGATATTCTTTACAAATATGAAAAATTCCCAATTGTCATAAACTGTTTTTGTATGCTTGTTTGACACAGGTAAGTTTCAAACACCTACATAAATAAGGATAATATTTGTGATGTTAATGTGTAATGGTCCCGCTAATGGTCAATGTGTTACATAAATATATTTCCGTAACGCTTTAGAATACTGTTCCTTCATTAATGAATGACACAGGAACAAATGAGTAACACACTATTAACATTCTAGTAACTAACTAACAAGAAACTCAGATTAACGAATTAGTAGCACTCAAATGTGGTAGTTTACTATTAGCTAATCAGTAACTACTATTATTCATACCTCACTGAAGACTACTAAGAACTATATACAGGTTTATAATTAATATTAATAATGCATAATGTATAATATAAGGTAATGGTAACCCATTAGTAATGATTCAAGTGTTACTACATCCTTCTAAAGGAACTACGGATAATTTGGACCAGTATAAAAAGTGAAAAGCTTGATAAATTGACTGAAGTCATTGTACGTTTTTGAGGTTTTTGTAAGGTTTTGGATAGTAATAACTCAAGTGTTACTACATCTTTCTAAAGGAAGGAACTACTAATTATTTGGATCAGTATTCTAAAGTGAAGATCAAGGGAACACATTAGTAATGACTAAAGTGTTGCCAAATCCATCTGAAGGAATTACTATTACTATTCAAAATCTTACAAAAATCTCAAAAGGTTTCAATGACTTCAGTCAATATTAGGTATATGTTTTTCACTTTAGAATACTGATCCAAATAATTAGTAGTTCCTTTAGAAGGATGTAGTAACACTTGAGTCATTACTAGTGGGTTACCGTAAATTATGCATCATTCATGTTAATTATGAACCTGTAGTAGTTCTCTGGGAGGTATGAAAAAAATAGTAGTTGATTAGCTAATAGTATAGCTAAAACTACCACGTTCAACTAAGCGCTATTACTTACTAATTTGTTAATCAGAGTTTATTGTTAGTTAATAGTAGTTACTAGAATGTTAATAGTGCGTTACTCATTTGTTCCTGTGTAGTTATTCATTAATGAAGGAACAGTATTCTAAAGTGTTACCCGCATATTTCCTTTGTCCTGGGCTATAATGGAGGAAATGTTCAATAGATTTGAGGTATATGCCTATATGCAGAACCTGATTTCACCATGTGCAACATGCTCCTGGATCAACATCTGAATAACATTCCAATCAACCAATCAGATTTGAGGGACAAGTTTACAGTTTATGTCAAGTTTAGGCTTACAACCAGGGTTAGGTGCTTCTACGTCGGTGTTATTCACCAATCATTTCCTTCTGATTTTAGGGATAACTTAGGGTTAGGTTTAGGGGTAGGGATATGGTCAGGATTTTTGGACTAGAATGTTGTTCCAGAATCAACCAAATATGTTGACCACTGGCAAAATCAGGACGTGCACGCCCATACTATATTTTAACAAAAAAAAAATTCACAGTAAAGCAGCCGCATAGTAGATCTGGCAGTTTGAGGTGTGTGCAGTGTTAGATTTGGACCACATTTTAATTAGTGCTCCTAAAGACTGAAATCTCTATCACGACCTGAGTGTTAAAGTTTTTTTTAACTACCGAGAAAAATGTGGTAGTTATTTTAATGATTCACAGGTAAAGGCCAATTATAAGGCAATTGAGTCCTCATTAGGGCAATTTCATCTGTGCAAGCTTCTGCAATCTCAGGGACTGTGCAAAATAATTAATTTCTGCACTTAGAAATAAAAATATCTACATTTTAATGTAGGTTAAGCAGTTAAATGAGAGAATGGTTAAGGTCCAAATCATTTTGCAAAGAACTACATCTCCTTACTTATGCCCTAAGAGTCTTTGACCTTTGTGGATTTATCGAATAATTATAACAAATGTCACACATAATGCTGTTAAATGTCCCCTTACCGATCTGTGAACTAAGGTGGATACAGTCCTAAACTATTATGTGTTGAACTTAGTAGAATATAATAATGATGTAGACAAATTTAAAGGAATAGTTGACAAAATGTTTAATTCTTATTTATTCGCCTGCGTGTTCTTTAAAAATGTCAAGAAAATGATTAAGTGATGATGACAGAGTTTTCACTTTACCTTTGCCCTAAAAAAATAAAATAAAATTGGAATCACATAGCCTATCTGCAACAGAATTTACTCTTTCCAGCCCTTACATTTTATTCTATGCTGCAATATCCCACATGCTTTGTAGAGTGAAAAGTGAAAGAAAGATGCAGAACGAGTGGTTGAAAAAGATGAGAGAAACAGAGAGCACATAATGCCTTCTAAGAGGCTGCCAGCTCCTTCCCCTGTGATAAGCTCAGTTTGAAATCACAATGGTGTCTCCAGACCGTTGCGTTAACCCCTCTACAGGCATCTACGTATGTCTGCACTCTTATCAAGGCTGGCTGGCTATATCACACTCCAGCTCATTATCGACACACTCTCGAAAATGTGTTTATATATCCGACGCTCAGGAACCTCCTGCTGGTGTTTAGAACAGCCTCATGTAGATGAGAATATGTGCGAGTGTGCCAGAGAATGCAATTTGATACAGAGCGCTGAGGCTTTTTCCTGAATCATGAAATCGATCTAGTGAATGTCCAGAAACACCAAAACTTGTGTTTTGTGCTGTAGCTGTACATGTAATCTGTACTGTTGAAACTATGCTCTGTGGTCCGAAAATGATTTTCAAGCATACACGGACAATAAATTGTCAGTTCCCCACATTTCTGTGCTTATATAACAAACAAACTAACTTTGTGTAGACATAAACGGGATGCTCATAGACACCTGGTTGGAATATTATAATTCTGGGATATAATAATGGAATGAGGGTTTTAAGGATGTCAGAAATCTGTTTATTACCGATAAGGGGAGTGTTGTTTATTCCGAGTGAGTTTAAGCGCAGCAGAGACAAAGTGAAGCTTCATTTATGTGCTAATGTGGGGAGAGAGAGATAAAAGAGTGGAGAGTGATCACTCTATATGCCAGCCACAGCCTTTTGAACATCTGAAAGAGCAGGAGTTCAACTACAGCACCTGCCACACAGCCACAGGTTTACCACAAACTTCAACTGTAAACATCCTGGATTTCAGAAAGTAGCGCGAGTAAGGAAATAATGACTTTGGCAATGTGTGTGTATGTGACATCCAGATTGTTTGACAGCCCCGCAAACTGTACTGAAATAACACATATTAAACAAAAAACTAGAGCCATGCCCATTAAAGATTTCCAAATGCATACGTAATCGTTACAATAGTAAGTACCCGGTACATGTTATTTAATATTACTCAGTACTTATTTGAGTATATGTCACCTTAAAATAAAGTGTAACCGAAAAGTTTATAATTTATTCACCCTCATGAGGTTTCAGACTTAAATGAGAATATTTAATACACTACTGTTAAAATGTTTGGGGTATGTACGATTTTTAAAAATAAAAAAAATAAAAAAGAATTTAATAGTTTTATACAGCAATAAGTATCATGGTTTCCACAAAAATATTAAGCCGGAACAACTGTTTTCCACATTGATAATAATAATAAATGTTTTTTGAGGAGAAAATCAGCATATTAAAATATTTTTTTTAAGGATCATGTGACACTGAAGACTGGACATCACAGGAATTATTTATATTTTTTAAATATATTTGAATAGAAAACAGTTTTTTTTTTTTTTATATTATTACTTTTTTAGTGAATTTTTGGTAATAAGAGACAAAAACATTTCGAAATATTACCGACCTCAAACATTTGAATGATAGTGTACATTTTGAAGAATGTTACAACTGTTTTTTTTTACGTTCCACTGAAGAAAGTAAGTCATACCAACGCTATCTCACGACCAATTCGTCAGAATTTGACGAGTGATTAAAAGATGGCTAATTCGTACGAATTCGTATGACCTCACTCGTACGAATTTGTACGATTTGTCTAAACCCACGTGATGGGTAGGTTTAGGGGCGGGGTCAGGGGTAGGTCATTCGTAGGGCAACTCGTCAAATATGTACGTTTTAGCTAAAATCGTACTAATTCGTACGAGTGAGGTCGTACGAATTGTTACGAATTAGCCATCTTTTAATCACTCGTCAAATTCGGACGAATTGGTCGTGAGATCGGGTTGGTCATACAGGCTTGATATAATATGAAGATGAGTAAATGATGATAGGTTTATCATTTTCGGATGAACTGTCCCTTTAAGTTGCACTATGATTTTAGGTTAAAAAGTGTTTGTCTACAATAATGTGGCAGAAATCACCTGTTCACATGTCTAGATTTGATCAGTCCAATCAATTTACTTTTGTTTTGCTTTAAACTGAATAAAAAAATCAAAAAAGTCTTGACCCTTATGTCACTTGAAACCGTCAAACAAATCAGTTATCATAAAAATCTTCTGCTTCTACTTCCCAGGTCCCCTTGTGTGCCAAGCAAACCTATACCACTAGACTGTCATGCACTTTAAAATAGAATTAATATATAAACCTAGGGCATCAAGAGAGCCAGGCCGGTCAGTGAACAGCACCAAAAATAGGTTAATGTTGCCCCTGAATAGTGTGTTATGCCATCTATTTAAACCTCTATTAATCTTTGTGATTTCAGTTCTCAACCCTATGAATTCTGTAGACGTATATGAGTAAAGTGATGTCATATTTATTGCTAATCGCTAACCGTAATATGGCAGGGGCCCCTTCAGCCAATCAGTGTAGTGGTCCCACAGGGAATTCAGCTCAAGCTAGTGTGTGTAATACAGTCATACCTCATTACCTGTGTTGGTCATCAGAGCATTCCCTGCAATGAATGTACCTACAAGCTCATAAATACACATGCAGGTCTTTGCTTCAGAAGTTTAGCAAATCCAGCCTTTAGTTGTGTCCAACGTTTCCAGCTAATCGCGACAAACCCTTCTGATGTAAGAGTCTATATTAAGAGGATAGTACAAATGCTCTCTGAACAACTTCCATATGCTGTTGAAGTACTAAAACAATCCATCTATGGTTTTCCTCGTCTTGCAAACGCAATAAGCTTTCAAGACATTAGTAGCTCAGTTTTCCTTCCCCATGTACAGTTTGACTCAAAATGACAGCTTTGACAAATAGATGTTTTCACAACTTTTATATACCAGTATTAATCGTAAACCAGCGCACTTTGCACTGTGACAGTAATTGACTAGGTATTAGGTTCAGAGGGTTTTCCTGAGTGATCAGTTTTCTGTGCAGCATAATTCCCTCAGATTAGGGAATTAGAGGTGGATGATTCATTTAAATGTTTCTGTTTGAAGCCATGGCAACCATCATTGCTTTCTTACTGCTCTGAACTTAGCCTAAAAATTGTCAAGTTTTGCTCAGACTCTAAGTCAAAGCGAAGGGTTTATCACAGTACTGGAATACTTGATTCTTGACAAAATTATTTACATTTATATATATTTCAGTCACAAAAAGACAGCGGAAAGAAACCAGATGGAAAAAACAACCAATTCTTGCTATTGCTCTAATAGTTCCCATATTAGGGTTGTTATAAAAAATAAATAAAAAGAACCTGTTTAGTGGCTGAAGTTCAGAGAAGGGGCAGTCCAAGTCACAGCGCAATGGCTAAGAGTAGTGCATAGGCATTGCAAGAATTTTTTAATTTCCTGTTACTCAATAATTCAGTTCTCGTTAGGGCCAGGGGACAGCATCCTGTGCGGTATGCTTTTGTGATCAGCTCAATCCATCCGACAGACACTGCCCCAAACCAGCTTTCATTCACAGCCATGAGTCCATCCGCCCCTCGGCTCTCCGTGACCTCTCTACCACACTGGGAAAGAATGTGTCTGTGTGTTCGGTTTCCTCAGCTGACTTCCCTCTCACTAAATTGTCATTAGTACATCCTCCTGGACATTTATGAGCTTATTGTGATGAGCTGAATTGGTTCGGCTAGCATGTTTCTTTGTTTTCTTTATATTTCAGTAGATAATGACAGCAGAATCAGCTTGAATGCGCAAGCGAAGTCTGGACTCCTGACGACTCTGCTAATGTTCCCTCTTTCTTTTCCTGTGCTCGTGGCTGTTTAAGGTCAGATGAATCACTCTCCATCCCAGGTGTTTAACCGATGGTTATTGCTTTTAACCTCAGGCTAAACTGGGAAAATGTAGGTTTAAAACAGTTGTCTTATGTTGTAAGATAATGGTGGATACGAATAGTCTTGAAAGATCACACATATGACAATAAGGATCAGAATTTGTAGTAATTTAAATCCTTTCTTCAGTCTTGATGGCTTTGTGACTGTCCAAACAGATGTAACATGGAAATAGTAATGGACATTGTGAACTTGAGTGGAGCTGGAATCTTTTAAATGAATCTTTTAAAGAAGATGAGAGATGGTTTTACAGCTAAATTAACTAAATTTTAGCACTGTTGCTCTGTTAGTGTTGACATACTTGCAATACTCGGGAACAGACCAACCGACAGGAACAAGCAGGATTTAGATCAGATCTTTGTACTTCGGCAGCTGCAGAAAGAAATAATTAAATGTGGACAACGAACCAACCATCATTGTCTTTATTGACTTTAAGTTGGGATATTACTGTATCTACTGCCAGCACTGTGGAAGACACTGGAGACTGAATTCATTCCCCAGAAGATCATTAAACATCCTATTATGGATCAACAAGCCAAAAACGGATACGGAACGAATTATCAAAGTTTATAATCAAGTCTGGAGCTCAACAAGGGGACGTTGTCTCCCCGTTGTTATTTAAAATATCGATGCCATCATGAGAAAGGCTTTCCAGGGTATATGTGGAGTCCAGTACGATAAAGATCCCTTTTTAACATGATGTTTGCCGACGATAGCGCCATATACACAGACATCGATGCTGAAGCTACGAATATACTGCACATTATCGTTTGCATTGCTCATTCATGTGGCTTGAAAATAAATGCAGCCAAAACCAAAGAGATGGCAATGGATGGCTCGCAGGTCATTGTCTACCTCGAGGACACCCAGATTGAACATGTCCAGGAATTTAAATACATAGTGTCGCTATTAGTCCAGTTGAAGAAAGTGTAATCCACTGTAGAGATTCATAGCAGAATTGGACAGGCAGCCGTAGGATTCGCTTGTCTCAAATGGCGCCTGAGGAAGAATAACCAACATCTCCACTAAAATCAAGATTAGTCTCTTCTGGACCCATGTTATGCCAATTATTCTTTACGGATCAGAAAACCCTAAACCAGGCCTGAACAAGCTCGAAGAGTTTCAGATGCGATGCCTGCGACAGATACTGCGAGTATCACTTCGCGATCGTATCCGGAATGAAGTCGCCCATCAGGAACAGATACAGCAACGGTTGCTATAGTTTGGCTACGTCTCCAGAATGGCCGATAACAGATTACCATACCGATTCCTCTGAAGAAAACAACCTTCTCAATGGAAAGTCCAGTGAATGGCACCAAAGAAAACGTGGGTGAGACAAGTAGAAGAGGATTTAAGGAACCGCCGTAACGACCTCAATCAAGCAAGGTACATCGCCATGGACTGTAAAGCCTGAAAAAGCATTGTGCAGCAGGTCCGAAATGCTATGGCACCCACAGCAGCGTACTGGTTCTGTGATCAACCACACCCAGCCGCTAGCTAGGAATCGAAGAAGAAGAAGAGATACTTGCAATAATATTTACTGTCGTACCATCTGCCATGAAAGAAAGCTGGGCATGTCAATTGTCACATTTGTAACCTAATGACCAAACAAAAGCTAGACTCAGTCAACAATACACTTTCCAGCTCTCTAATCTCCATCTACATGTCACTGTCACACAAAAGTTTTGATGCAACTTTGCCTGTGTGAAGATTGACAGTTAGAACAGATCTTTATTTATGTAATTAGATCATCCTTTTAGAGAGAGACTCAGCTGTCTAAAGCAAGACGGCAATAAAGTTGAACGAGTGCAAGCCTAGGCATGGCAGCTTCACACACTCCAACAATCTGAGTCAACTCCATCTGAAAGCAAGTCAACCTTAAATTTTTTTAAATTACAATAATGACTGTCTAAACATTTATCCTTACTGAGTTCTTGTGTACATACACTTTGTCTAGACGCCGGGTTCCACCAGAGCAGAAAAAATAGCATTAGCTGGCAAGTGCAGTGCATAATATCGGTATCAAATGCCGTCATCTTCCCATACAATGTAAAGCTGATTTTGAGGGCGATCAATTAGGGTTTGCGCTGGAGCAGAAAATAACTTATGACAGTGCTAAGCTTGAGGAATGTAAGAGGGAAAATAAAAATGACACACTCACACTCTCTACAAGGCGTTGGGCATGTAATGTGGTTAAACCTGTAATGTGAAAAAGGTTGAGTAAATTCAGTTTATATGAGAATAAAACAACTGATTTTTATTTAAACAACTGAAAAATGATTCGGCCTAAACCTTAAAGTTCACAGGTAAATATCAAATTCAATTATTTCCTAAGTTTGTGAGATCACAAATATGAATGCCGTTTTTGCTTCTGAGTTGAAAACTGCCACTTTTTATTTTATTCTCTGAAGCAGAAACTGGCTTAAAATAGAAATCAAATTACTATTACCTGTACTTGGAAATGGGCCTGATTAATCTGAATATACACAATAGGTGCGTCCCAATTTGCATAATTATGCACTATTCTATGCCATTTTCTAGTTTAAATAGAGTAGTTGTTCACACTGAAAAAGTGCTCTTCAAATACCCAGGTGGTGCATGTTGGACATCTCATCCTTTCAACTTTCGCAGCTTTCCCCATGTAGCATAATATATAATAGTAAAAGTAATATATAATAGTTAGACAAGAAATGTCAAAACGTCAGTTAAGAAGGGCAAGCGACTTTCTGAGGATTTTGAGAAAATATCTCAACTTAATAAACAAAAAGTAATATTCCCAAAATGATAGAATAGCAATCCATCCATCCAAACCGCTTGTCCTATGTCGGGTCACATAAAAACTCACATAAACGTACCATGTGCAAGTATCCCTTAGATTCTCACCCATCCATTATGAACTTTAGACACAAGATTCTTGGCCTTCCTGGCATTTCCTGTAGAAGAGCTGTATAGCTTGAACCAAAATAATAAAACAACATGGCCGTCAGACACATGAAAGGAATACTACAAATCTCACCCCAATTTCCTACTAGCTTCATATCCTATGAGCACACTGCAGGGGGAGGAAGCAGCAATGACATGCTTCTATCATTACGCACAGCCAACGCCACTGGCTACAAACCACCATGTCTTTGGTCATTAGTGGACATGTCTCAACCTGAGAAAAGGAAATTATCAAAAAAGACAAAGTCCTGCAGCTTTGATCCTGGATTTATGTCATTTTAAATGCTTTATAGCATCTTACTGTCACTGCAATAGACTGATAACATACACAATGCACATTTTTACAAGTAAACACTTGATTTTACTGTCCACAAATTTGCACACACACAATCAGTCAGACAGATAGACACAAATCACGTCAACTTAAGTGTACATGTTTGTGTCAATGAAGATTCACCCCGAGCGCAGTCTGAAAGCCCTGACATGTTTGTTGTTGGACAGGTGTAGAGGCCTACAGGGTTGATGGGCAGGTTTAATCAAGTTTTGAGTTGAGATGTCAACCACAGGTGCTGCCTCAGGCCAGAACGTCCCTCTGGGCCGGAAGAAAATTCCTCATAATGTGGTTCTTTGTTTGGGGTGTAGTAGAGAATTGAGAAATATGTTCAAGCTTGATGTTTCTATGTAATCCGAATATAACAAGTGTCAGATCTAAAAAAAAAAGAAAAAAAAAAAAAGCTTTTGAATTTCGTAGTCACTTTCCTGTTGGTTGTAAACGCCATGCTGTTGTGTCCTGAACGGTTATGACAAGATCCACACAGAATGGACTTTTTTATGCTGATTTCTGCAGAATTCTGGAATGTATTAAATACAGTCAAGTCAAGTCACATTTATTTATATAGCGCTTCTTACAATACTTGTTTCAAAGCAGCTTTATAGAGATACCACAAAAATGTGTTATACTGACAACATACTGAGATTAGCCAAAATATTTAATACGCCAACATTTATTTTTTTCCAACACAATGTTTTTGACATGGTTACAAATTAAAAGTTTGATGTAATGTAATCTATGTCCAGGAATTAATATTATGTTTTCAACATTGATAATAATAAGACATGTTTCTTGAGCAGCAAATCCGAATATTAGAATGATTTCTAAAGAATCATGTGACAGAAGATTGGAGAATAATGACTGCTGAAAATTCAGCTTAGTCATTATAGGAATAAATTACATTTTAAAATGTATTAAAATAAAACGGTTATGTTAAATTGTAATAATATTTCACAATATTACTGTTTTTTTGATCAAATAAATCCAGCTTTGGTGACCATAAGCATGTTTTTTTCTGAAACTATGACCAATAAATAAATGACTTTACTGAGGCTCACAACACATACACGATTGATGAGAAACTAAAGGAACCCTTTAACCTCTAACCCTATTTT
Source organism: Rhinichthys klamathensis goyatoka (assembly GCF_029890125.1). NCBI lineage: Eukaryota > Metazoa > Chordata > Actinopteri > Cypriniformes > Leuciscidae > Rhinichthys > Rhinichthys klamathensis. Next base: position 409,332 of record NW_026606758.1, read on the forward strand.
AGTAAAAATATTCTTAAAAAAAAAAAAAAAAAAAAAAAAAAAAATAGGGTCAATTTGACCCACTGTTTATTCATTAAGTGTTAAAGAACTTAGCTTTAACAGCTGTGACAAAAAAGCTTATGTATTATGTATTTATGATGCATTTTTGACTTAATTAAAAGTAACCGTTTGTCTCTCAATAAAATATTTCACACCACAAAGCAAGTTATGGTGATATTTATCAAAACCACAGAAAAGACAAATCCACATTGACGGGAATTAACTCTATAATAATAATAATAATAATAAAAAAAAAGGCATTTTCTTAAACAAATGATAGACAAACAAGTCACAGAACCTCTCATGGCTTTGTCAACCCAGTGTTTATTGAACACCTTAATTGTTCCTTGAAGCAAACAAAAGCACATTTATTCTTCTTTAAAGTTCTTTATTTCACTGAATGCTGCTTAGGCATGCGTAGGTCACTATTTATGGTCAGGTTCAGGCCATTGTGTCAAGTTCACCTGAGATGTGAGGCTCAGGCCTAACAATGTATTTGTTTAACGCATGGCCAACAGATATCAGTGCTGGCCACAGAGCCTGACCAACCCCAGTAATGGAGACCGTAGTGACTAGCCTTTGAATTTTGATTATGTTTTATGACTCTTAATTGGACCAGGGTGACCTGTCTCTGTTTTATTGGTTCAGAGGAGGGGTAAAGGGGTGTCCTCTCTCTCTGATTGCAGCTGATTGGACAATCCTCCTGACCTCCACCTCTAAGAGACGGTGAAGACACGTCTCAAGTTCATCCTGAACCTGGGTGGCACCTGGATCGGTTTACCTACACCTGTCCAGTGGACTGAGGCTCCCTCTTCACCCTGCTCACCCCACAGCTTTTAGTCCTCACCGCACAGACTACTTAACATATCCGCATATCCCAAACACAGGTCCTCTTACCACTCTTAAACAAAACAGCAGCGTATGCTCTTTTAATGGTAAAAAGAATTTGTAAAGAAAAGTTACTGATCCAATTTTGGTGCTTATTGGGTCGGATAACAAAATCTCATTGTAGTGAGATTATAGCTTAGGTTTAGAATAAAGTATGTACGCAGCTAACAAAAATATGTTCCAGGAATGTTTTGAAACCATGTCCCATTAAGTTATGAAAACATTATTTTTCGGAATGTTCTCTGAACGTTCAAAATGTCCAGTTTTTAAAATGTTTTAAATTTTTTCTATAAACATTCCAAATCAAGTAGCAACATTTAAAAAATGACAGACGTCCAATTAAAATGTTTCTGAAAAAAACATTCCATGATCGATGTATAAATAGTAATTTTGTTTTTATGTTTTGAGAACCTTATTAAAGACCAGATAATGAACATTCTTTCAATGTTATTGGAAGTTCATAACTTTGAGAGAACCTAGCAAAACGTTCTGAGAAGGTTCCCTGCTAGCAGGATATAATTTGGCCATATGATTTTGTTGTACATTTAAAATGCTTTCTGATGGAGTTGACTCAGATTGTTGGAGTGTGTGAAGCTGCCATGCTTGCACTCGTTCAACTTTATTGCCGTCTTGCTTTAGACAGCTGAGTCTCTCTCTAAAAGGATGATCAAAGAGAGTGACGTCATGGGTGTCTATCCGCTGGTATTTTAAAGCTATGAATAGCCCCTTATTGCACTGCAGATTCTATATAGTTTAAGTACGCTTACTAAACTATAATCCATATCTTTGATTTTAGGTCTCACGTGTGCTGTGCAAAATTCTTGCTTTCTTTGAAGATGCAATGAAAACTAATGACTGTAACTCAATAACTTATCACTACAACTACATAACTGGAAATTCTGGAGTATACTACAGGTGAGTGTGAGAACATGTCTGTCAGCACTTTCATACCACAGCAATGATGGTGACTTGAGCAGTCGAAAGAATGTGCAAGCCAGGTAATGGGCATCAACCATTTCCAGACTGCAACAGTGCATGGCCACATTTAAAGGGATAGTTCACCCAAAAATTAAAATTCTACTCATCCTCAAGTTGTTGCAAACCTGTATGAATTTCTAACTTCTGCTGAACACAAAAGATGATATTTTGAAGAATTTTGATAACCAAACAGTTGATGGTCCCCATTAACTTCCATGTATATTATGGAAGTTAATAGGGCCCATCAACTGTTTGATTACCGAAATTCTTCAAAATATCTTCAGCAATATGGTTCAGCAGAAGAAAGATATTTATACAGGTTTGGAACAACTTGAGGGGGTGAGTAAATTACAGAATTTTCATTTTTGGGTGAACTATCCCTTTAAAGTTCCTAATTACATAGGAATTTAAAAAATAAAATCTTAATTAAAGCTGCAGTCCGTAGCTTTTTTTGGGTTAAAAATTATCCAAAATACATATTTGAGAAAATACATAACCAGCCAGTGTTCAAAACTCTCTGCTTGCCTTAGCTTGATTCAAATCGGTAAGCTTGTAATAATGTTTTTAATTCCAGTGGTACTGGTGGATTTCCACGGGAGATTCGAGCATGTCTTTGCGTCATTACGTCACATCTGTACACATAAAGAAGGAGTCTCGGCTAGTAGGCAATATTGAGTCATTACGTCACATCTGTACACATAAAGAAGGAGTCTCGGCTAGTAGGCTATATTGAGTCATTACGTCACATCTGTACACATGAAGAAGGAGTCTCGGCTAGTAGGCTATGTTGCGTGTGAGGATGTTGGAGGTGGAGATTTATAGCCTTTTCTCACAGCACTTGATATAATTAAACTTATCAATTTGATGGCGCATCCAGAAAGGATCAAACGACAATCACCAGTGACAACAGATTCACCCGCTGTAAAATGCAAAAGACTTCGTTCGGACTTCGGAGTGGCTACAGAAAAAAAGAGACTGCAACCGGACCCATGCGAAAACAAGGATAATATCGGAAGGACATTAATACATGTAGTCACGCAATGCTGATGTTGTTAACATTAACAATTTGAGAACAAAGTATAATTTGCACGGTTTTGCGTGATATGATAACTTATAAGCGATTGTTAGATTTAATCAGCGCGATTTACTACAATGTCAGAACCAGAACAAAGGTGGATGTTTCTTACTAGTTCAGATGACATTTTCCGGTGAAAATTCTTATGTTGGTCATACTTCCAAAAAGAATGATCTGTGATTCTGAATGCCAGTCTCCACACCGGCGCGGTGATTGACAGCTGCATACTCTCCTCAAACACTGTGTTCATCCGCGCTGTGCCGTGTCGAGGGTGTGGAAGTACAACTCACGTAAAGTTGATAATTCCGCGAATGACTGCAATTGCAGATTTCGAACAGAGATGGCGACAAAGAGGAAAAACGCCGGACTGCAGCTTTAAAGAGTTCTAAAATATTAACTACATTACAAACTTTGAGTTGAAGCAAAAATGTATTGTTTTGGACAACAACAACAACAAAAAAAACATTGCAAATGACCAATTGGAACTGCACTGATAAACACGATTTAAAACAAAATAAATAACGTTGAAACGACATGGACTGATGGCTTCAACAGAAGCATTTATTATCCATTAACAATTTCGAAGCTCACAAAGGTCTTTAAAAGTTCCTCTATGGAGAAAATGAATGGTATTTTTACTTCCAGAACCTGACTGTTGCTCTCTATGGCCTCTATGGCTGGATTCTGTTGATGGAAAGACCTTGTGGACAGAAGAAACCCTTTCCCCCCTCCTTTCCCTTTATGCTCTCAACCCCTCTGTAGATGTGATTGGTAATGGCATGCGTTTATCCTCTCTTTTATGTTGCGAACGTGATGCTAGCGTAATGTAGCATTACCTGTTGTTCTCACATGCAGAGCGGCATCTCTCTCTGTCTGTATAATAACCCTCCCTTAGGAGAGTGAAGGTTTAATGCGGCCTTATCACGTTGGGTTGTCTGGCTTGCAGTCAAGTTGAGGTTCACAAGGTGAAATGAGTTTGGCAACCTCGCCGGGCGGCGCGAGCCGCGAACACACATCCTGGTGCAGTAAGAGGGATAAAGAATGGGGAAATTGACTGCATAAGCAGGACAGATAGAGTTGTACCTCTCCTCTCTCTTGCTCTTTCTCTCTATCAAATGCTGGTCCATAGCAGATTTCAAGCCCTTAATCGCCAATCATTTCTCAATGAAACCCAAAGGAGCAGGTTTTTAATGATGCCCACTTTGTCCCCCCATAATCCCTCGCTGTTATGCACCATGAGAGAGGGATCCGTTTAAGTGGGACCGGTGTGAACACATGAGGTACCCTGCTCTGTGTCTAGACTGGTCCCTTTCTCTTTTTTCCAGTCTGTCTTGGATAATCTATATTAAATAGGAGATCATTTTTCTATTCAGGGAAGTTCAAAATAGCATGGTGCTTTGATCTTAATTGGACATATTGACTGTGATTGATACCTGATATCATAAGCGAGTCTCTCTTTTGCCTCATTAGGAACTCTGAAGTAGACTGAAAGCACATACGCACACACAACAGACCGATTCGTGACTAATAACCACCCTGAGATGGCCAGCCATGTCTCGGAGCCTCTTCACCTCCCCCTCCCCCTCTTTCGCATTCTCATTTTCTCAAACATGCACTCCCACTTTTCTAACTGGTCTCATTAATGGGAGATGATGAGCATCACTCTTGCCTCAATTAAAGAGTCAATCTCCTGCATTAGCCCCACAGAGCCGCGACCACACACGAGGGGTTCGCTCTGCACGGCCTCCCCCCGTCCAACTCCTTGCTCTGAGGCACTCAGGTGAGGAGAAGAGGGATGGACCCAGTATCATTGCTGGGTTTGAGTAAATGAGTGCTTCTCTCCTTCCCCTGTCCACCTGGTGAAACTTAAACCTGGGCCTTGATAATGATTTCAGGATCAGAGAAGTGGGGGAGGCTGAGCATAATTATGTCCTTAACTTGAGTTAAGAGAGTGGTTTATTGAATACTACGTGTAAATGAATGCAGAGTGATTGTCAAATGACTGACTTGGGCAAGATGGAAGATTGCTAATGCCAGATATATCTTTGTGTTGTTACAGGTGTTTTACCTGTAGTCAGGGTTATTATAGTTAACTAAAACCATAAAAAAATAAACGTTAACTGAAATAAAATATAAAAAAAATGTAAGCTTGTTCTATTTCAGGTTTTTTCATTTTTATTTAGCCACTAAAACTGAGATTTTTTTTTATAAAAACTATATCGACATATGAGCAAATGAGAACACGAAAAATATATTGAATGTAGTCTCTCATTCAGCTATTGAAGTTTACCCAACTATGACGACTTCCGCTTCTGCGAATCCCGGAAATGTGAAAAGGGTAAATTACTATAAAAATAAAAACTAATCCAATATATATATATATATATATATATATATACATATAAATTATAATGGCATCTCAGTAATACTAAAATAACCCTGACCCATTGTTTTTTTAATCACTTTAGCTGTGAAACTTTTTATCAAAATATTTGCATGTTACATGCTAATCAATTCATTAATCAAATTGTTAAATCAATTTAATTATTCACATATATCAAAAGCAAAGGAAAACATGTTATGCTATTGTGACAGATGATTAAATCTATGAATGGACATTACAAAAAGAAGCCACTAAATACTTTAATATATTATATTAATATATGTGTATATTTTATATATGTATGTATATATACGGTATATATATATATATATATATATAAAAAACATCAGTTAAATTGGGAGCCATATCATTTCTTCATTCAAGTAGATGGAATTGCACACACTCAACCTGATTTCATTTACATGATCTTTTCCTCAAGAACATTTTAAAGTATATGGACATGTTTGTATTGCTGATTAGCTTTAGGCGCAGTCCTCAGCCTAATCACGTAAGATTTTCCTCATGCTTTCTGGCTAACACATCACACATAAAAGCGCACTTTGGAGCCTCTCTTTCCACGCTTGGAATGGTAAACATCATTAGGTGTGCTAAGTGCAACATTTATCGACTTAGATTGGCGCAGCTATCAAAAGGAACTGAATGGTAGCCGGGGTTGGCTGGGTCTCTGCTCGCTGGCAGCAACGTTTTCAAAGAAAGGACAGAGGAATCGTTAGAAAAATAGGATGCTTCAGAAAATAAATAAAAAATCCGATAAACACTGCACAAACATGAAAGCAGACGCATTTAAAGAAGCATTCAAGAGTTGTCACAGCAGGATAAACTGTTTCCTATAGGGCCAGCGATGGCACACCATGTATTCATCATTAGGACTAAAGCGAAGTGTGTGTGTGAGTGATTGTGCAGCAAGAGAGGAAGATGGAGGATGGGAAGCGAACCAAAATGAATGACATATTGTGAAATCTTTACCTACAAAGCAGAGTCTTCCTCCATGCAAATGAGTCTTCTGCTCCCTCTTGATAAGGATCTGTTTGATGGGACACATGCGGAATATGAGGCGACTAATTCCCTTATTAGTATTCAACACGGCTGATTGGCAAAAACCAGGGAGAGCCAGGCGCAGAGCTCTTGCTGCAAAACCCAATATTGATTTGTTTAATGGTGTCAGCGAGTCAAAAATCACAAATCTCCAGTCAATTGTTTATGAGGCTGTTAGCGGGGCAATGAATGCCCCTGGTTTAATTAATAACTCATTACAGAGATGTGATTATATGCTTGAGCTCCTAATGGACCCTGTCTGTTTCACAGATTCCGGGAAAGGTGTTTTGACAGAGCCAAGGGAAGAGAATGAGGCATCTGATGCACTCAAATCTCTGTTTGTCTTCCGTGACGTCTTTGTTTGTTTTGCCTCATGACTGGTCTAGCGTCACATGCATCTCTAAATTTCACGCTTTAACAAACTCTTCAGTATGGGGATTTGGGCTCTGCAGCCCTACCCACAACAGGATGAAAATAGTAAAACAATTTAAAAAAAAAAATGCTGTTAAAGGGGTAGTTCACCCAAAAAATGTTTTTGTCATTAACCCCATAAGGCCTACTGTACCATATTTGATATGCACATTTCTAAGGCCTCTGAAAGATCAAATGATTAAAACTTTGCTGAAAAACATGTTGTACACAATCTGCATGCCTTCTGCCATCGGACTGATAGTTTATACTTTTTAGCAAGTAAAATACCTTTTTGTATAATTTAAAAAATGTCCTTCTCAGGTCGTGGTACTTTTTTCTGTGAAATGTAAGAATAACTTTTATATTGTTAGATGAACATTTGGTAAAACTTTAATTCTGATGGTCCACTTTAGACATTCTACCAACTATAAGTAACTTTGTATGTTAGCAGTCAGACTGTCTGCTTGATATCTGCTAACACTTTATTTTGATGGTCCGCAAACAGACGTTCTACTGACTATACACAGTTGTGGTCAGAATTAATGGCAACCCTGGTAAATATGATAAAAAATTGCTGTAAAAAATAAATCTGCATTGTTTATCCTTTTGATCTTTCTTTAAAAAAATTAGCAAAAATCTAACCTTTCATTTAAGTAAAAGAATTGAAAATGGGCGGGAAATCATATTATTAAATAAATGTTTTTCTCCAAAACACGTTGACCACAATTATTGGTACCCCTAGAATTTTTTACGAGTAAAATATCTCTGAACTATATTCCCATTAATATTTACTCTTTTTTTTTTTTTGCACACCAGGGTGACTAGGAACATGAAATTGTCTAGCTATGACTTCTTGTTTCACAGGAGTTTAAATATGAGGAAACACAAAGGCCAAATTCCCTTAATCATCCATCCATGAGTAAAACCAAAGAATATAGTTCTGATGTGCATCAAAAGATTGTTGAGCATCACAAAATAGAAAGTGGCTGTAAGAAAATAGCTAAAGAATTGAAAATCCCCATTTTGACCATCAGGGCAATAATTAAGAAGTTCCAATCAACTAAAGATGTTACGAATCTGCCAGGAAGAGGACGTGTGTCTATATTGCCTTAATGGACGGTGAGGAGGAGAGTTTGAGTGGCCAAAGACTCTCCAAGGATCACAGATTTGCAGAGATTACTTGAGTCTTGGGGTCAGAAAGCCAAAAAAATATATATCAAACAACCCCTACATCACCACATGTTGTTTGGGAGGGTTTTAAGAACAATCCTCCTTGGTTCTCCAAAAATAAACTCCAGCATATTCAGTTGTCAGACATGACTGGAACTTCATGGTCAGATGAAACAAAAAAAGGGCTTTTTGGCAGCAAACCCACCAGATGTGTTTGGTGCAAACAGGGATAAAAAAGTTCCCCATGCCTACGGTTAAATATACTGCTGGATCTTCTATGTTGTGGGCCTATTTTTTAGCTGGAGGTCCTGGACATCTTGTTCAGATCCATGGTATTATGGACTCTATATAGCAAATAATGCCAACAGATAAAAAATCAAAACCTGACTGAAGAAATCTTATAACGGGCCGTGGTTGGATCTTCCAACAGGACAACGTCCCAAACGACTGTAAAAGGAAAAGTTACCTATATGTTTTTCCCCCACAACAAAAAATTACAGAACTTTGATCATAAAACTAAGAATTCAAATTTCTAAGACATATTATTGAGAGATGCCAACTGATATTTAAATGAATATTATGTAATCAGTCTGCTATACTGTTATAAAGATCTCATTGGTTTACATTGGAATTTCATCTTACTTTTTGGTTATAAAAATATCAACAACTGCACCAAATTGCATTTTTTTTTTTTTTATCAATTTGGGTCTCTGAATAAAATTTATGTGTTTTTTCCTCCTCGAGAATAAGCAACAAGTTCTTCCATATCATAATATTTGAGCCATAAAAGCTTGATGTATCAAATATAATACTCAACAAAAATTACATATGTAAACTTTAGTATTTAAAGTATTTTTTTATTTATTTATTTTTAAATCCATAAAAAATATTGATTTTTTTTTGACGATTATTTAATATATCAGGCTTTACAGGGTTAAAAATCATAAAACAATTATAATTCTGTCATTATTAACTCATGTCATTCCAAACCTGTAACACAAAAGAAGAAAGTATATTTTAACTGGTTTTGTCCATAAAATGAAAGTCAGTGGTATCCAACACTGGACAACATTGAACCCCATTTAATTTCATTAAATGGACAACAAAATACATTTTTCAAAATATCTTCTTTTGTGTTCCACGGAACAAAAGAATATCATACAGCTTTGGAGCGGCATTAAGGTGAGTAAATAATGACAGAATTTTCATTCTTGGGTAAACTATTCCTTTACCTAAGGTCAGCAAGAGTGTATTGCTCGAACAGAATTGCAGAACTAAGAAGTTCTTAAAGTAACACGTCTTATCAAAATGACTTCTATGATAGAGATGTCCATTACCCCAGTTCTTTTCTGCCTTTTTAAAGTAAACACACACTTAAATTTCAGATTTGTACTCATGTCTCTTTGCAAGAATATTACACAGAGTTTCAGATATGCTTTACAGAGCCTGACAGAGGAGGTCTCTATTTAGAGGCAGAATAAGAGCAGTCATTACAGGCATATTTCAGTCCACTGTGAGCTGCCGGCCTGCCCCTGCTGTTATTGTTATTTTCTCTATTCCTTGATGGCCACTAAAGCGGAAAAATGGATCCGCACTTGGGCAGAAATATGAGGCTTCGTGGAGTTAAACATTCAAATCCATGATGCAGCTTACACACACACACACACACACACACCATCCGTCCAACATCCACACACACACACATACACCCTCCTTCCATTTTATTCTCTCTGACAGGATTAGCTGGTCTGCGGTGTTAGAAATACATTAAGTGGACCTTTGCAGGCCACTTATTATGCTTGATTATGCAGCTGGAATGGGGAAGGTAGGCGTTGTTTGTAGTTAAATAACTTCTGAGATGCTCCCCCCCCCCCCCCCCCCCACCCACCCCCTTGCTTTTTCCTCTTCCCTCCCTTTCTTTTTTTTAAAGTGATCGTCTTCAAAGCATAAACGGGTCAGCAGCTCCGCCACAAGACTAAGATTGATTTCCACCCTCCTACTCCTTTGTTCCCGCAGTTTTAAAGCAGACAGGATCTGGTAAATTAGTTTGTCTATTAATGAAACAGCCAATGAAACTCCCATAAAAGTTCAATCTAGCAAAACAATGGCAAAGCACCTCGTGGGTGAAGATACAGGCCAAAAAGCAGGAGGCTGCAGTGTTCTTGGGCTAATGAAATGGTTAACTCGTGTTGGAGAACAGATAGGATTATGTTCCATCTGGGCTGTGGGCCAGCCTATAGGTATGATGTAAATTAACTTGAATTACAATAAATAGTCTCACCAGCTGTCCATCTCCCCACTGTTCGCTGCCTGATTAGAGTGTGCTACGCTGTAATGCATTCTGGGATGTATTGGGGTCAGAAAGAAATATAACACATCGTCATCAGACTGAGCCGCCCTCTCTTCAACCCCCTAAACTACCATCATCATCTCAGCCTCTTATGTTTGGACAGCTGGCACCAAACAAGCAGAGAGTGTTTCGACTTAAAACAAGTGGACAATTCAACCGCTTTTCCCAAACTTTGCATAAAAATCAAGTGTTTGACGGGTGGGTGTGAGAATCAGAGAGACAGGCGCAGAAGGAGACACAAAGAAACAGACAGAAAAACAAACAGATAGATAGACAGTCTGACAAATTACAATTATGAGATAATTTATTAGCCTGCATAGCTGATATCACTAAAAGGGGAAACGGTTTAATTTGTCTGAAGCTCTTTAGAGGGATTTAACTTTGAGGGCCTCTAAGTCAACAACATTAAAAAGAGGCCATTAAGATATTACAGAAACAAGAACATGATTTCATTTTGATTTCAGTTAGGTATTCAGTATTATAGAAACATTAACATTTTTTTTAATGTTCAGTTTTAAAAGATTATTCAGAGACTTTGTGGTTGTCAAACATTAGTGGAAACATGTTCATAGTTAATGTGATGAACTACATCTGCTTGGACATCTACATCTGCTAGGACACCTGCGTGAACTTGAGGGGAACTGACTTCATATATCCACCAAAATCACTTTGAGACCACCAAGTTAGCTTTGACAAAAGGTCTTGTATCATTTGTTGGCAAATGGCACATGCTGATATTCTGTTATCAAACGCAATAACATTCAGAATTTAATCTCTAAATTCTTTTTGGGGCTACTGTATATTAAAAACATGCTAAATATGTAAAACTATTCATATTAACACAAAAATTGTTGGTCACTTTACTAATAATTAAAACACTGTATGTGTGTGTGTTATTTATACATTTCGCAGCAGTGTCATTTTAGTATTATGTGCTATTTTAGTTTTGACTAATATTTTGACCATTATATTTTGTTTTATTTTTTATTTTAATGTTTAGTAATTTTGTGCTTTTGTTTGTTTTAGTTTAAGAACTTAATCACTTTTATTTTAGTTAGTAATTTTAGTACTTCATCTTTAAATTTATTTCAGTCTCTTTATTTCAATTAACAGAAATGTTTCACAGTAGCAAATTATGATTGTCAAATGTAAGAATTGAAACATGTATAAACTGCTGAAGGTGCACTAAACACTGAATTCACAATGAATAAATGAAGTGAAGGGAATAAATAAAAAAAGAATAATGTCAATAGCTATTTCAGTAATATCTTGACATAATTATCTCACATTCTGCAATACCATAGGCACAAGTGGCTAAAGGGATCAGGGTAACCAACAAAAGCAGGAGCATGCAGCTCATGGAGAGAAGAGTATTTATTTGAACAGTAGTAAAGCTCTCCGAAAGCTGCAGCGATCAACACAGTCCAGGCCTTCGGGTCAAAGGTGTAAAGCCTGCAGACTTCTAAACCATTTCACTCCCAGATTGACACCTCATCTCTGCCCTGACACATCTGATCCCACAGACCAGGAACCCCTTTCCATCCCGATTAAAAAACATGCACCAGCAGTTACCATTTAACACCTGTTCGCTCTAATTTCCATTCTGGGGTACGCAATGGATTTCAAATCATTTATCACTTCCTAAAATGCTTCCACATGTGAGTTCCCTCCTCCCTTTTTCTGGAAAGCCCTTTCCCACCTCCGGCCAACCTTTTCCAAATGTATTAAAATTCATTTGGGCCCAAAGAAGTTCAGACACTGATGTTTCATTGTGGTGATGTCTGGTAATTATTAGACCAAATTACGGGGTCCTGCTTGTGACTTGACAAGGTAGACTTCATGTTAAAGTAGGGTGGGGGTGAGGGGGATAAGGTTTAAATTTGGAGGGGTGGTCTGTGGGGCTTTGTAGACTTTAAATGGGCTCTCCTGTACTGGGGTGTCAGTCATTGGCCCAACAGATCGCCACTGTGGAAACACGTTGGCAGTAGACTGCGGGAGTCCCACAGGGGCCTGTACTGGGGCCATTTGAGAAGTCAATGTCAGATGTGTAGAACTAAGAATCAGCCAGGTCAATCTGGTGTAGTTTTTATAGCAAACATATATACAGTACAGTATTTGATTACAAATTCCACCACACAATCATGGCAATCATAGAAATTCTGGTTAATTTATGTTCTCAAGGAACTGCGGTATTTCTAAAGATCACAGATCATCTATGTGCATATGAGGTCTGAGACAAATTGCCCACTACATAGGCTACTTTTCCAGACCTAGAGTGATAATGCGGTCATCAATACAATGCAAAATTGCACATAGTATTAATATAATTGGTGGAAATGTCTCCTAAAGGTCTTCTAATGTCATAAATACAGTGATGCAAAATTCATATTGTTTAAGCAATTTATAGAGATAGTGTGATTTAGTAGGCTATTAATAAAAAGTTTAAATTAAGTTTCAGTGTGACTAAATATCAAAAGAAGCAAACACTTCTGTTAATTTCTGGAGAACTGCTGCCACACTATAATGTAATGAGAGGGTGTGGAGGGAAATCACACTTTAACTTAATTAAAACTCTGAACTGCTACAATTATTGTTTACCAAATAGGTTTTTAACATATTTGCTCCATCTTTGAAACAAGAATTGTTAGAAACCATACAGTAAGTGTTCTTAATTAGAGCTGTGCTGTAAAAATGTGCACTAATCAGATATGCTTAATAACAAAGTCCATGAAATTACTAATTAGAATTTCATTTAAAGGTACTGCTTTATCGTCAAAGGAAATCGTAACCTTTAAAATGCTTTCAGGAAGGCACACGCCTCTTCAAATGAGAAAAAAAGGAGGAAATTGATGGCTTTTGATGTAATATCTCATTTAGGATTCAAGCTAAATTGGGCTATTTAAACATGTCATTGTTTTGAGCGTAATTTATCAGACTAATTAACACGCGTTATTACTTGGGTTGGGCATCTGACAGCATATTGTGCTTCTCCAGCTTCCTAAATTGTCAAGCATCTCAAAACACACACACAAGTTTGTGATCATTTCCTTACAACAACCCCTCACAAAATAGGAAAAGATTACTTCAACTAGTGAGTAAAACAACTTTGTTTTTTTGCTGTCACATGCTGCATCACCTATTTGTGCCAAAATAAATTACTATACTGATATGTCCTTAAAGGGTACAAAATGGTTGAAAAAAAAAAAAAAAAAAAAAAAAAAAAAAAAAAAAAAAAAACTTTAAAAAACTGTTAGTTCTTTCATTGGCTGGAACTGTTAATCTGCAAGATGAGAAGGCATTTCAGAATAAAGCTATGATATATCACACCTCTTTATCTGATAGCATGGCAAACATTAGCATGAGACTCAGTTATTTGTTGATGACAATTAATGTGCATATGCCTATCAGTTTTTATATCTTATATTGGAATGCTTCTGTCGCAAGCAACAATGCAGGTGGCAATAGGATACAGAAATATAGTGGCTGGCTGGCATAGTTCATGTTTGTTGGTTGGATTCCCGGCGACGTTCTTTTTAGCCACTGGAGGTTGTTGAATGATGAACAAAGATTTGATAACACATGATGACCAAGAGTGCCACAGTCACGACATTTCAAAATTATTCTTTCCCACTGCTGTGAGATTCATTAGCATTTGTCTTTAACAAGACAGCAAGTGGTTGTTTAGGCCAGTGGGGGAGCATCAACACATGCCATGAATCAGTCGTCCACTATAATTAAAGGCCTCTATTAAGTTAATTACCAGTATCTCACACAGCAGTGCATGCTGGGAAGGCAGCCATTTGATTTGCCCTGTGGGCATCTTATGCAGTTTTTTCCTCATCATTTTTCAGCCATGCCTACATCTCATCAGTCCCATAACAAAATTACTGCAAAAATATAAATAGCCAGAAAACAATTTGAGCCAAGAAAAAATGTATGGCTGTCATTCCCTAAGCATACGTTCGCACAAATTTGTGCACAAAATCGGCGTACTTACGTTTTCACAAACATATCATGATTTAATCAAAAACTTTTGTACTAAAATGTAATTTATGGGGGGAAAAAAACTTATAGGAAGTTGGAACAACTGAAACTGAACCTACGCAAAAAGCAACACTTTATAATGAGTATACAGTAATAAAGTATTTATAAATCATTTGCAAACTACTAGTTTATAGTTAATTAATAGTTTATAAACTGTAGTTAATACAGTAATAGACTACAAAACAGTGATTTATTCATTCATTTTCACAATATTAAGTTATTATTGTTTAATTAGTTCGTACATAAGTTATGTATAAATGTATTAGATAATGCTTTGTTAACAACCTATTAACCATTTATTTTTCTCACTTTTAGGTCGCGGAATATCGAAAAATGTCATTAATTATGTGCTTTAAACCAACCTTTATATAACATTAGTACTAAGAGTTCATTAAAATGTTTACAAATACATTAAGCCTCCAAAGCTAAACATAACCACTTAAAAAAAATTAATGGTATGAAATACCATAATACTGTGAATAGGAAATACATACAAATATTCATTAGGTCGCATTGTTAAAAAACATCAGTTTGTACAGTATAAAAAAACGTATTTCTCTGGAAAGTCCCCATAAAACATGGAAACCCAATGTGTGTGTGTGTGTGTGCTTAATGCATTCATAAAAATTTTAAGGAACTCTTAATACTAATGTATAATAATTGTGTTAAGAAGTTATATTTCAACTTAACATGACTTTAATTATATTACATTATAAAATGAATAAATAATAACATTTTATTTTACCTTAAATATATTTCATCATATACAGTAAAATAGTAAGAGAAGCTGCATTATAGCTTAAGCTTAGAGGTGGGAGAAAAAATCGATACAGCATATCGCGATATTTTCTGTGGCAAAACTGGCAATACTGTATCGATACACGGGCGCCAAGTATCGATCTTTTATTATTTAAATTAGCTACATGAGAATTTAACTTTGGTAGTAGGCTAGAGTGCGTGTCTGCGTGAGTGTTCAGCGGTGCCGCGTCTTCTATCTCTCTTCTCTCAAAATGTGTTGTGCAATGAGCGCAAACATTTAGGCGATATAAATGTAATAATTTTGTTTGGAAAAAATGCAAAAATTGAAGTTGAAAAAAGGTAATAAATTGCAATATATTGCAGAATATCGCAATATGTTTAAAATCGCAATAATATCGTATCGTGACCTAAGTATCGGGATAATATCGTATCGTGGTGCCTCTGGTGATTCCCACCCCTAGGCTGCGAGGTTTCTCTGAATAAAGATTTACGTGAATGTACAGCTGGCTAAAGAGAGGTCTGTAATCTAGGGGTGCGCCAAAATATCGATATGGCGATATATCACGATATTTACTCCCGCGATCGATTCTCGATGCGCTCTTGCCAAGTATCGATCTTAAAAGCCGTTATAAAACGCTCTATTCATTATCCGAGTTGACTGGATTTGACTAGCTTTCATGAGGCACACACGCAAAGTCTCTCGCTCTCTCCCGTGCTATGTATGCTATGCGCGCAGGCTGTTCTGTCTCGCATGCGCGCTCTAGATTCCGGGAGATTTGAACTAATTTGCGGGCATCAGGGAGACGCTATCATTATGCGGGAGACTCCCTGAACTTCCGTGAGACTTGGGATGTCTGGCTTTGCAAAAGTCCGCAAAACGGGAAACACGACCACATGTACAGACACCTCACGCGGCATCACCCGGAGCTCTGTGAGAAAGCCGTGGTTGGTGCTGGCTCGAAGCCGACACACCCCGGCGTAAACATTTTTATTACTACTGATTGCAGCAATGTTACACTAAAATAGTGTCTGTGACTGTTTTGTTGCAACTGATAAGACACAAGTTGTTTTTGTTATTGTGTTTCATCCCAAAAAATAAATGGAGATTAATTTTCCTAATTTAAAAATGTTTTGTATTTTTTAAAACATGATATATTGTGAGTTATTACTGATAATATGTCGATTATCACAGTATCGCCATATCGTGATATTATCGGTATCGTGAACAATGTATCGCATATCGTATCATATCGTGAAGTACCCAGCGATTCCCAGCCCTACTGTAATCTGGGTCTGTATAAAAGGTGTTTAATGTGTTTGAACTGGTTTTGAGAATGGCACACTTGGCATTGCTCGAGGATCTGGTGAGAGCGGCATATGTTTGACAAGAGTGACACAAGGCTGTACAGGAAAGGTTGTGTGGAAAGCCCTTATATGGAGATGGTTTGGTGTGTGTTTTATGCAAATGACTAACCTTGTGCACACGGTTGCTCATTTAAAGGTGCCCTAGAATGTTTTTTTATTTTATTTTATAATGTTTCCTGGGTTACCCTTATAATGTTAGTATGTTTTTTAGATAAAAAATAATCATAATTTAGAAATAAATAGCATTTTTCCTAGCCTGCTTTTAGCCTCTGATTTGAACACTCTGTTTGAAGGGCGTGTCTGCTGTGGGATTCAGTGTAACCACGGCCACTGCTGTGATTGGCTGACATGCTTGCATATGAAATAGCTACGCATTACATGTGAAACTCTCTCCCGAATACTTTTACTACTGCTATTATACGTTTTTACTATAACAGCTATCGAGATTAACGAATCGTGAGATGTTTTTAAAGTATTTAGATCTATTCCCATCACATAAAATGTTGCCGTGATGAGCATTGAGCAGATGACAGTGTGTTGATCGCGAGAATGAAGATCTTATCATTGCAAAGCAGTTTCTGCACTCTCTCTGCTTTCACCAATGCAAATACGATGATGTAAATACAGTAAGAGCTTCGTTGTGCAGTAACGTGCGTCATTGATTTCATAACGAGTTTGGCAAGTGTCCAGATAAACTCGCGCTGTGTGGAAAGATTGTTCTTTGATCGCTTTCTGTATATAATTTGTTCACAATTTAAATACGATTATTTTCATCCTACTAAAAGAAACGGTGTGAAGCTGATATTTTAGTCACTGGCTTGACTTACTGATGCATAAACAGTATTGAACGATTTTGAGAGAAAGATTACCTCTGTCTGAACTTGAACAATTACACATCAGAAAGTGTTGCTTGGTAGCTCGATCCGAGGCCAGCTCTGTATTGGCCCAAGTTGAGGAAACAGTCGGTGAAATGTTTGGAAATTTCCAGAGAAAATGAAATTAACCCATTGTTTCTTCAGAGGCTCAGATGAAGGAACTAAAAAATACTTTTGTGTTCATGTGTACATCCACACTGAGCAACTGCCATGCTTCGGCTGCGCAGTTCCACCTGGCATTGAGGGCTGGCATTATGCAAATATTTGGAGGCGTACATATTAATGATCCCGACTATTGCGTCACAGTCGGTATTGTGTGGAGAACCGACCGTTTTTCAGGGGTGTTTTTCATAAACGTGAATTAAATGAGAACGCGAAAACAGTCCAGTTTGAGATTCACTCTTTGTCATGTCCATGCACTGAACTCTTGTTATTTGACTATACCAAGGTAAATTCAATTTTGAATTATAGGTCACCTTTAAAATAGTCCAAATTCACTAACATTAGAAGGAGATCAAGTTCAAATTCACGTGCGTACAAACCTGTTGTTAATTAGGCGGAATTTGTTTTTGTGAGAAATTCTCTTTGCGTACAAATACGAAATAATCCATGCAATTCTTAGTGAATGAGACCATGGGTTCTGTATTACCTTTTATCCATTAGAAAATATCAACATCATTTTGGCAATAAATATTGCTTTTAATTTTTATTCTGGTCTGATTTTATATTCCATTGAATATAATTATATATATATATAAACATTTACACACACACACACAATCCATGTGTCAGATCGGACCTATAAAAAAGGGACTAATTTGTATATTGGTTGGAAACATATTTGCACCAAAGTAATGGTGACACCTTCTCTTACCTCACAACTGTGAAAGTGCCTGGCTGAAATTAAGACAGATGGCCATATGTACCTGTCAGCCCTACAACCATATGATGTCAATGCTTTGTAATTCTCTTCCTGTTTTAAAAGTAAAGATCAGACATACCTCTGTTACCCAGCTTTTATTCCCCTAACAGGTCATTACAGACCTGTTGCTAACACCAGGACCCATGTCCCTCCTCACTATGGCTGTGGGTACAATTAAGGAGAACAGTAAATGCAGCTGGGGGATTAACAAAGAGCAGGACTTTACTTACAAATGTGTCGTCAGGTGGCTTCAGAGAGAAAGATGGTTTCAGGAATTGACAAATGGTTGCGTGCTCGCCAAGCACTGATCCCCTAATAAGGCTATGGTTCTTTAGAGTTTGATTAGCCTATGAACGCCCAGTTAGAGGCTCATAAATGGACCTCCAAAAATGTGTTACTTCGAGAACAACCTTCATACCAGAAAAAGACTAATGAGGCGTTTTAATGAACTAGTTGTCTTGCTGCTGTCTTCCCGAGGAGGGTAAAGGGTAGGGGGTCAAGACCATTACCAGCCTTTATGCAGACGCAAGGCTGTTGGGAAATCTATAGACAGCCACTAAGCAATTCAAGTGCACTGAGACTTAATTAGAATTACATGTTTGAGATTGACTCTGAGATCTGTTGGTAAGTTTCTGCACTACAACTGTTATAATGAAGCATTGTGATTTATCCATTCTTCTATCCTAGTTTAATATGCAACTACATTGTAAAAAATAATAATTGTTGGCTTAACTTGAAGATGAGTTATCTGGTTGTGTAAAAACTTTAAGTTCATTGAAATTAAATTTTTTTAATAAAATGTTTTGGTCCAAACAATGGAATACCAGGAAAGTATTCAGCACTATACAAAATATACTGTAAAAAACTGTACCATGCTATTTGTGCTTTGTACTTTTAAATGTACTGATAACCACCATGATAATAGGTGCATTACAAAGTCACATCAGAGTTTATCACAAGTGTTTATCATAAGTGGCCTGTCTAAAAAAAACATGGTCAATACTTGTATATAGATAGTACACAGCATCATACACACAAAACAAGACGAAATCAGGGTACGGTACGTGACACTTATGCAATATTGCAACAAGACTATTTAAAGAAAATATAATCAGGTGTTTTTTTCACTGTTTTACACAAAAAGTATAGTTTTTAATTGCAAAAACCATATATTTGACAGAATTGAAGAGTACAATTACATACATTGTGATGTTAAACCTTTTACAAATTTCAACTAAGGTATCTTGCAGTTAACATATTAACAGGCTTTTGCAGTATTTTTTGTTGTTGTTGCTGTTTTAGTGCGGGAAAACTATTTGAAAAGTCAATATTTTTGATATTTCATTTGGTGATGCTAGTTGCGTAGATGCTAATTGCTCACTTTTATGATCTTTAAAAACACAAAACTAATAACTCATTATGATCTAATTTAGTCCATCAGAGTAACACTTACAATAACATGATCAAATCAAACCAGACTTTCTGGGAAAACGCCATGATTTCATCAATTCAGGAAAATTAAATAGAGAGTTCCTTTCCAGAACACAACTGAGAAGCCACTTTTGTTGTTTCATATGTGCATACAGTGAGGTTACACAATCTGAACAAACATAGTACAGTGCCAGCAATGCTGTTGTAGGCCAGCTAATAATCTCAAAACACCGTAAACGAGTCTCCAACATCTAACCAGAGATGGGAAGGAGGGGTTGTGGGGGGTGAGAGAGGGAGAGATAGAAACAGAGACATGGAAAGAGGAAAGAAAAGCGGGAGACAGAGGAACTAAGAGCGAAAAAACATTAATTATTAGCCCCAGTGGGATCTTTTATATTCTGTCGAGCTTGGACAACACCAATTAATACAGCAATTATTATCCTGGCCTATAGCGAGGGGTTGACTAAGCTGCCTTGCCATCTGACGATCGCGTGAAGAGGGGAGCGCGCCGGGAGAGGCATGCTGGAACCAGATTACTCATCTCACCAGAAGCCTCTTATTATGCATGGAAGATGGAGAGAGAGACACAAACAGAGGGTAATTATTTAGTCTGTGAATTTCCACCCAACAATCACTAATACACAGCCTTTCATGAGATAATAAGCAGTTTGCTTTCACCTTCTGGGGCTTGGAACGGGGCTAATGAGATGAATTACGACTAAAGATGGTGGAAATATACTGTTCTTCTAGCTTGGCAAAGAGCACTTTAGTGTGCTCGGACCTATTCCATATTCGGTTTCCTTTTATCACGTACGTGCTCCTCTCACCACTTCTTCTGGTCTCTTCTTACGGCTCTCCTCTCAACTTATTCTGCTAGAGACACTCATATATCCAGTTTATTGACAGATACTTGCTTACTCTGCTTACAATGGTCTAGAGCCAATACATACCCCGATATGGCTTTTGGTGTCAGCAGTCCACCTTTTTGACCGGGATGGGACGTTAAGTTTACTTAGTTTCGTTATGGCCACGACATATTATCACGTCCCCTCCCGGTCACTCAAAGAAAAAACTGTTCACATGAAGGTTTTTTGGGGAACCCAAAATGGTTCTATTATGGCATTTCTGCGAAAACCTTGAACCTTTATTTTTGAGAGTGTTTCAAACCTTTATTTTTGAGGTTCATAAAACCGGTTTCTCAGTTTAATGTCTCTTTCTCTGTTGCTCTCACTTTCTTTTCCTTCCTGTCTCTCTCTTTCGCTCTCATCCCCATCCCATCTATTTCTTTCTTTCTCTTTTCAGGTGCTATTTTAAGTCGCCTGTCCCTGCCTGGGAAACATAGGCTCCGTTTCCTCAAGGCCACTGTAAAATCTCATCTGACAGGCAATGAATGCCCACTAGATGCTTGCATGTTATCTTGACATGGCCATGTTAAGCTGGCTTCACTGATGCTAAATGGATGTCATAAACCTTTTAGGAGACATTCCGCCTAATGTGTACTTGTGTAAAAGTGTTTGCCGGTGTAATACATTCATGTTTTTATTTAGACCGAGGGGGAACTTACGGCATAACAATGGTTTTAGGGTTCGTACTCGTCAAACTGATCACGCAGGCTGCGATTTATTCGAGCCTCCTGTGGCTTACAAAACGCAAATAGCGCAGGATACAAATTGCATAAATGTAATGCGAATTAACGGATTCACACAATTGTCAGAATTTGCAACATCTCAGAGATGTATAACATACGCATTTGCTCAATATTAATGTCTATGCTTGTGCCAAAGTAACCTCTCAGTTCTTCCAGGCTGATATAATGTATTTCAAAGAGAATTTGTCTTTGAATTAGTGATGATTAGCAAAGCAAGAATTTATGAAAAAGAAGTTTGGGTTCAAAGTTTAGTCAAGCTTGGTCATGTTTGGAATATGCCGCAATACAGTTTGATGGTGAATGATGATTCTTGGACTTTCTATGTGTTTGCTGCCTCTGAATATAGTTTATGTTCAGCTAATGGTAACAGCGAATACTTAAAGACCAAAGTAATTTTGATCAATTAAGACCAATTAAAATAGCAAATATGCAGTTTATTTGAACTGTTAATAGGTGAAATTATGCCCTGCCTTCTCAACTTGTCTAGTCAAGTTCTTTTCTCTCTGTTTTGTTCCTTGGCTGGCCTAAGAACAAGAGAAGCTTCATTTATTTAAAACGGTGTTGTGTTGCACCCCGCGCCCCGTTACACAAAAGCAAAGACGAGCAAGGGACAGAGGTGCTGTCATTGTCACCGGCAGGTGTAGAATAACATCTCTTGAGCAGCTTGTAATTAGAGTGGCTGCTGTGTAATGAGGGTGCAAGATTCCTCCCTCTGTTGTTTGTGCCAAACTGGACCTGGCTGTAGATGCCCATCATGGGGGAGACTGCAACGGCCAAAAGCAACAAAAATGATCAAATTGAATGGAATGACCGTTCTGCTAAATTTCAATCACTTTGAACAGTCAGGATGATTCATCTCTAGATAAACTGTCAAGAAATACTTCCAGAAAGATCTAAGGAATGATATATGATAAGTATTAAAATGCATGCATACTTCTCTGACATTCGTTCTAAAAAATTTCAGGGCACAAAAGTGTCTGATGGTTTAACAACATTGTTTATTTTTGCTTACAACATAAAAAGTTTGATGGAACAAGTTTTAATTAGGGCTGCACGATTTGGGGAAAATGTCAAATTGTGATTATTGAGGTCAACAATGCGATTGCGATATAATAAACAAATAGTTTCATGAGTCAACTTGCTTAGTTCTCAAGAAAAATGCACACACAGATTAGTGATAATGCTGAAATGTGTATTTCTCAAAATTAAAATAATATTTTTTACAAAATAAAATAATGACATCTTTGCATTACTGCAAACTTGTTATTGTCTCAATAGTACAATAGTATAAAATAAATAGAACATTTGTATGCTCATGAAAATAAGATATTTTGAACATTCTGTCCAGACAAACAGGGACATTTAAGCAGGATGTGTATTGTGATTGTCAAAACATTTGGTAACTAAACAGAATTTTGTTAAGTTTAGTGACAATATGTTACAATGTTTACATGGTACAATGACTGGTAGGCTACTAGGATATTGTGATTTGATTCCGATCTTGATTCAATATCGATTAATTTGGATAAATATTAGGTAGAGTAGATACATGTTAATTTTTCTAAAGAAAAAGAAAATCTCACCTAATGCTGTAAAACAGAGAGCCCTGTCAGCTGGTATTTTTATGAAAGGTTAAAAAAACCCAACTCAAAATAAATATAATTTGGTTTTTACTAGGCTATAATAACAACGTTACAATATTTTAATGATATAAGTAAAAAATATAAAAAATATTTAATATAGTGCACATATTTAGCAAAATACTCCTATCTATATATAATTTGTCTAGCCAACTAATCTGCTATCAAATGGCTTTCCTGAGGTAAATGTAACTGTGACATAGCCTATTGTTCTCCAGCTGTTTTATTGACCTCTTTCCGCGGTTAAAAAACTGATTGATCGATATTATGTATGAGGCATAAACATTTCGGTAAGTTGAACTGTATCTTTCAACA
Organism: Rhinichthys klamathensis goyatoka; assembly: GCF_029890125.1. Classification (NCBI taxonomy): domain Eukaryota; kingdom Metazoa; phylum Chordata; class Actinopteri; order Cypriniformes; family Leuciscidae; genus Rhinichthys; species Rhinichthys klamathensis. The sequence continues at coordinate 432,681 of NW_026606758.1, forward strand.
CACCTATTGTTCATTAGTGTTTATTTGCTATTAACTAAAGCGTAAGAGATATTCGGTTCACGGCGACGATCATATTTACAAGCGCCAAAACGCTATTGTTTGAATTTCGTAATAAAATTGACAGAATCTGAGAGCTGATGATTTGTTTCATATCAAAAGTAACCTGCTCTGTCTAGTCTGTTGATGTCAGTGACCACTTTGCTTCGCGATTTTTCTCTGCGTTAGAAAATGTGACCATACGCGCCACACGTGCCACTGCCTAAACTGAAACTGACTGGTCTTCTTTTCATTAGTGGTGTAGAAAATGGGCAAACAGCTCTCAGAGAGAATGGGTTGTCATGTCCACACATGCATTTTTTTTTTTTTTTTAAATCGCAGCATTTTGCGCCATATAATCGCATAGGCTTGACATCACGATTGCCATATGATTAATCATGCAGCACTAGTTTTAATATTTTAAAAGTTCCAGACATTCATAAATATTATAAGTCACTACTTAGCTGTGCAGATCAATTTAATTGTAAAAATCTCATTCGGGGATCCATAAAAACCCTTCACTCCCAATGTTAAAGCTACTGCTTGTATCCACATAATGTGTATATGGTCTCTCCCCTTAACTCTTTTTGCACTCTTGGCAAAATGAAAACTTCTGTCAGAGTCAGATTGAAATTTATATCAGTTTGTCAGGCACAAGCCAAAAACGATCTTACTCAACATTATTGTGATAAGTTTGGTGCCAGAGATAGAGGAGAAAGGGAGGGAAGAGGGAGAGAAGTGCCTCACGCTTCGCTCACCAGATAAATCCAGAAGCCAAGATTCTCCACTCTCTCCTCCATCAGAAAGCTCCCCAACCTGACCCTTCAAACAAGAAAAAAAAACCCTCTTTTGTTGGGTTACTGCCTCTTTGCATAATGTTCAGCCTCGAGCTACACTGTGGTTCCAATTGCACACAATTTTCTCAGGAAAATATAATCGATCCTCCTCAAAATAGACTTGAACTGTCTGACAGTAGAGCAGCGCAGTGTTAAGCAATCTGGCGGTACCACAGATCAAACGTAGGCGTGCTGGGAATGCCTTGCCCCTCGTTTTTGTTTTTTCACTTTTTTTTTCTTTCCAGCAGCAAGGAACACTCGAGCGGAGTTTGTAATTACAGAAACACAAACCGCCTTGTCATGAACAAAACCCCAACATTAGTAGTAGCTGATATGTAGATATCATCTTACACATAATGATGTCTGAAACCAACATTGAATCCATATCATTTTTGATGGTGAGCCAGCCAGTCACTAATTAAGATTAAATTAATTAACGGGTGCCATTGTGTTTGAATCCGAGATGCGAACAATTGACAAATAATTTCTCTAATTGCCTAATAATTGTGCCTGATTTCCCAGGCATCTTCAGGCAAGTAAGAATGATTTGGATTTGTTAAGTGGCCAAGACACTATGGCATGTCTCTGAAAAATAATGACAATATCCTAGAAAGTGGGTTGAGGGGTTATTCACAGCTGCATCTGTAATCAAACAAAAGGACCTAAACAATATATATATAGTAATATAATAATGTATATGTAATGAAATTATATTATAAATTATATATGCATTGCACACACGGTTTATGGGGATTTTCCATAGACATAATGATTTTTATACTGTAAAAAGTGTATATTATATCCCCTTATACTAACCCTATCCCCTTAACCTACCAATCAAAGAAAACTCTTTTCTGTGCATTTTTACATTTTCAAAAAACATCACACAAAAAACATCACTCGAGTACAAAATTTCGGATATTGTGTGTGGTTTAGGTATACCCTATGATATGGGGATAAAATGTCCCCACAATGTGGGGTATACCTGAACACTACACACTACACTAGTATGCATATATACCGTTAAAAATGTTGGGGTCAGTAAAACATTTTTAGATATTTTTTTCAGCAAGGATGATTTAAATGTATCAAAAGTGACAGTAAACATAAAATATTTATTTTTCAAATAAATAATGGTCATTTGAGCTCTGTATTCAGCAAAGAATTAAAAAAAAATTAAGCAGCTAAACTGTTTTCAACATTGATAATAAGTAATGTTATTACATTTGAATATATATATTTATTATATATATATATATATATATATATATATATATATATATATATATATAGCTTCCTTAAAACCTACGAAGTGGAGTGCAGAAACTCCATATCCCCTACCCAGGAGTAGCAGAATGTCACTGAGCAGTAAAGAATGTCTGGGTAAAATGTCAAAGGGATTTATAAACACCTGGAAACCCTGGACAAGGATTTACAAATGGCAGCAGGACTTAAATAATAACAAGAACATTATCTATGCTAAATAAATGCACATACAGATGTTGATTTAATTGACTTGCATTCATTCCTTCTATATATTATATCTGTATGTCTGTCTTGCTCTCTCTCTATAGGCTATATATATTATATATCTTTTTTTAAATTATTATATATCTTTTTTTACAGAAGACTAAATTACAAAGCATTTTGCATTTACAAAGCATCAGATGTGTTAATACAGTACACTGAGACTAATTGGGCTTCAGTGTCTGTCTACAGCCAGATAAACAGTGCCAACTATTGGTGATTTACTATAAAAGCCTGACGGATAATTCACTACATATTCTGTAAATTCCCTTTTCATCTTAATAGTTCTGCATATTAAGCATCAACATGCAAACCACATACACACGTTGTTTTGAAAGCACTGTGACGGTACAGTATGGTAGAACACGACAGATTCCCATGACCTCTTTACTTGGCTGGATATTATCCCATGGTAACCTGTAGTAATTGACCTTTGAGACCTGCACTAAGTTGACCTCTCTATAGCCTCTGTTGAAAGCCAGGTCTCTTGTGAAGGGAAAGGAGGACGTCTCTCCCTTGTTCCTAAAGCAAGGTGCATTCAAGACTTCGTCACTGCCCACCTCCCTCATTGCTTGCACCTGCTAAAACATTCGAGTTATTTGCACGGCAGGGCAACACATTTGCTTTTCATTTAACCTGCCTGGCTAGATCTTTGAAGTGCAAAATGGCAGAGCCGCAAAGGTTTCTCTCGCTCTCTCTCTCTATCTGTAGCTCTCTCTCTCTCTTTCTCTCCCTCCTTAATCATTTACCTCGTCGAGGCGCATTCTCTGCCGCTAACCCATCAAGCGGAAAACGAGGTTGGCCCACTGTTTTTCCCTCCCTCCTGCTCTCTGCCTTTCATTCTGACATTCTCTTTGTGGGAGACTTCATACTCAATCACAAAGAGGGGTTAGAGAGAAAGAGAGACAGAGAGAGAGAGAGAGAGAGAGAGAGAGAGAGAGAGAGAGAGAGAGAGAGAGAGAGAGAGAGAGAGAGAGAGAGAGAGAGAGAGAGAGAGAGAGAGAGAGAGAGAGAGAGAGAGAGAGAGAGAGAGAGAGAGAGAGAGAGAGAAAAGAAACAGATATGTGGTTTTGGCTGAATATGAATGTTGAAGCAGACAGCAGGACCGAAGTGCCATTGATCAGGTTGGGATAATTATCTGATCCATCCCGGACATCCAGGTTCATTAGTGTTCTCGTCATACACCATCACATCACCATCTTTGAACATAACATGCTAATGGACCTAAGTGATGATAAAATGCTTCATAAAACTGATTACCTTTGATTTGCTTGTGATGTTAATCATTCGTAAGTCACTTTGGATAAAAGCGTTTGCTAAATGACTCAATGTAAATGTATCTCATAAGGATCTCATAAGGGGGAAATGCCAACTTTATGTTTAAGTAGACTTCCAAAACCAAACACACAAGAATTATGAATTATTTACTGCTGTTTTGCATTTATTACTTAGGCAATTAAAATTAAATGACAGCAAGCCAGAAAACAATATTTATCTAAGGTTCTTTATTTATATTTTAGCTTTTTATTTTGTATTTAACAATAATTTTTATTATTACAATTATTTACATTTGGTAGTTTAACAATTTATATTTAAAATATGGTATGCTCTATTGCCATTTTGTGCCTAAATAGATAATCAATTTGAAGAGATGTTATTTTCCTTAAATACTGTCTGCAGTTTATGAAAAATGTATGTGGGAACATTCATCATTACTATAATATAATATAATAATTATATTATTAAAACTGTTAATAATATAAAAGCATCAAAGAGTCATGGTGATGATTAATTTCATTAATATAATTTCATAATTTGTTGAAACTATCAATTATGAGGCTACCATACATTTCTGAAAACATCTGCTTAATAACTATCCCAGCATGCATTTTTTTCTCTTGTAGATGTGACACACTCCACACAAACATATTACCTGAGCTTTAACATGCTAAATTTGCATGCTCAATTTAATGCAATCACTGCACAAGTGGACCACATTAGACCAGGCTATGGTAAAGAATTATAAATCTCTCTCTCTCTCTTGCTCTCTAACACTTTTCTTTGGTTTTAGATGAACACTACTTGACCATGTAAAGACCCCCGGGGCTCGAGTACAGGAGGAAATAGCTGGATTGATTCCCTCAGTGGAGGCTGTCCCCTGTCCCCTGCTGCTATTTATTTACTGCTGTTATGCTTCTCCTGCTCGCTCTCTGCGTTTCCTCTGCTATTTATCTTACCTCTAGTCATGTCAACCGTAGCTGAAGTTACCTGTTAATATGGTCAAATCTTCCCGTTACCTATAAATCCTGAATAATGCAAACAGTGGTCAGCTGAGAGTTGGGGGATGGTGAAAATCAGATGGAAAAAAGAAAGTGGGCTTAAAATCAAATAAATCACACCTGCCGGCTGGTGGAAACTGGCACAGCGTTCCTTATATTACACTCAAAATTACTCCATTTGTTCCTCTAGATATTTTAATCCGCCCTGACCTCAAACTTCCCGTGAACCAGCGCCCGAACAAAAGGCCGCCCACTGTCTTCGCAGTAAATCTGTTGTCTCCTTTCTGGGCTCTGGACTGGGGCTCATAGATCACCACTGCGCCACAGCTTGCTTCAATTTACTCAATTAACTCGGGTAAAGCACTTGTAAGTTCTGCAGATGTTGGTTTATTATCAAGGACTAAAATGTACAAGTGAGTTCAGGAGCCTGGGGTTATGGTAAGGTTGACAGAGGGGGGGGGGGGAAGGGTGACCCTCGCTCTCACACTCAGATGCTGCAGCTGAGAGGATGGGAAATAATAAGGGAGAGAGATAGATAGCATCTTAAAAATCTAGAATCCCAAATTGCTGACATCAAGAAGAACATCTCAAAGAAATGCTGGCAGAGTATGTGACTATTCTGTGTCCTACGGAAGAGTTGGTGATTAACCAGTTTTAATTGCTCTATCTCTCGGAGTCTGACAGAGAACTGGGCAAAAGACACTAGCGGGCCCGGCTAATCATTTCCGTCGTCGCAGCTGTTAGACTCGCAGCCTGGTGTTGCTTTATGAAACGTGCCTCTGCAGATTTTACACACATGAAATGGCTTAGTCGCTGAACCTGAATCACTCACAGATGACAAACTTGCAGAGAGTGTTCGTTAATCATTAAGGGAACATCTCGCCTGTGCTTAAAGTTGACTTTGTTTAGCACCTTGCGTGTCCTCAAAACAAACTGTGCATTGAGACAAAGCCAGCATCTGAAAAATCAATGACTCAGTGTTTATACGAGTACGAATAAGCCATCTTATCTCTGCTTGACCTCCCTCGGATAAATCAAAGTCGGAGCCACGTATGGAATGTAAAATATACTGTAAGGGGGGGTTTGCTAATATTAAGCAGGTGTTGCTAGTATCGCCATAAAACATGCTGGCTGAGACTAGCTATATTTCCTCAGTTGGCGGACTACATTTCAATTAAGAACGGCAACACATTTTGACATTCATGGAGCTTTAAAATAAGCTTTTGATACATGATTTTCCTGTGTTGGTCTAACATGCTACCAGCAGGTTAGCATGTTTGGATATAGCTGCTTTTCTTCATAAGCGAGAGGGTGAATTTTGCTGGTAGGGTTGGTGAAACAGCTTAATGACATCGTTGATTCTGATTGGCTGCCTGTTCACACATCTTTAATAAAATTCGAGGGGCAGTACAGCAACAGGTTCATTAGGCTTGAGGCAGCTTTACTGCTGAGATTACATGGGATCATAATCCATAGAAACCGCAATTAACAGCTCAGAAATTGGCAGCAGAAGGAAAAATTATGACACAAGTTTATGATTCAGGCTTAAAAATGTATCTGAAAGTAACCAGATTTGAATTTCCTGAAGAAAATACCAGTACTTGCAAGGTGGCAAAATATAATGTTAAAGTTTTAGGTAAGCTATGATTTTTTTAATCTTAAAAAAAGAAAAGAAAAAGTAAATTAAATTACATAAATGCATTTGGCAGAAGCTTTTATCCAAAGTGGCCTACAATACATTGAAGGCTGACTATACATTTAATCAGCTTATGCATTACCTGGGAATCGAACTGCTGACGTTGGTGCCATGCTCTACTGTTCTGCATAAAGACATATGCAAAAGGTTTGAATAGAGTGAGTCTGTATATTTAGGCAGGATTAATAGCAAAAATTAATTACTTCAGGCTCGAAGTGTATAGGAACAAACAACCAGACTGTTTGAAGTTCATTCCAATACAAGCTAATGTCGCTGTGCTATGATGCTACTACGATCATTATGTCAACTCAACACTTGTAGTATCAACCATTGTAAATTACATGCTAAATTAATCTAAAGCCATGGATTAATAGATTCCGTCATACGGCAAGAACAGTGAGCTGCAGTGTGCCAAGAAAAGCATATGCAACTGATAAATATGAAACACTTCCACTTTACAAATGACAGAAAAGTGAAACCAAATAATTTAGGAAGCAATAATTAGCAATTCCCTGCTAATGGCATTGCCTGAAAAGCTTTAATTTATGCAAACAACTGCTTAATTTAGAGTCTGAGGTGTATATGACACTTCATGATGAAACAAATTCAATTGTTCATCTACATGCATGACAAACAGCATCTTGTTCATTATGCTCTGAGTCAGCTTGATCCAATTAGACTAGAACAGAGGCATTTGTAATCACTTCTCTTCCTACAAACCTCCACCCTCTGTTCATTTTGTTAGTCAGAGGAAAAATAAAAGTTGTGCTTGGGGACAACTTAGGAATACAAATGTTTAAGCTGTACTGGAAGAAAAAGGGCGACCTTTTGAGGAGGGGTCGAGGATGTGGGGGTAGGATAGTAGATGGCCCTCTCACCCTTGGGCCTCTGCTAATAGGTTTTGAAGAACAAGACCTAGCTCTCGCATTTCTTCAATGTCTTCCCTGTCTGCTCCTAAGGGAGTGATGGGGAAGTGGAGAAAAGTATAATGAACTCGTTTGCCTTTTTTGCCCCCTCCTTTAACTGTCATCTAAATCTCCCGTGTAGCCTAGTATGTCACTAGTCCAACATCCAACACACATTGCACATCTTTCAGCACCCTCTCAGGTCAGGGTAAACAGGCTAATTCACTTCATCACAGACTTGAACCTCACTAAGCTTCTGGTCCAGACCATGATTGGAATCTGTTTGAACCGTCACACATCTTCAGTGGTAGTTTAACAGTAAAAAAAAAAAAATCACTTGCTTTTCACTTGCTACTAAACTGTGCACTGTAAATATATTCACACTATCGTTCAAAAGTCAGGAGTTGGTAAGACATTTTAATGTTTTTAAAATAAATCTCTTACGCTTGCCAAGGCTAAATTATTTTTAATCAAAAATATACAGCAAAAAAAGTCATATTGTGAAATAATATTATAATTTAAAACAACTGTTTTTAATTTGAATATGTTTAAAAATGTATTCATGTGATGGTAAAACAGAATTGTCACTTTTTTAGCATCATTACTCCAGTCTTCAGTGTCACATGATCCTTTAGAAATCATTCTAATATGCTGATTTGCTGCTCAAGAAACATTTCTTATTATTATCAATGTTAAAAACAGTCGTGCTGCTTAATATTTTTTGTGGAAACACTGATAATTGTTTTTCATTATTCTTTGATGAATAGAAAGTTCAAAAGAACAGCATTTATTTGTAATAGCAATCTCAGAGTAATATTAAATATGTATATATATGAACATATTAAATTATTTCTAGTCAAGCTTTCAATATAATCACACATTTGAATAATTCTATGGTAAATGTTATCTATACCCAGATATCGATATGATATGTCTGTTATTGAAGACTGAGCCAATGTTTTATCACAGCCACTGTGAGCGCTCTCTAACATACTGGTGAACTAAATGAATGACAGTGAGAGAGAGGAAGAGAGAAAGTTTGACACGTGGTCACAAAGTGTGGACAAGCGTGTCTGTTTCTGATTAGCAGTACAGATCTTCATCAAGTGTCCTCGGCATCCTACAACGATTGATTGGAAACGTTCCATCTCTCCTCCCCCTCTGTAATGATGTAATGGAATCAATTAGCCTCCATTAATTTACCAAAAACAAATAAGCACCTCTGCCCTCTCACTCAGGTTTCATATGTGCTCACAGGTGGCTCTGATTTTCAGTGCTTTATCAGGGGCTGCCGTTGGGGGTAATCTGAAGGCTAAAGAGTCCAGGCCGGTAGAGGCCATGACCTTTTCCTCCCTTTCCCTGGACATTTGTCCTGAAGTCTGCAGCTGAACCTGGGTCACCTACCCTCAACAAATTCTTTTTGCATATACATATATATATAGCCACAGTGAAGTAACATTATGAATTTAAGCTGATCCAAACCCAATTGAAGTTGAATGATTGAAGGAGCATAAGTATATAAATAATACATTACACACATTTAAAAGGGCATAATCTGCAGAAAATGGCTTAATAGCTGCAACAACGAACAATGACACATAAAAGACTATTTTCTCTTAGATATCTTCCATTAGAACTTTTTGAATCCCAGTGCCTGTATTCAGTACTGAAATCTCATAGGAGGCCTTGGACTACTTTATCTCAGTCAAGCAAGCCAGTAGCACAAATGGATCCTAGACCATGGCTCCATACAGAAGAACAATGAGTGGAAAGCTGAAGTGGTCAGATTAGGGGAATGTGTAGTGACTGGATCACAAGGTATGGTTCACAACGCCCAGAAATTTACCCACCCTCTGCGTGGTGGCGCACTGATAAAGAGCCTAGCAATCATTTGATTCTGGCGTGCACTCAAAATACTAACCTAACAATCTCCACTCAAGACCCGTTGGCGGTTTAGTCAGTACATATGTTTGAAGTTTGCCTTTGTGATACAGAGTTAGCCAGGCTTTCAACTGGATACAAGTTTTTTTTTTTCACCAATTTCACTGACAAACGATACACAGTAAATCACAATCATCACCTTTGGATCAGGATTCATAATGATTCTTCATATTGATTTCCTATCAGACAAATTCAGAAAAAAAAAATCGGAAAAAAGTACACAAAAGCTGTTACTGGGGCGGTACCCGTTTAAAAGGTAAACCCTTGTACCTTATTTACCTCTAAAGGGTGCATACAAGTACCTTAAAGGTACATATTAGTACCTTTCAAAGGGAACAACCCCAGAGACTTTATTAATTGTCGATTCAAGGCAAAACATTTATCTCGTTTAATTTTGACCCGGGTAGTTATAGGAAATTAGTTATAGGAACTAGCCACCAGGGCAATTCCACGAGAACTAAATTTTCCCCTAGGGCCATTTTCCTGGTTGCATTCACCACCAGTAGGAGCTCTGAAGTGGCGGAAGCTAGCCCAGGCCCCAGTCCAACAGCGTGGCATTCAACAACATCAACAACTGGAGAATGGAGGACACTGTGATCGGAGCTGTGTTATTGTTGTGAGTCGTGGGATTCGTAATAAAAGAGATGGAATGTAGACGTATAAGTTATGTGATGGAAAGAGCAAAAACGAACTAAGAGACGAAATCTCCAACAACTTGCGGTGCTACATATCATCGAGGTTGAGAAAAGAACACAACACCACAGACAAAGGCAACAGGTAAATACAGTTAACATTAGCTTTCTGTATATGTTCGTGGAGAAAACTGTGTGTGTTTTACATGGCTTTTTAAAAATGGCAGGTGCTGTTTCATATGGCATATGTTTGACCAATCAATGTACACTTACGCCAATGGTAGTTCCTATTGTGCTAAGTTAGACCCTACTCTGAAGTAGGAGCTAATTTAGTTTCCCCAAAAGGCAATCCTAGAACTAAATTTGTTTCCAGGTCCTGCGGTGAGAACATGCCAAAAAGTGGGTACTTCCGCCATTAGTTCTAGGAACTATGAAAAGGTTCCTTTGGTGCGAAAACCCCTTATCTCAGAGGTTTTTGTAAATAAAATTCACATTGGAACATCTATGCATGATCAAAACTATGAAGAAAAGGCCTAAAACATTTAAAATAGCGCAGTCCTACAGCATCAACCTCAGGGCGCACACACACACACACACACACACACACACACACACACACACACACACACACACACACACACACACACACACACACACACACACACACACACACACACACACACACACACACACACACACACACACACACACACACAATCTCCTCTAGTTTCACAGAATAAAGATCAGTGGAAAAGCCAAGAGAGCTAGTGTGTGACTCTATAGCACTCTGATTGAAGTTGTTTATCACGACCTAGCCATCGGGAGAGGGCTCGACCAAGGAGTTTATCTGTAGCACGATTCAATTAAACAGCAATGATTTCACTCATGACAAAATCTTAATCTAGACTCCTGTGTTTTCTCGATAGGGGAGCATATGTTGGTTATATGATTGCTTTTCCTGCCTATCATATTTACTTTGGTCTGAGAGAACAGCAAATCTCTAACCCTCTGTCTCGCCTTTCTCACTCTCTGCTAGAAAGCAATTCCGGATACAGAAGTCAAGCACCCTGAAGCGTGTTAATACTCACATATTGAAGTCTTACAGCAGGGTTTAGATGCAGTTCCTGCCGACATGAGCGCTGATAACAGTCTCACAACAGCAGTGTAAAGTTTCTCTGGCCTGTGAAAGAGGAACACTGCACTTAAATAAAATGTTGTTAATCTAGAAATGTGCTTAAATGTTATTAAAAATTGAGTTAATGTGCATGAAAATTATTTTGTATTTGCTGAAAGTTTGCTTACTGGTGATATTTGGAAAAAGCTTTATATTTAGTTTTAGTCATTCATAAGGGAAAGTTTTCTCAGTAACTATAAGGTTTTGTATATCGATTTCAAGAGCCTTGTTTAAACCAAAAAAATAACGTTTTTTTTATAAAAAATAAACTTGTGTAAACAAAACACAGACACGCACACACACACACACACACACACACACACACACACACACACACACACACACACACACACACACACACTGTAATTAAGGTACAAATTTTAACTGTTCATTGTGACAACTTACCTAATATATCTGGACAACAAGTTCTTGTTAATCTTTCAACAAAGGAAATTTACCATGAAAACTTAAGTTGTTGTTGTTTTTTTACACTTTACAATTAAGGTCTCATTTGTTATAGTCTCAGCATCAGACATCAATGGACTGTTGGCTGAACATTTGATGCATATGGCCAACCAAATTGGAAACACTTTAGTGAGCTAATATCACAAACTATACATAATATAATATCTGTTTTTAACCTAGCCATTATAAATAAATAATATAATGTTTTTTATAATTTAATCTATATTGATTATATGAAAAGTGAACAGCATGAATCATGAGTAAGATAGGATCATTAGATACGCAATATACTGGGAGACATATGGAGTGGGTCAGACATGAATTTGACTACTTCATTAAGTTTTGTTTTGTATAAAGCCTTTCTTTAAAGTGAATTTTGTTTTGTATAAATTGTATCTTAATTTTAATCGATGTTTTATCAACCAATTGCCTAGATTTAATAAATGAGAAGCAAATATAGCAGACAATATAATCAAGCCATGGAGGCACTGACGCGATATTGCATTGCACTGCACGTGAACTGGAGCGTGTCTCATAAATAAACCGAAACTCAGCGTATAGGCTACTTCACAAGCATGATATATATTATATATACACTCACCGGCCACTTTATTAGGTACACCTGTCCAACTGCTCGTTAACACTTAATTTCTAAGCAGCCAATCACATGGCGGCAACTCAGTGCATTTAGGCATGTAGACATGGTCAAGACAATCTCCTGCAGTTCAAACCGAGCATCAGTATGGGGAAGAAAGTTGATTTGAGTGACTTTGAACGTGGCATGATTGTTGGTGCCAGAAGGGCTGGTCTGAGTATTTCAGAAACTGCTAATCTACTGGGATTTTCACGCACAACCATCTCTAGGGTTTACAGAGAATGGTCCGAAAAAGAAAAAACATCCAGTGAGCGGCAGTTCTGTGGGCGGAAATGCCTTGTTGATGCCAGAGGTCAGAGGAGAATGGCCAGACTGGTTCGAGCTGATAGAAGGGCAACAGTGACTGAAATAACCACTCGTTACAACCGAGGTATGCAGCAAAGCATTTGTGAAGCCACAACACGCACAACCTTGAGGCGGATGGGCTACAACAGCAGAAGACTCCACCGGGTACCACTCATCTCCACTACAAATAGGAAAAAGAGGCTACAATTTGCAAGAGCTCACCAAAATTGAACAGTTGAAGACTGGAAAAATGTTGCCTGGTCTGATGAGTCTCGATTTCTGTTGAGACATTCAGATGTAAGAGTCAGAATTTGGCGTAAACAGAATGAGAACATGGAACCATCATGCCTTGTTACCACTGTGCAGGCTGGTGGTGGTGGTGTAATGATGTGGGGGATGTTTTCCTGGCACACTTTAGGCCCCTTAGTGCCAATTGGGCATCGTTTAAATGCCACGGCCTACCTGAGCATTGTTTCTGACCATGTCCATCCCTTTATGGCCACCATGTACCCATCCTCTGATGGCTACTTCCACCATTTCACAAAGCTCTAATCATTTCAAATTGGTTTCTTGAACATGACAATGAGTTCACTGTACTAAAATGGCCTCCACAGTCACCAGATCTCAACCCAATAGAGCATCTTTGGGATGTGGTGGAACGGGAGATTCGCATCATGGATGTGCAGCCGACAAATCTGCGGCAACTGTGTGATGCCATCATGTCAATATGGACCAAACTCCCTGAGGAATGCTTCCAGCACCTTGTTGAATCTATGCCACGAAGAATTGAGGCAGTTCTGAAGGCAAAAGGGGGTCCAACCCGTTACTAGCATGGGGTACCTAATAAAGTGGCCGGTGAGTGTATATATATATATATATATATATATATAAAGCTTGAAATGTCTACTTTTATGCAAAACAATTCAAAACAAATAGAAACAGACTACTCTCCTATGTAATCCGTATAAAATGTGCATTTCTCTCTATAGGCACGTTCACTACACTCCAGGCTTTGATCACATCCCCCTCAGCAGGGTGAATACACCTCATCTTTCCTTAATTTAAAGGGTTAGTTCACCCAAAAATGAAAACTCTGTCAGTAATTACTCACCTTCATGTTGTTCCAATCCCGTAAAACTTTCGCTCATCTTCGGAAAAAAAATTAAGATATTTTTGATTAAATCTAAGAGCTAGCTCACTCCTTCATAGGCTGCTAGGTAATCGATATCTGCTATCCCAGAAAAGTTAGTAAAGACATTGTTAAAGTAGTCCAAGTGACTACAGTGGCTCAACCTTAAAGGGTTAGTTCACCCAAAAATGAAGACCAAGACCTCCGTTCATCTTCGGAACACAGTTTAAGATATTTTAGATTTAGTCCAAGAGCTTTCTGTCCCTCCATTGAAAATGTATAGCCTAGGCCTACATGGTATACTGTCCTTGTCCAGAAAGGAAATAAAAACATCATCAAAGTAGTCCATGTGACATCAGTGGGTTAGTTAGAATTTTTTGAAGCATCGAAAATACATTTTGGTCCAAAAATAACAAAAACTACGACTTTATTCAGCATTGTATTCTCTTCCGGTTCTGTTGTGAAGCCGCGTTCAGTGACGCTGATGACGTAAGACTCTGCTGACGTGTTATCTGGTTCGCCCGTGTATTCGTGTTCAAATAAATATGGCTGGGCAAAAAAATGCAAGTCTTCCTCTGTGTCGAAATCCTTAGACATGTTTGCGAAGATTGTTTTGTTTACAGCGTGCGTCTCCCTCAGACTGTAAACGAAGCTCGTGCGCACCAGATACACGTCAGCACCGTCTTACGTCAGCAGCGTCACTGAACGCGGCTTCACAACAGAACCGGAAGAGAATACAATGCTGAATAAAGTCGTAGTTTTTGTTATTTTTGGACCAAAATGTATTTTCGATGCTTCAAAAAATTCGAACTAACCCACTGATGTCACATGGACTACTTTGATGATGTCTTTATTTCCTTTCTGGACAAGGACAGTATACCGTGTAGGCCTATACATTTTCAATGGAGGGACAGAAAGCTCTCGGACTAAATCTAAAATATCTTAAACTGTGTTCCGAAGATGAACGGGTCTTACGGGCTTGGAACGACATGAGGGTGAGTCATTAATGACATAATTTTTGGGTGAACTAACCCTTTAAGTTTATCAAGCGACGAGAATACTTTCTGTGCGCAAAAAAAAACTTTATTCAACTATTCATTTTCTTCTGTGGGCCTCTGAGTGAGTTCATGGAGTGGAACAGCGCAGCGCTTCTGGGTTGTACATCAGAACGTAGGCTCACTATTGGCCAGGATCACACATGACCAGCGTCGACCAATAGTGAGCCTAGTGAGCCTACGTTCTGACGTACAACCCAGATTTCAGCTCTCAGATTTCATCAAAAATATCTTAATTTGTGTTCCGAAGATAAATGAAAGTCTTACAGGGTTGGAACTTGGAACAACATGAGCCTCGCTTTCGATTTCAAAATGGCGGCTGCGTGAAATCAGCGTATAGTTCCCACACGAGCATCTATACAACAGATTAACATGACGGTACAGGCTAGTCGATTAAATGATCAACGTAACTCCACAACAACTAAGTTACATAAATGTAACGTATCCACTAACCATTCAGAAACGTCCATGTACAGTCGCAGCCTCTTCCTGAGTCTCTCTGTCTGTGTCTGACTCCGGTTCAAACATGTAAGGCTGCACTCAGCTACTGAGTATTATTGACATTTTGCCTGAGAGAAATTCGGCTGTTATGTTGTTCCCATATCCAAGCTCATGCAAAGGATCGGCCGTCGTCTGAATGGGGGGTGGGGGTGGGGGTGGCCTGGGAGGGATTTGCATTTAAAGGGACACACACATAAAATGGAGCTTTTTCCCTCATACCCAAAAAGGGGCAACTTTGACATGCTATAATAAAAAAATCTGTCCGGTATTTTGAGCTGAAACTTCACAGACACATTCTGAGGACATCAGAGATTTTTTTTTTACATCATGTGAAATGCCGGTCTGTTATTGTAGGGACACTGACTTTACATTTGCCCACCGCTATACATAATGCTGAAAAAAAACACAAAAAAAACTGTGATTGGTTGAAAAGACATATACGGGCGGCACCTTATAAATGTCCTACTGCCCAGGTGCTTAGAATGACACTGTTAGCATTAACTTATGCTAATGAAATTCAATGGTCTTGTAGACTTTTATTGTACTCTGTTGTGTAGACAGAGATAGTTACAAATGTATCTGTCTCACAAGGCCGAAATCATACGTCCAGTCACTCACTTGATATTTCTCTCATGTGTGATCATGTACTGCTGACCTCTGGGCAGATGGAGATGGAGGAAGTGAAGTTCAGATGAGGTCAAATGCTAGTCCTCCTGATGGATTCCACCACAGGACAGTAATGTCACTCTCAGATTATTCATCATGCTGCCAATGAAAAAGAGGCTTATTGGAAAAAAGATCTAAAATACCTTATAATAACATCATAATAGTCTATACAATATTATAATAGTGTATTTACTATACAATTTTTTCATGTTTTTGAAAGAAGTCTCTAAGGCTGCTCACAAAGTGCTTACTAAGGCTGCATTTATTTGTTAAAAAATACAGTAAAAACAGTGCTATTGTCATTTCTTTCAGGATTCTTTGATGAAAAATGTTGAAGTAAACTAAAATAGTGCTGGCAAGTTCAATTTTAAACTCACAGATCTATTATTTTTGAATATTTAAATGAAAACAAAATGAATAATTTTGTTACCATCACTGCATATGAAAGATGATTTTACCCAAGTTTTAATAGAAAACATAACTTTAAAAATGGATATAAAGCAATGTGATTATTTGTTTCAATAAAGATTCATTAAAATATTGCATGCATGTAATTGCATCTCTTCACAGCAATATGTTAATGTTTTTTTTGTTGGTACAGTCGTATTCAAGTATCATACTGAATTTATCTTTACAATTAATGATGTATATTAGAGACTTCAATGTATGTATGACTGTATATAGTCATGCCAGATGGAGACTCTAGTGCCCTGATTTCTTGGATATTTAGTTTTCCATTTCAGCCTAAATCTGGACACTTGGTAGCACAGAGTGAGTGACTGAGTGTGTGTGTGAGTGTATGTGAGCGTGAGCTGTGTGGATAAGGAAGGTGAAAATGTGGAAATAAATAATATGGATTAGGTGCTGCGGAAACCTCATGTTTGTCCACGGCCGAATGAGTTTTTATCCTCTCTCTCTGTATGATAATACTTTTGTCAGGGCTCATGACCTAGTTGGTACAAATAGGCGAAAATTACGTCATTTGCAAATGTGCTTTCATTTCACGATAGTGCATAATTGTCTGAATGAAAGGAGATTACCTCTCTAGCCCTCTATAAACAGTAATACCACAGTAGAGGGGGGGAGGCAGGGAAGGAGGGGATGATAATTTGCCAAAAAACCCAAAGCATGGAAGCATGTTCTCAACCCAGGGTCCAGGTTATTCTGAGGGAGCCAATCTTTGATCAGCCAAGCTGAAATGGCCAAGATAAGTAGGAGCTACAACTCACGCCGGGACCCACACACAAGTCTGTTATTGCGATTTCCTCTCTAGTTTCTCAAGAGAGGTAAATAGCTGCTTCGCTCACCCCCCTCGCACCATTTCCCCTACCTTCAGCGAGCACTTTCACCTCACCAACCCCTCCCTTATCTACTCCCCACTTTCTTCTGGAGATCTCTGTCACTTTAATCCAGCCAGTCTGTGGCTGGTTAACAAGGAAATCCTGTGTCAATTATCACCAGGCACTTCCTGCTGGGAGAGCAATGGCGAATCAAAGTGGTCTGAGAGTCTTTCACACCAGAGGGAAGCAGCAGGCCTAATTAAATGGACCCTGTGTCCTGCCAGCAACCCGTAGCCTTAGCTACAGATAGCTCGCCCCTCGATAACCCCCACCTCTCGCCGAGCGATTGTTTTGATTGGGTGGAGCTGGCCGTTCAGTTTCCCCCACAGGCTTTTAAGGAGGGTGATACTAGACTAAGGGAAAGTGATGGATGAATATTTAGATGTGGAGGAGGCATGTGTGAAAGGGAGATCAGGACAATTTGTCCACGGTGATATGGATGGTGACAGAGAGGAGGGGGCAACATGCTTGACTTGTTCTCCCATTTTTTTAGGCTCCTGTGTCGGCTCACTTCCTCTTTCCACTTTGATGATCATTTTTGGTGTCGTTACTTATCCTACCTTATTTTAAAATGCATTTTATTAGACATATTTATTTAAAGACTATATCATTTAGTCTAAAAAAACCCCAACATAACTTTTTTTATGGTATTTTTTTTGGGACATAGAGCCGAATATTCAAGTCAATAAAAAATGGAATGCGCCTTCTGATGGCCCTGTTTGCTTGTGTTGTTTTAGTGCCCGATTCATTAAAAGGAATTGTGTAAATCATGTAACACGGCCACAAAATCTACAGAGTACAATTTGAATGCCGCACATATTCTAAGGTTGCAGAGGCTACAGCAGACTACTGCAATTTGGTTGTCTTTGCTGGACTGTTAGCATCACTCTACTGCTACAATCCGTTTACTGAGGGACGCTTTTTAAAATGTCAGAAGTGTGCTTTTCAACACCATACATTTAGATATATGACTGGTTATAATACTCTTCTCAATTTTGTGATGACTTACTGCTGCCATGATCACTACAAAAGTCTCCAATA
This sequence comes from Rhinichthys klamathensis goyatoka, assembly GCF_029890125.1. NCBI lineage: Eukaryota > Metazoa > Chordata > Actinopteri > Cypriniformes > Leuciscidae > Rhinichthys > Rhinichthys klamathensis. The sequence goes on from NW_026606758.1 coordinate 450,844, forward strand.
CTCTTCTCCCATATTGTGATGTACATCCGAGTGAAACAGATTATCCCAAAGAAAAACATTGTAGGGCAGGGACTTGGTTCAATCCATTGGTTGTTGGTTGGATGAAGGCAGCTCTAAATGTGAGCTTACAGTCAATTATAAGAAAGGTCCAGAATTTAAGCAGACTGAAATAAAGATGCTATGTGTGGATGAACCATTCACAATAAGATCAACAACATGCATTTAGAAAATAGATGGGGTGAATTTTCATTTCATACTGACTGTAAATTGGATTAAGGGTGCTTATAATGAATAAGTCTCAAGTTACTGTGGTGAAATACCATGCATCAATGGTGCTACTAGTGAATTCGCCAAATAATTTTCTAAATATTAATACCCCATGATTTACTTAAAGACTACTTAGAACCTTTCTTTGACGCATTAAAAACCAGCAAATAATATCTGGATTTGTGTGTATATAAATATGCCTCTGGCAGTATAACACTCCAATATGCAGAAAATAGGAATTCTTAGATACGTTTCAAGTGGCTGTTTATGAACCTTTGACTTCAGGTTCAAACCAGTATTTATCATCCTATCAGTCTGAGGGGGTCAGAATGTGTCCCATTGCCTTTACTTGTAGCAGTCGCTTCACTGAAGGCTGTCATTTACAGAAATAGAGTCGGCTGCATAATGTCAGATTATGCTGTCCCCCTCGTGTCACCACTCGAAAAGCTCTATTTATGACTCCATGAATCTATTTATGAGCCCATCTGAAAGTTTAAACTGTTGAAATGAATCATTTAAATGGTGCCAACATCTCGGCCCGATAGAAAGCGAAGCGGGAACTATATCTCCAATGCAGTTGAACCATTAGAAGTGTTGGAGTTGAAATTGAAAACTGTAAAAGAAGGCTTATATCCGCATTCTCGCACTGTATAACTTGTTCAAAAAGAACTTGCCCCGTGTTCCCGAGACACATTTTCCATAAATGAATCGAGCTCTAAAAATTCAGACATGCTAGAAACTTTCATGATCTAAACAGTGACAGAAAATCTGAAAAAGACCATATATATAAATGTATAAAAAGACTATTCTGCCTGGAGTGCTCACACACTTCTCTCAGTATATCCACAATTCCATATTCTGTCATCTCCTTGCCGTCCACCTCATCCACCTTTTACATTTCCATATGGAGAAGCAAAGACAGGGGAGTGGGAAAACCAATTTACCCACAGAGCGACATCATCTGCTGGGGCGTTTATCTCTGACACACCACCCCTCGGTCCACTGTTGACAGTACATGATATTCCATTAATCTGCCTAATGAAAATTTAACCAGTGTTATAAACAAATAATTGGCCATTATCCTCTCAAAGATCCCGAATAAATTACTTGGGCCTCTCTTTTTTCCTGCCGACTAGCAGGAGGAGGAGGGAGAGAGAGCTTTAGAGAGTGAGACGCGGAGAGAGACACTGAAAGCTAGAGAGAGAGACGGCCTTCCTGATTGATGTCGGAATAAACGCATAGGGTTCCCTCCGCCGCTGTGAGTGGGCTTCGGCTAAGCCTGTGATTGACTTAATGAGAGTCTTTGGGGTGAGTAAATGTTCCAAATTGCTCAGTCATTAGCTTTTGCGCGGCTGTCTGAAGATACCCCCGATCTGCTGCGCTGGGTCGACTCCTCTTGTACCATTCCGCCTGCAATTACATTTTCATTTAGAGCAAACCTCTGAAGTCCGATAGCCAGGCCCCCTTTTCATTATGCTGGCCTCCTTTTTCTTTTTTTATCTAAATGGTGTGAAATGTCTCTTCATTTAGACCAATTAAAGTTGAAAAAGACGCCACTGTAATGAATTATCATACAAATTATTTACTTAATGCTACGATCTCGCTCGCTCTCTCGCTTTCGCGTCCTCTCATCTCGTCCTGCGCTTCCCATCAGGGATGCGGGGCATGGATGGAGAGAGGGAAGGAAAGAGAGGACGGCGATAAGAGAGAAGTGCATTTGGCCTGCTGAGACCACATTAACATCTCTCGGCCTTTTAGCGAATGCTCTTTGCAGCCTATGTGTTTTATGACAACGTGGAAAACGAAGGCGATGAATATTATTCTACCATTCGAGAGGTGATGAGGATGGGGCATCCTATGAGCTGGGGAATATGAGGACATTAAAACTCATTTCAGGAATTTGATTTCAGTGCTCAACTAACCTCCTTTAATTAAGTAGCTTATGCTTTTAAATTAACTCCACTTGATTGATGGAGACAGACGTTGGCTGTCGGAGGCAGGGGAGAGGATATTCCTATATCTTCGGAGGCTGTCGGGCGTTCGCAAACACTGTGACAGTTTGAGACTATTACAGTCTCCACGTCACATCCTTCGGGAATGTATTTTTTTTTCTGGTCGTTCTTTTTCTTCTCACTGTATTGGCCTCGTCGTTTCGACCTTCGAGCTTGACGTTCTTTAAACACCGCTAGCCCTTGTGATCTGTTTGGGGACCTGAAGAGAGACCCAAAAGCCTATTTAATAGCTTGAAGTATGATATCGATAGGGCTGCAAGATATATCGAAATATCGCAAATGGGAAATGTATATATCACGATATGCATATCGCAATGGCTTGCGATAACTGCTTGAATTTTAATACTCCAAAAGATTACAAAAAGTCCAAGTTTTAGGTTGACGCAGACAGCAGAGAGTAGACTGGACACATGGCCGTTACATACGTGTGACATGGTTAACGTTATTAAATGCAATAAGCGATGTACTCACGCACACAGAAAGCTGCGTCTCAGATAACGTGTGATCGCAAATTCAGTTATCTTCTGCAGCTTATATGGCCATATACAGACAAAATGATGTCAAAATGCCTATCTTGTTGAGAATTCACATAAACAGTCAGTTATGCCTTAAGTGGACTAAACAGTTGAGAAAGAAAGCATGTGTGAAACATATTGCAGCTCTTAAAGGGTCATGAAACCCTAAACCAAATTTTCTGAGATTTTAACAGAGGTATGTGTGTTGAACAACATTGAAGACAATGTTAGCATCTGTTAGATTTAATAGTAGGGCGAAAATGGTTAAATTTGAGTTTTTTCCAGCTATTTTCGTCTTCCGGGTTTAAAATCTTCATCGCAGGCTGTGACGTGGCAGTGCACAGTGTAGTGCGTTGATGACTCATCGGTCTCTCATAATTATTAATGAGACTGAGTTTTTATATCCTATGAGAAGACACGGTCTCTTAATTATTCATGACACCACGTGGATCTTTCCACAGACATGTCAAACTGTGATATCGCGTAGTAAAGGAGAGAGACCATCATGGGACGCAAGTGCCGCAAACATTTTACCCGAGAGAGCTTCGAGAATTGGAGAATGGTGGACTTCGGCTTTGTCGATGACCAATGCAAGTTACGTCTTGCGAGTAATGCGGTACCAAGTCCTGAGGACTTTTCTATCCCTTCAGAGTGTGTGTCTAAAATGTAACCCTGGTCATTTTACTTGTCTTTTGTTAAATAAGCGGTCGTTATGAACATTTTAGATATTTCGATAATATATCAATTGTATGCTTAATGCGGGAGACTTGTGAATGTGTAGTGTTGACGTGCGGGCCGGGCGACACCGTGTTGTGTGTGTGTGTACGTGCAGGCAGGCGAGCCTGCGAAATGATTCGGGGTCAGAGAGAGAAGCGGTAGGATGTGTGTTTGGACGAACGACTGAAAACTCTGAGATTATTGTTCATTATTGATCGTACATTGTACAGAGGTCAAAATTATTGTACAAATACGATAATTATCGTCCATCTGGCAACACTGCTGGCTGATGACAGTTCCCCCTCTCCCCTGCCGTGCCACACCCACTCCCTCCCTTCTTCTCACAGCCATCCACGCCCATTTAAGTTGCATTTTTCAAAAAGATTATGAGCTAGACTTGAGCTGATAGAGGGGGGTTTCATGACCCTTTAAAGTGACAACAGCCTAATAAACCTGATTCTGTCTGTGTGCTTAATGTTAATCAAACAACAAAAGACAAAGAGAAAATCACTCACTACTGAATAACTTTTGTAGTTTTAATAAGAATCAGTATATATTTTTAATTCAAACAGTGAAGACTAAGTCATGTTTTACTTGTACATTTGATTATTCAATTTCTGTCGTTAAATAAACCTAATGTAGGCCTACCTGAAACCCTAATCCCCCCCTGATTTACACTGACGTTAAAATGATACTTGTAATGCTACAGTAAAACATTGCTGTTCACTTTTAGAAGTTGTAGGGATGCTTTCTTCTTACAAAAGGAAAGTAAAACATGTATGCTGGTTCATTTTCAGCTTTTAAATATAATTTAAATTTATTTTACACACTTAAAGCATTATCGGATCACATATCGAATATCACATTATTTAAAGAGTTATATTGTTTTTTCTTCAATATCGTGCAGCCCTACTTGAAGACCTTTCCTAATAAAATGATAAACAAAAACGTAACTTGATAATTGACTTCATCCATAAAAAAACCTTGATCTCTTCAGATATAAAAATTAATAAATGCAGTTTTCACAATTTACATTCATAACATAAGAAGCCTCATTCATTTTGTCGGTGAAACCTAACGTATTCAGTTTGGTTCAGTGTTTTCAAATTGACTTCATCCAATCAAACCATTCAGATTTTCTATTATTTTTTAAATAAGAAAATTTGCATTTCATAACTGCCTACTAAGTTCTCATTACGTCAGAGGAACACTAAAAGAATTTCAAAGGATAATACGTTTTATTTTATTTATAATAAGAAGGATTTTTACAATTGGATCAAATGGATCTGGACCTCGAACAATGAAAAAAACAGTAACGTTAACCTTACATGAAAATAATTACAATATAATTATTTATTCATCATAATTCACAATGTCCATCAAACATACAGTAATTATTGTGACCCATAAACCCAACAGTTAAATGCTTCTATTCTTTCAAATTCAGTTTGATTCAAAGCTTGTTAACACTGGGCACTGATTGAACTGAAGTGGCTTGTCACCATGGCGACAGCAGCTTCTGTGGCATGCCAAGCCTCTGTATACTGGGGGGGTTTAGGGAGGGCGCCACCAACGTTTCCCTGTAAACCCCTAAATACTCCCATTCTACAGCTTAGAACTTTATTCCAAACAAACCGCCTGCCTAATTTTTTTTTTACACACTGATGCGTATAATTTGTGACTGGGGTTCTTATCAAATTTAACCACAAAAAAAATATCATAATAAACTTGGGAAAGTGGCACATCGCAAATTTTACACGAGGTGTCAAGCTGCTATTAGCCCTTCTGGGCAATAACGTTAAGTGCTGGGTGATTTGCACTAATCGCTATGAAATCAGCCACAGTGCTAAAGTGCCACTTCCGCCACTGCTTCAGCACAGCGTCTGTTCAGCATCAGCCCGTATTCATTCTGACAGCTAATAACACAAATGCCAGATCACTCCTAAAGTGAACACCCAACAGGGGGACCATTTCTCCATTGGTAAAAACAGATCCCAGGTCACCAATCAGACTCTTTGCAGTTCCCCAAAGCATTTTTTGAATATAAGGTAGCCTATTTCTTTTAAAGGGTAAGTTCACCCAAAAATGAAAATTCTGTCATTAATTACCCACCTTCATGTCATTCCAAATCCGTAAGACTTTCATACATCTTTGGAACACAATAAAGATCTTTTTGATGAAATCAAATCTTTCTGTCCCTCCATTGACAGCTACGCAATTACCACTCTGACGCTTCAAAAAGTTCATAGATCCATATGAATTGAATGGTTTAGTGCAAATTTTCTGAAGAAACACAATTGCTTTATATGATGAACAGATTTAATTTAGGCTTTTATTCACATTTAAACATTGATCAGCGAACATAAACAGAAGCTCAACCGAACCTGCTTGACGCACGAGAACCTCATAAACCTTATTCAGAGTAACGCCATGATATGAAAGCGAGCCTGTGAGGGATAGATTAATCATGTTTTCAATGGCATCCATTGTAAAAAGCTCCTAGATCACTTGTTTTCCACAGCTCATGTTGTTTAGAGTTTTTTGTCTACTGAAATTTCTTGGAAAGATATTTTTGCAGTGTTTCGTCATCAGAGCAATCCAAAAACAAATTAAATAACAGTACAACCAATGAAGAGATGTATTTCTATATCCCTCACAGCCTCGCTTTCATTCCCATCATTCCCAAAGATGGCGCTGCTGTAAATAAGGTCTATAGGTTCTTGCGGAAGCTCAAAGGTGCTGCATAGCACGAGAATGAACCTCATTGGTTCTTGTGGAAGCTCAAAGGTGCTGCGTAACACGTGAATAAACCTCATTGGTTCTCGCACGTCAAGCAAACATACTTGAGCTTCCGTTTACCACAAATGCTGTGTGAGTGAGATGATGAATGTTTAAATGTGAATAAAAGCCTAAATTCAACCTGTTCATCATATAAAGCGATCATGTCTCTACTGAAATTTTTTTTCTATCTTTTTATGAACTTTTTGAAGTGTAAAAGTGGTAGCTGCATATAGCTGTCAATGGAGGGACAGAAAGCTCTCAGATTTCATCAAAAAGATCTTCATTTGTCTTACTGGTATGGAATGACATGAGGGTGGCTAACTAATGAAAGAATTTTCACTATCCCTCATGGAGTAAATGATGAAGAAATTTTTTTTTTAGTGAACTATCCCTTTAAAAGACAAAAACTTAATTTGTGATGTCAAAAATGTAAGGTTTGTAGTCTAATCTGGAAAAATGTGCAGTGGAAAAATGATGTTATGACCAAATAATGTTCTATTGCTCTGGTTAAACTGCTTGATAAGGAAAGGTGGAGTTTGATGTCAAAAAAGGATTCTGTGAAGTTGCTGGTAATCAAGGCTAAGTCCCACCTAAACACTGTGTAATTAAATTGTTGACATGCATAATTGCTCACCAATTAGAAGTCTGATGCACTTGACTCTGCTTTCAGGGTCACTCGGTAGGGTGGCTAGCATCCAGTCAAGCAGACACGTGTTTGCACACTACAGCACCGAGCTGCCTGCAAGGGGTCTTGATAGCAGTGTACATAAAGCAAGGCTGCATGCTGTCTGCAGCAGATGTATGCTAATTGTTAGCCGAATGTGGACAACTGATCCAAAAGCAAACATCAGTCACACCGATGAACAAACACAATGCTAGCTGTCTAGGAAGCATGCTAAGATTGCCTTCACTGTTGTCATTTACATTGAGGAGTGGTTAGGCTTTATTTGGGACTGTCTGTTCAGATTAGAAATACTTTACGGTAGAGGTTTTGCTAATAACCCACACATTTGCTTTAAATTAGCATAAAATGAAAATTCACCCTACATTGAAAAATTTTTGGTGTAGAAACAATTTGCACTCAAAAATTTCTAGTAAATTTCACAAACAATTACGAAACAGCAATGAACACATTGAATTAATCAGGAAATTTTGAAGTACAAAATATGAAACAGTATTTTCTTGTAAAATGTACTCCAGTAATCTAGAATTTGAGTGTATGTTACTGTGAATGATTTATTCATTTATATGCTTCATTCATTCATATTGTATATTATACATACACACATACAGTATATTATTATATTTATATATTATATATATATATGTGTGTGTGTATACATATACACACATATATATATATATAAATATAAATATATGTTTGTGTGTACAGTGCACAGACACTGCCGTTCAAAAGGTTGGGATCGGTTGGAAAAGATTTTTAATGTTTTTGAAAAAAAAAAAAGTCTCCTATGCTCACCAAGGCTGCATTTATTTGATTAAAAATACAACAACAACAAAAACCTGTAATATTGTTAAAATTTAAATGAACTGTTTTCTATTTGAATCTATTTTAAAATGTAATTTATTCCTGTGATGCAAAGCTGAGTTTTCAGCATCATTACTCCAGTCTTCAGTGTCACATGATCCTTCAGAAATCATTCTAATATGCCGATTTGATGCTCAAGAAACATGAGTTATTATTATTAATGTTGAAAACAGTTGTGTACTATTTTTTTTTCAGGATTCTTTGATGAATAGAGAAAAGAGACTTGTTTTTAAAAGCATAAAAAAGCTTACCGATCCCAAACTTTAAGGCAGTGTGTGTGTGTGTGTGTATATATATATACTGTATATATATATATATATGTGTGTGTGTATATATATATACATATACATATGCACACACACACACGCACACACCTATTACATATTTACAAACTCAAAATATAATGGCCGAATCTTCCAGTGAAAAAGTCTGACTTCTCTCTGCTGCCATATGCAGCCCTTCTCCAATCATTTAGTCTGCTTAAACCCCATACTCACAAGCTCCATTTTCGAGTGCCATGCCCACATCTCAACATCCAATCAACTGGGATCATAGAACCAAGTCCCAGCCCTAATTTTTTTCTTATTCACTGATCCATTACACTCAGATTTACGTCACAATACAGAAGAAAAGGTCTGTTGCTACTTCTGTCTCATCACGACTAAGATACATTCATAATTAACTGCCAGAAGAGCTTCCCGAGTAGGCTACATCATGACTTGAGTCGACGTGAGTTTTGAGTAGGCTATTTATAATTACGAGCAGTAGAGTTACGTAATTTCGGTTGGCAGATCACATCAGAATTAAAAGCTTTTGTAAACCTGTGTGATCAAATTACTCCCCTGCAATCCTAGAACAATGCTTTTGTTTTTCCCCGTGCTAATGAGCAAGCTCACCTCCGGAATCAATTTAAAAGTCTGCCGTAGCCTTTGAATGAAGAAGAGTAGAACCATTAATTAAAAGTGGAACAGGTTCTTATTTTAGTGGAAAGTGGAAAAATCGTGAGCCTTTGTTGAGGAAAGCCCAGGAGCCAGGCTTTCATTAGCCTACATGCATGGCAGAAGCAATTCATCAACCGTAATTTTCTCTCAATGGGGAAAAAAGAAGGGGATGAACCTCAGTACGCTATTTATGGTGTTTTACGGAAGTGGGAAAACAGTAATGTGATTAACAGTTATCTACAACATGTTTGAAATGGCCCCTCCTGCAAGTGTTTGGGTCTAGATTAAAAAATAGACTGCAGCAGAAAGAGAGAGGAAGAGCGGGAGGGAGGAAGATAGGTTGATATAAAAAATCTGCTTTGCTGTGCGGCACTGTAGCACATTGATGGAGATTTTCTTTCTCGCTTTTTAGCCGAATTCTGTGTCACATTAAAAGCGGATTTTTTTTGCGCCCCATCCACCCCACTTCTCTAAATATCTGTATTTAAATGTGTCTGTCCCTTTGACGAAGGCGCGACGAGCCGAGTGTCTGCCTTTGTCCTGCGCGAGAGTATCTCCACGACATATGAACTGCTTTTAGGATTAGCTGAGTGCAGATTTATTTAATGCAACCTCGTGGAGTATTGTTGAAAATCTATTTTGGGAAACATAGGGCTTGCCAAGCTCTAAGCCTGGTAATATATGCCAGCTACAGTTTAAGAGACTAGGTTCAGGCACCCTCTTTATGCTGGGATCATGTGGTTCATGCATACCAATTTATGAAAATATCGCGGTGGCTGATAGGACACTATGCGAAATAACCCCCTAATACAATCCCTCCGGTCACTTGTTTGTCCGGCCTGTTTAAATATTTGGTATTCTGAAAATGTTTGAGATATTCCATTGATACGATACTGTGCATGCATATGCGTGGAGTGCTTAAGAGACATGGCTATATGGCTAACAATGGAGGAGAAGATGTGAGGGAAAACAAAAGCCAAATTGCTTTATGAAAAATGTGACATTTGAAGCGAAATGCTCAATATTTGACATGTAATTATTAGTATTAGTACATTTAATATAAACTCATTTAACTTATTCATGAAACCCTTCCTGTAGCCTATACAATTTCCTCATTGTTCTTCACAGTATATGGTTTTCATATGATGAAAAATAATCTAATTTGAACTCAAATCTAGCCTGAAAAGGCTAAATATACACAGCAACAGCAAGGGTCAAACACAAAAACAAATGGAATAAAATAACCCACAAAACTATTCCCCCAACTACATCTCCCATGAAGCCTCGGGATAAGGCTTTGGGCCCATTCTCCACACAGTGTAATGTGGGCATGGTGACAGGCGAGCAGACAATAGAGGGGAGCCAGGGGGAGTGCAGGCAAGGGGAAGAGAGCGTCAGACAAAGGGGGAGGACATGGGCTTTGCACGGAAGACACGCTAAACCCGACGGCTTTATCAGAAGTGTGAAAGACAGGGGCCAGACTTCAAACATGATTTTCTTCAGCGTGACAAAAGCACTCTTCAAACATAGCCTACCTCTCTATCCGAGAGGCTGCAGTCGATGTGGAGAGCCGCATATTCTCTGCTACGAGGAAAATGGATGATTTGGGCTATAAATAAGCGGTTGTGATTGACATTGAGGAAACCAGTGTAAAATAAGTAGAGTGATTTTATTTTAGTCATTTTAAAACATTAAAAAGAGTGTTCAGTGTACATTATTGCTAAATGTATGTCTGCCTTGTTCATCCTAAAAATGAAAATTCTGTCATCATTAACTCACCCTCATGTCGTTTCAAACATGTATTCAAACCTTTTTCCCAGTGGAACACACATTATATACAGAATAGGCCTATATATACTGTATATATATATATATATATATTTTTTTTTTTTTTTGAAGGATGCTTCAACTGTCAATGGGATCCAACACTGCACTATGTTGAACCCCACTTATTGTCAAAAACAAACCCATAGACATTTTTCAAAATATCTTCCTTTGTCTTCTACAGAAAAAAAAAAGTCATACAGGTTTAGGACAAAATGAGGGTGAGTGTTCCTTTAATAATGAAATGCTCAGTTGTCCTCCATTGAAAAATAAGGAATATGCATTTTTAGCGGCACGCAAAGTATAAGTAAGTATATAAATATTTTGGCTCACTAACATATATTTCTGTCTATTTTAAACATGACTGGGTGCATAGTTCTCAGACTCTTGGGAAAGAAATAAGTTCAAATATTTCTTCTGTATTTCTTCTTCTTCTTCTACTCATTACTTTAGCAAACAAAAGGTATTCAACAAGCAATTTCCATGATCATCAGAACCTCATCCTTAAAAACAAGTGGTCTAAGCATCCCTCATTATATTAGCTTTAATTCTACAGACTTCAAGGGGAGCTCTAGGCTTGTCAAAATATCTACTCTCTGGCTAGGAAGCACACAAAGTTCAATCAATTAGTCCGTGATTATTATTACTACTGTTGTTATTACTAGTCCCACTAGCCAGACTGTTATGGTAACCCCAGACACAGCCCATAATACTAATCCTCACCCTCTCAATGACCCTAACCTTTACACCTTTTAATCAAAATCATATTTTGTGGAGAAGGGCAAAATATTGACATGTTATTTCTTAATGTGTTCACCGAGAGGATCATGGGCAATGTTCTGGGAATTAAGTTTTTTTTGTCTTGTGAAGCTCTCTCTCTCTCTTTTTTTTTTTTCCTCTCAGCATTTTTTCCCCTTTTGTAGCATTTTTCCTGCGCTGTAGCGTCTGTAGTCACAAGGCCATTAGGTTTGGAGCAAATTAGAACAACAAAGAGAGTGGTTAGATGGGCTGTTTTGGGTGTGTGGCTCGATGTTTTATTGGAATCAGTCACACAGCTGTCTATAAAGGGCTGTTTAGCATTGTCTAGCTCTCAAAACTTGCGGTATGAAATCCAATATTACTATTATAGAGAAACAGAAAAGGAAATGCTGGGTTTTACCACAGCTGAAGCAGACAAAGCAGTGAACTGTTTCTTGTTCTTCTGTTTTAATATTTGACCCATTTTTGGGGAAAAATACACAAATATAGACAATAAATATAGACCGGGCGCCATGATAAAGACAGCAGCAAGAAGCTTCCCGGCGAGCAAACACAACAGAGAAGACAAAGATATTTCCTATGCAAAGCTCGCACACAATGTCATGTGTGATAGCGAACGAGGTTGTCCAAGTCACATGAGGAGTGGGGGTCTGGATGGCAGGGGGGATGTGCCGAATCGAGGTCGGCTGGGCTGCATCTTGCGCCGATTGGAACTCCTCGCTTTGATTCGGTTGATCCCGGATCTCAGAGTATTCCGGGTGACACAAAGCAGAGCTAGGCTTTGGGGTAATCTCATTACAAAACTTACCAACAGATGAAAAAAATGAGGAGAGAGAGAAAGGGAAAAGCCTCACAAACTACACCATGCCAAAGCGGTGGCTCACAGAGGCAGGTGTAATGTTACCAAATTAGCCTCTAAATGGTAAAAAGGAGATTATTGCATATGCACCAGCTAGCCAGAGCTTGGAGCCCCCTGGGGCAGCCCAAATTAGAGGCGCTGAGGACTCCCTCAGGACTTTGGCCCAGAGCAGACAGTACTGGCTGGAGGATGAATGGAAGGGGATACAGTTTGAGTACAGTGTGATGGTCTTGATTTCGACAGACAGACGGACGGACGGACGGATGGATGGATAGATAGATACTTCATGGACACCTCAGATACACTCAAGTAAACTTAGATCTCAGGTGTTGTCTCAACTTTTTCCTAAGATGTTATTTCATAAATAAATAAATGTTTTTAGAAAAATATGGATTGTAAAAAATCATTGATAACATAAAATCTCTTTAATATCTAAGTTGTTCCTTTTAGGCAGCAGTGAGAATAAACAGAGAGATTCTCAGATGGAATGAGCTTCTCAGATGTTTATCCTAAGAAAAGACTCCCCAGTAATCTCATATATGTTGCGCATTTGCGTTTTAGAAAAGATCTCAACAGTTTCTCAAACTGTGCTCATCAGGTAAATATTTCAAAATAAAATGTAAAATTTATCATCAAATTCTCATCTACGTATGTCTCTATGTATCAGTGTGTGTGTGTGTATGTGTATATATAAATATATATGTTTTTTTTTTCAGGTGAAAAACAATTACAATGCACATAGCCAATAATTCACTTTTAAGTCTGAGGGATCAAACTCTCATATGCATTTTTTTCCAAACTCGAACCCATGTGGTCTTAAATTACAGCACCCTGCAAATCAACAACTGTTGTTACTCATGATGTTGGGGCTAAGATGACGCTGCTGGAGGTAGATTCCCCACCACTGGCAAATGATTCTGTCAGCCACCACTTAAGGCTGCTGGCTATGTTCTTCTCATAAAAACGGTGCATAAAGATGTGATGGAGTGTGCATGATCTAGGGAGCCCGAACCCGAAGTCATCTAATCTCTGGCTGGATTAGTGTGGCAGATTGTTGCCATATGTGGCACGGCGCTCAGCTTCCACCATGACAATGATCAAGTGCGGTGTGCAGAGTTTTCATCTCTTAGAGCGACTTAAGTGCTATTACTGGAGTTTAAAACCCACCTAAAAGGGCTTCCATGAATAAAAAAGGGAGAAAATGACTACTGAGCTGTCTGGAAAATGTGGCAATGGGGCACTGGATTTAAGATATTCATCCAAAACAGATAAACCAGAGGCTATAAGTGAAAAGTCCAGGTCTCATTTAACATTCAAGAGGGAGAAGAGGAGAGACGAAGGATGAGTGCACATACATTCCTATGTTGCTAGAACTTCCTACCCCCTTTTTCCTCTCAGACACACAGAGGTTTCAGCTCATTGTTACATAAAGTTGTGTAACAAATGAGCCGTGCTGCTTTGAACTGGTTGACCACACCAGGCTGGAGGAACCGCTTGGAGAGGGACCTCAACATGTGGCAGCAATAAGATGGCCCCCTCCCTGCCCGGGACATGTGGGAGACAGAGCATTCCTGCCAAGCTCATTAAAGCTGAAAACACTCATCCCACAAACACTGTAGCACTCTCATGCATGGGGTGACGAGACATGTGTCTTTATTTTCCCACTAAGACGATATTTGCTAGTGGAGGGTCAGCTGAGGAATCTGTGCTCCGTGGAACAAGTTGTCAGGCCTCTGACATTTATTTCTATTATTATTGGGTTTCAATACAGGATTAATTGGCAGCACTTGTGGCATAATGATGATTAGCACAAAAATGTATTTCTACTTGTCCCTCATTTTCTTTTAATAAAGCAAACATTTGGATTAGGGCGATGCCTTTACAATGGAAGGGTATGAGGGCCAATCCATAAAAATGAAAATACTAACTGTTTTAGTAGCATAGTTACAAGTCAAATAATATGTATGATGACATGAGTTTAGTGTGAAAAAAAAAATATATACACACACACACACACACACACACACACACACACACACACACACACACACACACACACACACACACACACACACACACACACACACACACACACACACACACACACACATGAGTTTAGTGTGAAAATATATACACACACACACACACACACACACATTTTATTTCTTGTAATCAACATTATGCCTCATATGCTATCAATTGAAATTAATTTGTATTGTACCTGAAATATTCCTTTAATAGGATGTTCTTAAACTCTATATTGAACTAACCTTTGTTACAGGGATTAAGAAAAGAAATACGTTTAAAAAGAAAAGAAGCTTAGTGTCCAGTCGTTTACATTCTCCCGTAAGCTACTCACTTTAGACCACTAAAACGTTTAAGGCAGTTAATTGAACAGCCTTAAATTATAAATCAAAGAAGAAAAGTCCAGTAAAAGCGTATTAGTTAATTTAACAACGTGACAGAAGCGACAACGCCCCTCTGTAATGAAAATGAACATGCTATTAAAGTTCTCAGCACTTTAAACTAATTTCTCTGCTGTTTATTCTTCTGCCTATTGTCCAGTTTATTTGTACGCAATTTTCAACAAAAGAGGCATTTCGGGTTTCTGCTCAGACAAGTACCACTACAAACAACAGTAATGAATAAATCTGGTAATGTTGTAAAACTTGACAGACATAAGAGGACTCGAATTTGCATTCACAACATCTTGACATGAGATTTAGCATGTCTAAAGGCCCCGAAATGTTTTCACTTAAAAGTGATATGGCAAAAAAAAAGAAAAGGATAAAAACAAAATGGCCACCGGGGAGGCTCTTTCTCTGGATGTAAGGAGACATCTGGCATGATTATTTTTGAGCTCTTCTGCTAATCCGCTAGAAATGTAAACTGGTGAGGGGACGTGCCAAATGGCTTTGGAGCAAGACTGCCTTTTGGACTTGTGGAAGATTCAAATGAGTTTTCATAGAAGCGTTTGCGGCATTATTGGAAAACGCAGTGAAACAATTGTAATTAGTTTTCATGCTGTCACATTTATCATCATTATCCTAGTTTTTAGACATGCCAAATTTACTCCACCATTTAATGCCACTGCCATATGCACGGAAGCCTCAAAATATGCTGTAGCGTATCTGTTGTTTTTTCCCCCATCTTCCTTTCCTTTCTTTTTTGCAAACACCGAGCATTGTCAGATGTATGATATGTGGCACTGATGCTCGGCGATGCTCGTCGCCATGGCTGCAAGTCGTGTGGGTACCATTCAGAGGTGGCCTTGCCTCCACTAATCCACTTGTCAGCGTTGACTGCCAAGCAAGTCGTCCCACACACTCAACAATGTGAGTTTATTCAGTGATCTGGGACAGAGACTGCATCTGCCCACTGCTAAGGCCAGAAGAGCCATTGAAAAACGCCCACGAGCCTAAACTCATAGCCATCCATAGCTCGCTTAAAAAAGGATCATGTAAAACTCTTTAGCTTAAACGCCGTAGCTTCATTTCCAAATGTTTTCGAGTAAACTTTACATTCTGCCAACTGAGCCCATACTGTTTTTTCACGGTGGATGCAGAAGATGCTGTGTTTAGTCTATGTGTCCGTATAAGCTCATGAAAAACTATTGCTATGGTACATCCTTTTTGTCTAAATTACAGTGTAAGAGCATACAAGTAAATGACAAATGAAGTTAAGTAACAATATTTATAACAAATAATAATACTTTAACAAATCTGCTTCACTTAAACTAACAAAGCCATGTGGTAAAAAAAAGCCTTGCAGACAAAAATTTGTTTCAAGGTCAATAAATATTTAAAATATCAGATAATTTGACCTTTGACTGGGCAACGTTAGTTCAGTGCGTAAAACGTCATTTGGTGTGACTACCCCAAAACGCAATGGTGTGTGGTATGCATATATATATATTAGTGCTGTCAAATCGATGAACCGCATCTAACATAAAAGTCTTTGTTTACATAATACGTGTATATATATATCGGTATATTATTTTATTTATATATATTATATATTTCTGATGTTTGTGTGTGTGTATACTGTATATACACACAACATATATTTATACATACATTATACATATATATATATATGTGTGTGTGTGTGTGTGTGTGTGTGTGTGTGTGTGTGTGTGTGTGTGCATGTACAGTATATATACACAGACACACACACACACACACACACAATATCATATATAGACGCATATGTAAACTATTTTTGGTGCGATTAATCGATTTGACAGCACACACATATATATATAGGCTATATATATACACACACACACACACACACACATAAAATATAAAATAACTTATACTTTCATATGATGGCAAAACTGAATTTTCAGCAGTTTTTAGTGTCTGAAGTATTAATAAAAAAAAACTTTGAAAAACCAAGATGTCTACAAGATGTTATGTGTTATTAAAAATATTTACTTGATAGCAAAAAAACTAGGGCTGTCAAATGATTAATCGTGATTAATCACATCCAAAATAAAAGTTTTTTTTAACATAATATATGTGGGTGCACTGTGTATAATTATTTTATATATATAAATACACACACATGCTTGTATATATTTAAGAAATATTTTCATGTATATACTGTATATAGATTTATAATTTATATTATATATAAATATAAATATTTTATATATAAATAATATTTTTTTCTTAAATATACATGCATGTGTGTGTATTTATATATATACAAAATAATTATACACAGTGCACCCACATATATTATGTAAAAAAAAACTTTTATTTTGGATGTGATTAATCGTGATTAATCATTTGACAGCCCTAAAAAAAACATTAACAGTTTTTCTTACAGATAGTTTAATCTTATCCTGAACAGGCTTATTTCATTGATCCTTGTAGTTTCAAAATGCAAACACATTCACACTACTGATCTTCGAATACTGTCCCACTTTATACTCAGTGATATAAAGAGTCCTAAAGAGACCGTAATACACTGGGTTACCAAAACAATTAGGCTTATTCATCCACTTGCTTTGACATATAGAGGAACATGTTCTGCATTACACAGTGGAAGTTTAGATGAAGCTTTTTCATACTGAGAAAGAGGGATGGGCTCAATCCACTGAAGTGTGCCGTCTACACTGATCTTTGAATCCCCTTTTGACTTCAAACAAACTTCCACAATTTACAGAGAGTGATGCATTTGATGGAGGTTATAACGGCGGAGTCACAACAATGCTAGAACAGCGTGGCGTGATAGATTGGGCTTCTGTAATCGTTCTCAGTTGCCGTTTCATAAATCTTCAATGGGCCGCTGACCTCAGTCCCAAACACTTCATAAATCAACATATTCAACATTCAGCGATGGAAGGGGGAAAAGGGGGAAAACGCAGCAGGGAATATGTTTAATCTAACTTTGCAGCTATTTAAAGCATGCTTCAAGTTCACAAAGGCAAGGTTCACAGATGCACAGGGAGCCACCTGTTGAACAATCATTTAGGAAGTAATAAATTGTGAGTCTTGATAAAGAAGAACCGAGGCAGGCATCTGCTGCTGATTACAATCGCACAAATTAACCAAAAGGAGGATGCGTTTGATGTCAATTAAGCAAAAGGTTTACGGTTGTTTCAGTATAGCTTTCACTTGTTCATAAGGTGTGCAATTCATTTAAGGTGCTAAATTTCCCATTCTAAGTCAACATGCTGTAGGAGCTAAATTCCCTGAAAACAGTTTGCTTGTATGGGGCATGTTTGTGAATGTCAGAATATTGTTGCTTGGTACCTGGCCGGACTTATATATGGATGAGTGCTTGTGCGCCCAGCTGAGCAAGATTGCTTGCTGAACTGAAGATTCAAATACCAAAAAGGTTTTGAGTGTCTATGAATAGTGGAACATTTGTTGTTAAAGTAGTGTTTCTAATGTGCCATCTGCAATAAAAAGGGTAAGAGGCCATACAAAATGTTACATTTAATTTTCTATGGTTGGGATATAAAACTTAAGCGTGGTTAATGGTTAAGAGCTGCACTTGGGGTAATACACACCTTTTCTATTTAAACTGCCAAATTCAGATTCCATGGCTAAAACAGTAGCACCTGGACTGAAGAATTATCTGCATACTTTGGCTTTTAAATGTCAGGTTCTAAGCAGACCATGAACCAGCACTGTCTGAAGAAATAACAATTATTAAACAGGATTTTATCATAAGCGTGTTCAAAGAGCATAACTGGCCATGCAGTGCAAAAAATGAGATAATATAATGAGACCATACTATTTCCTCTTACTCAAGGCAGTAAACAGAGTATGTGTGTAATTCAGTTCCTCCCCAGCAGGGGCACTGCATGTGTTATACATTTTCTATTGAAAAAAAAAAAAAGTAAAAAAAAAAGTTTCATAAGTTGCCAGCAGGACATTACCACAAATATTTGTTTTGGAGAGGCATGTTTTAAAAAAAAATCTTAAAAATAAATTTAGTCGTGGATCAAAACTGGATGTTACATGCAATCTGAATAAAAACATTTTGGCTAATTAAAAGCAAAAAAAAAAAAAAAAAGGTTCTTACATGATTATTTTGGTTTAAATTAATGTAGAATAATTTGTCTAAAAATGCTACCTGGTTCACAAAGTGAGAAAGGACTGCCAGGTACATGATGCCCCTCTAGTAACGGTGTGTTAAAGGTGCATTTCAAGGCCTTATGGAAATTTTCATCAACATATTGCTCGAACAGGAATGGGTCTGTTATTCATCCCAGCTGTGCATCCCTACACTTCAATATCCTTTGCACTCACCAGCCCCCATTAATCCTATTGTCTAAGTTATTTCGCTCCGGCAGTATCTACAACTAAATTAATATTCTCTGCGAGAGGGAGAGGGAGGGAGAGAGAGAGAGAGAGAGAGAGAGAGGGAGAGAGAGAGAGAGAGAGAGAGAGAGAGGGGGGGGGGGGGGGGGGGAGAGAGAGAAGGAAGGCCAGCCTGTCATATGCAGCACAGTCTTAATCATTGCATCAAAGTATTATTGTACAGCACAGAATCGAGGCTGCCCGTGGAGAGCTTTCTCTGGATTCTTCATGTCAGATGGACTATTAATATGAAATACGAGCTGGTTGAAGAGACTAATATTCAAACCTGCTGTGATGCTCGGGGGGCAAAGATACTGAAACATGACTAATGTTCAGCAGACAATAGCAGCGTTTAGCTGTCAGTGACAAAAACTACCACATCACAATGTCGGACAACCACAGTACATGCTGTGTCATTGTGAATCAGTTTTGAACATTTTAAAATGTCATTCAATAAATTAAAATGCTGATAGTTTTCATGAAAAACATAGCTTTAAAAACTCTGAACGTGCAGCAAACACTACAAATTTCATTAAAATGTACTATGATAGTACATAGTAGAAAGTCATATCTAAGAACAATTACTTAAAAGTACATTATGCAACTTTTGGCTCTCTAGCGGTTTTAAAACAAAACTGCATGCGTTTTGCGGAAAAACTTCTCGGGTTACGACTGTAACCCTTGTTCCCCGAGAAGGGAACGAGACACTGCGTCATCGTTGTGACACTTTGGGGAACGCCCCCAGCGTATCGCATCTGAAGCATGAATGAAATCTGTCCAATCCTGATTGGTGCTGCGTCATGACGTAGTAGATGACGGCATAACCGGAAGATACAAAGGTACGCTTGGCAAACACAAACACTAGCTCTTCGCGATGAAGCTAGCGCTCTGCCTGTGATAGGTGTGGCGACGAGACGCAGTGTCTCGTTCCCTTCTCGGGGAACAAGGGTTACAGTCGTAACCCGAGAGGTTCCCCTTCGAGGGAACTCGAACTGCGTCATCGTTGTGACACTTTGGGGAACGAAATACCCACTATGCCACACCGTAATCACGCCCGCCCCTAGTGTGAAGCTGGAAGACCAGGCACACTTAGGACGCGAGCACTCTGGCGCCAGACGTCACGGGGAGTTGCAGACTGTAAAAACGTATGAAGGAGTGCGGGGTGGCCCACCCGGCCGCCTCGCAGATCTCCTGAAGCGAGACGCCAGAAAGGAGGGCCACCGAGGAGGCCATGCTCCTGGTGGAATGTGCCCTCACGGCCATAGGTGAAGGCAAATTGCGCACCTGATAAGCCGTGGCTATAGCCTGGACAATCCAGTTACTGATTGTCTGTTTAGATGCAGGCAGCCCTTTCTTGGGTGAACCAAAGCACACCAGCAACTGGTCTGACTTCCTCCACTGAGAAGACTTCTCCAAGTAAACCCTTAGGGCTCTGACTGGGCAGAGCAGGTGAAGTCTCCCCTCTTCCGCCGTCCCATGAGGTGGAGGATGGAAGGCCTGAAGAACCACTGACCGTGCCGCACTAGACGGCACCTTGGGCACATAGCCCGGTCTAGGATGTAAGATGGCCCTAACTCCGCCAGGGGCAAACTCCAGGCAAGTTGGCGATATAGCCAAGTCCTGGAGATCCCCCACTCTCCTCAGAGAAGTGATGGCAAGGAGAAAGGCCACCTTGAAGGTCAGGTTCTTTGCCTCAGCCGACTCCAGTGGTTCAAAGGGGGCCTCAGCCAACCCTTCGAGAACCACCGCCAGGTCCCAAGTTGGGACTCTGGAGCGAGCCGCAGGCCTAATCCTCCGAGCCCCACGGAGGAAACGTACAACCATATGGTGCCTTCCCAAAGGCCCAGCACCTATAGGTGAGTGGAAAGCCGCAATGGCAGCCACATACACCTTAAGTGTGGATGGGGAAAGACCGGCGGAGAAACGATCTTGGAGGAACTCCAGCACTGAAGCCACTGGGCAGTTAACTGGGTCCACCTCACGCTCTCTACACCAAGTGGAAAACACATTCCACTTTAGGCTGTACAGTCTCCTAGTGGAAGGAGCCCTGGAGCTAAGTAGGGTCTCGACAACACCTGCTGACAGACCAGCCTCTAAGTACCGAGCCCCCTCAGGGGCCAGACCCAGAGGTTCCACAGCTCTGGCCGGGGGTGAAATATTGTGCCCCCTGCCTGAGACAGCAGATCCCTCCTCAGAGGGACCTGCCATGGGAGGCCGTCTAGCAGTGCTACAATGTCCGAGAACCATATCCGGGTCGGCCAGCGGGGTGCTACTAAAAGTAGGCTGATCCCTTCCCGGCGGACCCACTCCAAGACTCCCGGGAGCAGAGCGATCGGGGGAAATGCGTACAGACGCAGCCTCGGCCACGTCTGTGTCATAGCGTCCAGCCCCAACGGAGCTGGATACCTGAGAGAGAACCACAGTGGACAGTGGGACGTCTCTCGAGACGCGAACAGATCCACTTCCACTGGGCCGAATCTCACGCACATGGCCTCCACCACCTCGGGGTGGAGTCGCCACTCCCCGGGCCTCAGCCCCTGCCTCGACAGGACGTCTGCTCCCTGATTTTGGTCCCTGGGGATATACATCGCTCTGAGAGACGACAGTTTCCCCTGGGACCACAGAAGGATCTGGTGTGCCAGTCTGCATAGAGGGCGCGACCTCAGACCTCCCTGGTGATTCAGATACGCAACTACGGACATGTTGTCCGAGCGTATCAGGACATGGTGACCGCAGAGGTCCGGGAAAAAACTCCTCAGAGCTTTGTAGACCGCCAGCATTTCCAGGCAATTGATGTGCCAGGAAGAATGCCGGGTCTCCCACAGACCTCTCG
Source organism: Rhinichthys klamathensis goyatoka (assembly GCF_029890125.1). Lineage (NCBI taxonomy): Eukaryota > Metazoa > Chordata > Actinopteri > Cypriniformes > Leuciscidae > Rhinichthys > Rhinichthys klamathensis. The sequence goes on from NW_026606758.1 coordinate 472,722, forward strand.
CAAAGCGGCCGTCCATGACCGCGCCCCAACCAGTGAGGGAGGCATCTGTTGAAACGGCTTTCCGGCAACATGATGCTCCCAGCACCGGTCCCTGGGACAGGAACCAAGGTTTCCTCCATATGACGAGGGAACGAAGGCATCTGCGCGTTACCCTGATCATACGGAACGGATTTCCCCTCGGGGAAAATCTCTTGGTTCTCAACCACCACTGTAGGGGTCTCATGTGTAGCAGGCCAAAAGGTATAACACTGGACGCTGCTGCCATGAGCCCCAGCAGTCTCTGAAACTGCTTCACAGTGAGGTTGTGGCCTAGCTTCGCTCTGGAGACCATCGCCCGTATGGACTCCACGCGTGCGGGAGACATTTGTGCCCGCATCGTCGTGGAGTCCCATACAACTCCCAGGAACGTAGTCCTCTGGGAGGGCGTCAACACTCTGGATGTGGGCGAGGACGACACCTCGATGCCGAATCGCCAGCTCTCGCGACTGGGCCAGTATCAGCCAGTCGTGGATGTAGTTGAGCACCCTGACGCCCTCGAGCCTCAGGGGTGCTAGAGCTGCATCCATGCATTTTGTAAAAGTGCGAGGGGAGAGAGCTAGGCCGAACGGAAGAACCCGATATTGGTACGCTTCGCCCCCAAAAGCGAACCTCAGGAACCTCCTGTGACATAGAAGGATGGAAATATGGAAGTATGCGTCCTTCAGATCTATCGTGACGAACCAGTCCTCGAACTGGATCTGACTCACGATGGCTGGAATTGTGAGCATTTTGAACCTGAATCTCCTCAGAGACCAATTCAAGTGCCTGAGATCTATTATTGGACGCAACCCCCCATCCTTCTTGGGAACTATGAAGTACCGGCTGTAGAACCCGGACTCCCTGTCTGGCAGAGGAACACGTTCTATGGCCTCCTTAACCAACAGGGATTGAACTTCCTGTTCCATAACCCGAACCTGCTCTGGGCCGACCACAGTCCAGACCACCCCGTTGAACTTCGGGGGAGGGGAGCTGATCTGCAGCCTGTAACCCAGCTCTACAGTACGCAGGGCCCACGCAGATATATTCGGAAGGCATGACCATGCGCCGAGATAATCTACTAAGGGAACCAGCCTCTCGAGGCTGGCTTCGGGTATTAATCGGGATTCGTTCTCGACCCCCTGAAGCGGATCTCCGGCAGGGTTCGACCGAAAACGATTCTCGATGGGCGGACGCGATTGCTGCCTGGCCGCAAGCCTGTGGGGCAGACAGAGCAGCGTGCGTTCGCTGGAAACCGATGTGTCCCGAAGCGCACTTAACGGCGGGATACAGACATCGACTTCCTGAGGGCTTCCCTGAAGGGAGGCTCTTTCGGTTTCGTTCTCGACACCCTGAAGCGGAGGACCGGCAGGGAATAATCGAAAACCGTTCCCTATGGGCGAACACGAGCACTGCCTGGCCGCAAGCCCTTGGGGCGGACACTGCAGCGTGCATTCGCTGAAAACCGATGTGTCCCGAAGCGCACTTGACGCTGGATACAAGCATCGATTTCCTGAGGGTCCCCCCGGAGGAGCGATTCTCGCTCGGCCCTCCACGGGGGGGATAGCCCTGCTATTTTTAACTCGTTTTCGACCCTGAAGCGGAGGACCGGCAGGGAAAAATCGAAAAACGATTTTTGATGTGCAGAAGGAGCACTGCATGTGAAACACGGTCTGAGTGGTAGGCTGAATTAAAATATCTAACTTCCTTAAAGTCAGATAATATTTCATCATTTTAATTTCTTAAAATTAAATGCAGCCATAATTACCAGAGAATACTGTTTTGTGTTATATGATCTCATACACGCTGCTTCGGCAAACGCGAGATTCGAGTCATTACAATATATTTGGCTTTCATCCCTCAAGAAGAAAGTCAATAGGTGCGAGGCTGAAACAGCCGACAGCGCACAGATATACGCGTCGAGATATTTCTCAATGAACAGCTGCCAGCACCCTCAGGAGCGGACTGTGAATGCCTCGCACCCAAACAGTATTATTTCACAGATCGCGTGTGTACCCTTCATTGCAGACCCGTATTCTACGCGCTGCCTCGGCAAACGCGAGATTCGAGTTGTTCACAATATTTGGTTTTCATCTCTCGAGAAGAAAATCAACGGCCGCGAGGCTGAAACACCCGAAAACGCACGGCTGTGCGCGTCGAGATATTTCTCAATGAACACAGCCAGCACCCTCAGGAGCTGACTGTTCATGCCTCGCACACACACAGAATCTTTAATGCAAAGTAGACCCGTAATCTACGCGCTGCCTCGGCAAACGCGAGATCCGAGCCACTAGATTCTGTATTGCAATGTACGACCTTTAATCTACGCGCTGCCTCGACAACGCGAGATCAGGTCACAGAATCTTTATTGCAGAGTAGACCCGTAATCAACGCGCTGCCTCGGCAAACGCGAGATCCGAGCCACTATAGATTCTGTATTGCAATGCAGACCTTTAATCTGCGCGCTGCCTCGACAACGCGAGATCAAGCCACAGAATCTTATTTGCAGAGTAGACCCGTAATCAACGCGCTGCCTCGGCAAACGCGAGATCCGAGCCACTATAGATTCTGTATTGCAATGCAGACCTTTAATCTGCGCGCTGCCTCGACAACGCGAGATCCCATTCACAGAATCGTTATTGCAGAGTAGCCCGTAATCAACGCGCTGCCTCGGCAAACGCGAGATCCGAGCCACTATAGATTCTATATTGCAATTCTTATGGGACAAACAACACCAAATAAGACAGACAGTTTGACACAGAGCGCTTGCTGAAGAGCGAAAAAGCTAGTGTTTGTGTTTGCCAAGCGTACCTTTGTATCTTCCGGTTATGCCGTCATCTACTACGTCATGACGCAGCACCAATCAGGATTGGACAGATTTCATTCATGCTTCAGATGCGCTACGCTGGGGGCGTTCCCCAAAGTGTCACAACGATGACGCAGTTCGAGTTCCCTCGAAGGGGAACATTGTTTTGATTGTGCTTTGGCTCTGCATGACTGTGCAGACAAATATGACCCTTCACAAGAGAGAACACATGAGGCAATTTACAACTCACCGTCCTGTTGAGTAATGAAACGCCATCTCTGCGTTGCTTTTACAACATTTCAAATCCAGTGTTTCCCCTAGGATTTTTTTCAGGGGGGGTGGTAGACACCCCGAAACTACTAGTGTCGCGGAGCGGGCGTTTTGAGGATACGTGATGTTGTAGACATGGTGCACAGTAGGCGGTTGTTGGTATCGGTGCATTTCTAGAGTCAGCTATTATAATATAACAATATGTAACGACAAAGTTTAAAGTGGCTTCATAAATTAATTAAAAACATAAAAAAGCAAAACACACCTGATGCACATTTAGGGCCCTATGAAATCAGTTTTATTTTTTCCCAAATTCCATTTTTTCTGTTTTAATTTTTTAGTAATCAAAAAGCATGTCTAATTAATTGAAATCATGAAACTTATACAATTATTAAACTTATTTAACATTTAAAAAAAAATCTATGAAATGTTTTTTTTCCACACAAATTCGGTGTTGTGTTTTTTCTAGTAATCAAATGAAGACAAAACATTAATTTAATTTATTTTAATCATATGAAATTAAACAAACGTTTTGTCAAACAACGTGCCGCACAATGAGCTTTACTGTTAAAAATTAAAACATGGAAGAAAAATTGTGATTATTTCTTAAAAAATAAAGTTTTGATTAGTGTTAGTATTATTATTACACTGAGACATATCTAAATTCTACCTTACAAAAGTAATATATTTCTGTCAAGTTCAACCAAACTTTTATTTTGACGGGTTGCCGTGAAGACCTTTAAGTTTCTGTGTGTTTATGACATGACGATAGTTTTTCTCAAATGAAGCGGTTAAATGCTCACGAAGTGACTTTCAGAGTGGATCTAGAGAGACTGGAGATGAAGTTCATGCATTCGTGCAAAAAACAGCGCGAGCGTCACACATGCTTCAGCGTGTGTGGTAAATGAAACTGGGCGTCTGCACCATTCATTCACACAGAACATGCAGGATTCGTATTTAAATAGTCTTTTTGCGGTTTAATATTCTGATATATAATTAAGATTTTGTTGCTTTTAAGAAATAAAAACAAATGTTTGCCTTTTTAAGATTGTCATTTCCGTTCCTCTTCGACATTTTTACTGCAACAAAGTTACTACATGCATGGAGAAAATATTTTTGTCATTCTTTAATTAAAGGGACAATGTGTACTTTTTTATGTATTTTATTATTTAAAATCAATATTTTTATTCATAAATATGTCCTCAATGGTGTACAAATACCTCTGCCAATTATCTGACTTATAAGAATTTATTATCTTTATATACATGGGACGGGTAGGTCCACGGAGGCTTCCATGGAGTCCACACTTCGGTGACGTCATGTAGTGCAGACCTATAGGGCCCTTAGCGCGAGTCCGTGAGGGCGCAGTGAGAGGTATTTTTGGGACAGACTCGATCGTCACGCCGGAAACAGGAAGACGGTCTGATTGTTGTTATGGACAGGAGCTACAGGTTCGGGGAAATATGCTGCCTATTGTTCTTGTGTTTACATATGACTCAGTAAAGCCCTGACATTCTGTTCTATTTATTTAACGAATCATAATGCGATCGTATTATTCAGCTCGCTATTATTAGCCTATGTTTGAGACATCAACCACTGGTCGATGATCATAATGTTTGTATAAACTTGTCATAAAAACCGTAATGATAATTACACTTAAATATTTTCTTCTCAGCCATGTTAACAATTGTCCGTGAGCGAAATCTCCTCCCATCCGTTGTCTGATTGGAATTCGCAAGGATTCCTGGGTAGTTAAAGTGTGTGGAGCCTGCATCTATGCGGGCTTTGCGGAAGACCGCTTCAAGGGTACAAAGGGGGCGCTGCTGAGCACACTTCAGAGCGTTAAAATGCTAAATGGGACGGCCTACGGACTCGTAGACTCGGCGAGCACGCGCAATTTAAGTCCACGAGAACGAAAGTCCGCATGAAGTGCGCCATTTGGGACAGGGCCCATGTAGTTCCGCCATCTTGAAAAACTATAATAGCAGAGAGGGTCAAAAAGTACTAGGCCAACGCGTTTCCACAACGCGTTTTCGTTCAGAGCCAGCGTGACGTAACTAAAAGCAGCAGAAACGGACGAGCAGAGCAGTGAGAGGCGCTTGTCACTGCCCCGGCAAGTTTAGAAGGCTGCATTGCAAATCCTCGTCGCCAGAAAAGTCCAATAGATCGTAAAAGGAAACGTGACCGGAGATTACAAAAAACACGAGTTAATGTCGGGATAGCTTTTTCCAGGTGGATAGAGCTAATGCAGGAGAAAGATTTCAAAAGAGACACTGAAGTCCTGCTTTCTTCTCGACAGGTAAGTCAATGTTACAGTCTTAATTACAAGCTTTTTTTCATTGTTTGTTTGTCTACTTTATTTTATAGACAGATGAACATTTATAGTTAAAAGTTGATGATGATATCTAACAATGCACGTACTTCAGAAAATATAACGAATAAAGAAGGCATAACTAATTACAATAGTTCATGTTTTTCACAGTCAGTAATTCATTCTGTAACATTCGTTTGTTCGTTGTGTCAAGTTGCTGTTTGTTTGAAATAACAAACCTGTTCACCCGAAGGAACACTCGACGAATTGCTATCAGAAGACATCCTGTCATAGCTTTTTGGTACATAATGGCTACCGTAGATGCAACTCGCATTTGAAAAAGCTAGGCGCTGGAGAGCACAATTCGTTTGAATGCAAAATACATTTTCACCGCTAGATGGGAGAAATTCCTACACATTGTCCCTTTAAGGGAGGGCGGGGGTCGTTTTGTCCTACCAAAACAATGGTAGGGGAAACACTGAAATCCCGCAGTTCTCCCCCCATCTCTGAGTCGCTTTTACAACATTTCAAATCCCTCAGTTCCCGCCATCACCGAAAAGGCAAGCCACTGATTCTCGTTTTGTTACGAGCTCTGTCGCATTCTCTCTTTTGCCAGATCTCCTCTGTTCGCATTTTTTTTTAAAGGGTGATTCCCCAGAGGTTCCAGGTTTAGCGTGCTCCATGTCAACCTTTCTCGTTCTTATGAAAACCATAGATATATTATATACACATCTAGATGCAAAGCGGCAGTTTCTATGGGCCGCTAACGATATTTTTTATGGTATGGGAAGGTAACGCCTTTTTCGCCTCTGATTGGCTAGAAGGGCTCTCCTCCGATTGGTTATTTGATTTGGGTTAGTGTGTGTGTGATGGGTAGGTAGGTTTAGGGGTCAGGTTAGTGTGTGTGTGTGATGGGTATGGTTTAGGGGTCGGGTTAGTGTGTGTGTGTGTGTGTGTGTGTGATGGGTAGGTTTAGAGGTTGTGTGTGTGTAGTGTGTGTGTGTGTAAGTTCTAATCTGAAGAGATGACATTTCACGGCCAAATCAAATAACCAATCGGAGGAGAGCCCTTCTAGCCAATCAGAGGCGAAAAAGGCGGTACCTTCCCCTACCATCCTGGGAAAAAAAATATTGCGGGCAGCTATACGCAATCCGTCGGCCACATTTGAACGGTCAAAGCCGCCCGTGAACATTCCCACACCATACATGCTTCAAAGTAGCCAGAGCAACTTTTCTCTATTTACAAATATGACAAGACACACATGGGTTAAATCCTGACACCTCTAAAATAAACACTTAGCCTATATTAGGCTTAACATAGTGAATTAGAGTTAGACAACCGCACATTTTGGAAGAAGGATTAATGATGTATTGACCCATTATTTAAATGTTGTTGTAACAAAAAAAAAGTTACATATTGTAGGCTACCTTTAAAATGTACATAGACCTTAGTCAGGGTATATAATTTTTGACAGAAATGAAAACGACCCAGACAGCAACATAGTGTCGGCCCAGATCCGGCCCACATCTGAGCCGTGTGGAATGGATCTGGGCCGACACTATGTTGCTGTCTGGGGAGGTTGTGAGGGATAGAATGCAGTGCATTCAATGGATTGTATTGTTGTTGAACAACAATCCGATTGTTCAGCAGACTGAACATCTTTCCAAAAAACTTTCAGGAGACAAGAACTTTTTAAAAGTTATGCGTTGCGAAAATGACTTGATCTATGATGTTTGGTAACACTTTAGAATACGGTTCCTTCGTTAATGAATAACTATACAGGAACAAATGAGTAACACAATATTAAAGCTGCAGTCCGGCATTTTTCCTCTTTGTCGCCATCTCTGTTGGAAATATGCAATTGCAGTCATTCGCGGAATTATCAACTTTACGTGGGTTGTAGTTCAACACCCTCGACACGGCACAGCGCGGATGAACACAGTGTTTGAGGAGAGTGTGCAGCTGTCAGTCACCGCGCCGATGTGGATATTGTCATTCAGAATCACAGATTATTCTTTTTGGAAGTATGACCAACATAAGAATTTTCACCGGGAAATGTCATCTGAACTAGTAAGAAACATTCACTTTTGTTCTGGTTCTGACATTGCAGTAAATCGCGCTGATTAAATCTAACAATTGCTTATAAGTTATCATTTCACGCAAAACCGTGCAAAGTAGCTATACTATGTTCTCTAATTGTTAATGTTAACAACGTCAGCAAGCATTGCGTGACTACATCATGTAATGTCCTTCCGATATTATCCTTGTTTTCGCATGGGTCCGGTTGCAGTCTCTTTTTTTCTGTAGCCACTCCGAAGTCCGAACGAAGTCTTTTGCATTTTACAGCGGGTGAGTCTCTAGTTGTCACTGATGATGATCGTCGTTTGAACCTTTCTGGATCCGCCATCAAATTGATAAGTTTAATTATATCAAGTGCTGTGAGAAAAGGCTATAAATCTCCACCTCCAACATCCTCACACGCAATATAGCTTATACTAGCCGAGACTCCTTCTTTATGTGTACAGATGTGACGTAATGACGCAAAGACATGCTCGAATCTCCCGCGGAAATCCACCAGTACCACTAAAATTAAAAACATTATTACAAGCTTACCGTTTTGCATCGAGCTAAGGCAAGCAGATAGTTTTGAACACTGGCTGGTTATGTATTTTATCAAATATGTATTTTGGATAATTTTTAACCCAAAAAAAGCTACGGACAGCAGCTTTAACAATCTAGTAACTACTATTAACTAACAAGAAATCCTGATTAACAAATTAGTAAGTAACAGCGCACAGATGAAAGTGGTAGTTCACTATTAACTAATCAATAACGACTTTTTTTTAATGCTTCCCAGAGAACTACTGTAAGAATCATGGTAACTAAATAGTAATGACTCAAGTGTTACTACATACTTCTAAAGGAATGACTAATTATTTGGATCCGTATTCTAAAGTGAAGATCACGGTAACTAACTAGTAATTACTCAAGTGTTACTACATACTTCTAAAGGAATTACTAATTCTTTTAAGCTTTTGAGGTTTTTGGTGAAGTTTTATATAGTAATTCCCATAGAAGTATGTAGTAACACTTGAGTAATTACTAGTTAGTTACCATGATCTTCACTTTAGAATACGGATCCAAATAATTAGTAATTCCTTTAGAAGTATGTAGTAACACTTGAGTCATTACTAGTTAGTTATCATGATTCTTACATGAAAAGCCAATCCTAAAGTGTAGAATCTTCTAATCCTTCACAAGATATTTGCACACACGTATGAGGTAGGAGACATTAATAAAATCTTTTTTTTTTTTTTTTTGTGAGGTATAGGTTAAATAATAAAATCACTGTATATGGTATTTGGATGGCCGATAACTCAATATGTTCCAGCCGTCACCGTGACTCTGGCCAATTTTCTGGCATTCCTCTGGACTGGCATTGAATCACTACAGGACAAGGTCCCGACAACTGCATTTAAAAAGCCATTTCTTTAAAATTATTCAGTTGATAAATAGTTCTCTAGGAGAGAGCATAGGCTAATTATTTCCCAAATCATAAGTCTGCTATGCTATTACATATTGATAAACCTTGTGTATTTGTTTACAGCAGTTATTAATGTTAATGTAGTGCTAGTCATTTGTCCTGCATTAGTTATTGATTAGTTTTGCATGAACTATTAATCTTCTTCAGTAGTTCTCTGGGAAGCATTAAAAAAAATAGTTGTTATCAATTAGTTAATAGTGAACTACCACTTTCATCTGTACGCTGTTACTTACTAATTCGTTAATCAGAATTTCTTGTTAGTTAATAGTAGTTACTAGATTGTTAATATTGTGTTACTCATTTGTTCCTGTGTAGTTATTCATTAACGAAGGAACCGTATTCTAAAGTGTTACCTGATGTTTATGTAGTGCTTGCCATTGTAAGGACTGTACATCTAATTCAATATGCCGTCTAACCTGTCTATTAGCAACTTAATTAGTTACGGTAACACTTTATTTTGATGGTCCCTTTTGAACATTATGTTGACTATAAGTAACTTTGCAACTACATGTCAACTCTCATTAGAGTACCAGTACACTGCCTGCTTAATATCTGCTAACTTTTTATTGTGATGGTCCTCCAACAGACAATCTACTGACTATACGTTTCTTTGCAACTGCATTTCAACTTATTCTAACCTTAACCCTACCAGTCTACTAGTACTCTACTAACACTCTAATGAGAGTTAGTAGACATGTAGGTGCAACATTACTTATAGTCAACAGAATGTGTTTAAGGGACCATCAAAATAAAATGAAATCATATTATTTTAAATTAATAGCCAGTGTTTAAACTACTACTACTAATTAAACTACTACTACTTGAAATTTAATTGACTAGCTATTTAACATAAATGGAAAAATGCCCCGGAAAATATTTTCAGAGGCCAAATATTCCCAATTAATGAAAAAGGGAATTCCAGACACTTAAATGTCATAAATGTGAGGTGTAACTCATACATAACAATGAATGGTTTAATTGAACAGATTGCACTATATTGCACCATGTTGAGGTGCTGGGAGGAGGAATGATCCGACGATGACCAAATTAGGAGAATGGCTATGGGAAAAATGAAAGGGTGTAACTCGATTAGCCACTTGATTTGAGTGACATGTAGGTCTTGGCCTGAGTCAATCCATTGAGTCTCTCAAAGGATTAGATGATGAGAACAACATGGCTGCCATTGCCACCCAAGGCTTATTTACATTAAATTAGACTATTAATTTCCCAAAAATGCAATTAAAGGTGACCACAGGGATATATAATTTATATATAATCATATTGCCAGTTTGATATTTGTGATTTGCTAGAGGCTTTGCTCTACACTCCTTTAATTCATTATTTGATTGTTTCAGAGGAAATAAATGAACTACACAGAAGCTGTAGTTATGTCCATGTCTATTTGTGTACAAACGTGTGTATGTCGGATTTGATGCAGTATTCTCATTTAAATGTATCGTATACAACACAATACGCTGCTTTCTGTATGCACTTGAACTTGAATCCTCAAATCGGTGAAGGTGTGTGCATGTGAATGCATTTAAATGCTTTTAATCGAGTCTCTGAGGTATGTAAACACATATTTATTTTCATGCATATGGTTTAATCTCCCTGAATGCATGTATATGATTATGATAATGTTTATCCACGTTGATGTACGTGCAGCCAGGAGCATGATAAATCTATCCTGTTGTCTTACTCATCCTCCGACCCAATTTAAATCCACGGCTGGGGCCGGGGCAGGTCAGGGGTGAGGTGGGGAGAGGTGTGTGTGGATGGGGGTAGTGGATCTGTGTTAGTAAAAAGAGGACTGGAACTCGATAGCATGAGCTGAATCACATTCAATCTGTGTACCAAATTGATGGCGATGAAAATTGAAGAAGAGGGACAAAAAAACACTTGTTTGCAGATTAATGTTCTGAATGGCGGTCTGTGAGTCTGCCCTTTATGGATGGCTTCACATGTGGGCCTCAAGACCAAGCCTGAGGATTACCTACAACTCACTCCTGTTACACACTGCGCGCACACACACGAACACACAGGTACCACAAATCCAGTCGAGATTTTGTTGCATGTATAAAATTGTCAACAAACCACACTCAGACTTAAAGCAACATTAAAAAATATCGCTAACACTTTATTTCGATAGTCCACTTTTAGACATTCTACTATAAGTAACTTTGCAACTACATGGCAACTACCAGTCATTATTAGACTGTCTGCTAAATATCTGCTAACACTCTATTTGATACTCCCCAACAGACGTTCTACTGACTAGAAGTAACTTTACAAGTGTCATGCCAACTTATGCTAACCAACCCAAACCTTACAGTCCATTACTACTCTGAGAGTTAGTTGACATGTAGTTGCAAAGTTATACTTATTAGACTGTCTCAAGTGGACTATTGAAAAAAGTGTAACCAAAATATTCACTTTAGTACAATAAACAGCATTAGAGACTAAAAATAATTGAATGTTTTTATGTGAGAATTTACGGATTAATATATTTTGGATGCACTAAATTTAATGTTGGACCTCCCAGAATGGGAACATATGACAAAAAAAATGTGTTTTAAGACAATAGACAACTATTTTAAAATGCAATGAATTTATCTTGAGGATTCATACAAATGTCTGTTGACTAGCAGCAATAAATAATGCCATAAATATTCAATATTTTTAATCTAGTTTAATATATCCTCCCGTTTTATGCAAATTATGAGTCATTAGCATAATCACATTTGACTACATCCTTATAAACCAAGTGAAAGATTACAGCGCATTTTAAAATACATGTAATATTAAAGAAACATATTCAAATGTTAATGTAAACGTGGTGTGGACTGTGAAGGAATTAGTGCGCAGTGTGTTCGGGCATTAGTAGACTCGTGTATGTGTGACAAATCGCACAAATTCTAGGTCGGAACGTCCATGAGGAAAGTTTCCAAATGCCTAAATGTGTCATCAGATTGTATGAAGGCACCTCTCTCATATATACTCAAACACAATGTAAACACTGTGCAACTTTTTTTTCAACTCTTTTCCCTGCAAAATTCATTACCAGATAAAATGAGTGCAAACGGGGAAGGGGAACAAATTGCAGAGATAGAGAGAGAGAGAGAGTGATAGTGAAAAGGGCATTACCTATAGCAGCACTTAAGTTGACATGGGGCCTGTTAAAGCTTCAGCCAGATATCAGGCTGGATAAAGACGCCAGCAAAGGCCATTATGTAGCCACGAGAGACTCTATCCCTCTCCCTTATTTCACTTGTCCCGCTCTCGCTCCCTCTCTCAAACCTTGAACATGTCAGGAGTTCAGTGTCTGAGGGGCCCCCTGGATGCAAGTGAGCGAAAGGTCCCATCGGATTCTCCGACATCTCGCCAGCCCGGCTTCTCTCATCTAAACTTTTGCGCTCTCACTCACACAAGCACACAAAAACAGCAAACCGAGTTTTATCTTTGCCCCTAACACAACATTAACTACCGAAGAACTGGTAAGACACTATAAATCCGCCCCCGAAAGCCTGGATGGCTTCCTTCTCAAATAAGATCATTATTGCTCTAGTAATCCCATTAAATAGATCATTTTGCAAATATCTAAATCCAATTAATAATTTGTTTTCAAAGGCGGTGAGGAAAAACAGTATGCTATAGAGAGTTGACACGCTGTGACTCACAGCCCTTTGTTGCCCGCCTCAGCGTCAGCACTGCACGTAAAGGCTGAAAAAAGCAAACTTAAGCCTGAAGCATCATGTTGGGGAAAACAGGATGATGAAAGCCACACTCATTACAGGAAAATAAGACATTCACTTTCCACGAGCTTTTTAATTAATGCGTCAGACTCAGAAAAAGGCCTTTCCCCAGAATCCACGGTGCTTTAGAGAAGCAGAGCTTTTTTTTGATATCCATGAACCCTTGAATTCATGAGTCAAGGAGCACTCTGGTTAAGTGAATTAACATGTAATTAAATAAGTGAGCATCTGTTTTGTGGATTTTAGAGATATATATACACCAGAGACTTTTTATTTTATTTTCATAAGCACAGTCAAAGTAGCACAAGCCAATTAAATGACTAGTCTGAAAATCATTTTAGCAGTACAGAATAACAGAACCATGAAATACTGTGCATACTTATTGCCGGTGCAACAAATCACAGCTGCGGTGAAATAACAGAAGTACAGTTAATTAGAGCAACGTTTAGACAATGACTACATACCTTAAATTATGCCCTTACAATATTATTGTGTTACTCCCAAAACGGAACTAATCGCATTACTATATTTTTATGGGAAGTGATGCATTACATTACTTTTGTGTTACTTTTTCTCATATGGGCTGGGCTTGCTTGTTTGTTTTTTTTAATAACAAAAAAGGTTATATTTTTGGCAAAAAAATTAATAAGCCTCAGGCTGAAGAAAATGCAAATTCACTCCTGTACAGTATAGGAGATCTTACAGCTGTGCTGCCATTCTGGAATAGGACACAGGAGAGGAAAGAGAAAGCTCAAGGTTCAAAGTATATTTGAATTATTTAACATTTTAATTGTTGCAGGTTTGCATTATTCAGAGTTTGCATTTCACAGTTTTTATTCATTTTGAATCTTTTTGTGCAGGTGAGATGAGTAAATGCATGCTCACATTTAGAACTACAAAAGCATCATGTTGTGCCCTCACAGGGCACACAACACCTCAACACCTTACTTACCATCTCTCACAATATGGGGACAGAAGAGGTGTCAGTCAGTAAATGGGAAACTTGCGTTACTTATTTGAAAAAGTAACTCCAATATTTTGTTGTCAACAATTTAAAAGAAGTGTGTTACTTTACTAGTTACTTGAAAAAAAGTAATCTGATTACGTAACTCACTTTACTTGTAATGCGCTACCACCAAACACTGGCCCGGTCATACACTTTTTTCTTTTCTTTTTTTTTACTTATTTCATGACTTTCAGTTGTGCTGCTCTGAATTAAAACATTTAATAAAATGTTATATATATGTATTATATAACATATAATTAAATTATATATAACTTAATGGTCTATGACTACTATCCCCATGTCTGTGCAAAAAAATGTCATGTTCCAATTATGTTGGAAGGGAATGTGAACAGGTTGTGAGAGAACTTGTTTGGCAAACGGCAGGCGACACAGCCAGGGCAAATTAGCAAATGACAAGTCCAGCAACTCCAAAAAATACAGTGATTTTTGTGTAAAACTATGGGGCCTTTAACTATAAAATCTGCTATGGCTATGCAATACAGTACATTTTTATCATGCATGTTAAAAGTCAAATAATGGTGAAAGAGACCAATTTTTATAATAAAAAAAATGCATGAAAACTTTATTATTATTATTTTTTTAATAATCTGTTAATATTACTTTAGTTTATAATATGATTCATAGGGTTTTCCAGGACCACACACACACGTGTTTTCTGGGGATGTTCCATTACCATAATGATTTTTATACTGCACAAACTATATATTATATCCCCTTACCTTAAACATAGCCCTAAACCTACTCGTCACAGGATTTTTACATTTCAAAAAACATAACTTAGTATGATTTATAAGAGGTTTTCTCATGGGGACCACAAAATGTCCCCCAGGGAAAAAGATTTTGGATATTATCATCTCTGTGGGCATATTTTGTCCCGATAATTAGGGTTTACCTGAACCATACACTCACAAAAACACAAAATTAATTTCTCAATATATTTTCTTCTATTTTGTACAGATAAAAAAACCCAACAAAAAACATACAGGTTGAGATGGCATGAGCAAATTTGATTTTTGAGTGAACTTTTACTCTATATACTAATAACTAAAAGTTATTTCAATAATGAGAGAAACCTACACAAATCTGTGCAGACAGGTATCATGTGACAATGTCACACTTATTAACACATAAGCATTCTAAGGAAAAAAAGATGACAGGGCTAGTTAGTACTTCAGGTGGGGGGTCAAGACCAGCATGAGGTTGCCAGAACACAAGTCTAGAAAACTCTTTAAAACACCACAATAGAAATGATTACGCACACAAAAGAGCCGGTACTTTTGAGGAACATACTAGCACCTGTAACATAATATTGCATGTACCTCAGCTGCATGTACCTCATTTTCCAGCTCTGCCATAGACAAAACACCTAAATGTGTTATCTTTAAAGAGAAAAAAGAAAAGCGTCCTGTGCATAAAGAGCGCTGTTTTCAAGTGTCTGAGCATGCAGATTGTCCCCTCTTGTTTGTTTTGATCGGTTAATGAGTGTGCCATTTAGATCTTTATCATGAATGAGAATTCGAGGCTCACAGCTTTACTGTGCCTGAAGAGGTGTGTGTTACTTTTGGCGAATTTATGCACAGACACTCATGCTGTTGATTTCATGGTATTTTGCTATCTCTTAGTTAACAAATGTAGTTAACAGAACATTGTTATGGTTGAAAGGAATGAGAGAGAAACACTTGAGGGTGGTTATGACATATCTCTGTGCTTGACTATCCTTATTTGCACCTATATGGGGGAAAAAAAGTCAGTTGTGACCAATACAGGCGAGTCAAAGTTTGAAAGTATATTGAAATATACTGGGTCAAAAAAGACCGGCCTACTCGTTATACAATGTTATTGCAAAATATTGGATTCAATCTTTTTTTAAACCTGTTGCCTTTCAATTAGGACAAGTTTTGTATTTCTTTTTGGAACGGACTGATCGTAGACCTCATTAATCTATTATAAGCTTGAATGAACTTTTTTCACTTAAAAACTGAGGTGTATCAGCTCAGATCAATGAGGCCCACAATCAGTCATTCCAAAAAGTAATACAAACCCTGTGCTAATTAAAAGAAAATAAGTTGACAAAACAGCTGTGACAAACAGATTGATTCCAAATATTTGGTCATAATATAGCATAATCAGAGATTTACAAGCAATTACAAAGGCGGGTCATTTTTGAACTTCAAACTAGGTAAAGGATTTTCAACACAGCACAAGGATCAAATATGTACAAACACCTGTAACACTGTTCGCATAATTTAAATGCCATGGAAAAAGAACTAAACTGAATTTTAAAACAAAGAAAAGCTGTGAAATAAGACATACTTTAGATTTCATGTAATTAGTATTGTATTTGAATTAGAAAGGAAATCCCAAACTCAAACTTTTGGATCCCACTGTATATCGGTAAACCCTTGGCACCCTGAAACAGAATCATCTTAAAGACCATGATAAAACAGCACAGTGAAATGACTGGAAATTAACAATTACTTCCATCCCAAAACAAAATCAGAAAGAGATGACAGTTAATAGAGAGAAAAAAATTGGGGGGCCAGAGAGAAGGAGAGAGGGAAAGACTCGGAAAATGGAAGCTGAATCTGAGCAGAGGTCAAACTCTGGAGGTTAATACCTGCTGTTGAACACGGTGGCGAGCCTGCGCTGAGCTCATCTCACTAATGAAACAGAAACACATCCTCTCCTCAGCTCAAACGCCAATCGCTGCCAGCTAAAAAAGCAGCCCATTCATGCCTCCTGGCAGTCTGTGTTTAAGTATGTGTGCGTGTGTATGTGTGTATAAGGGGAATGTTACCTGCCCTAGTGGAGTTTGATTAATGAAGGGAACAATAGAGCTCTTGTGGATGGCTCAGTCAGCCCCACTTGGTTCTGGTCCAGTGAGTCAGAGGGTACTCCATACTCCGGCCTTAAACTCATCCACATCTATCCATCTGTCCATCCGTCTTCCTATCTGCTTTCTCCCTCAGTATCTATGCTCATCCCGGTCTCTCTTCTTATTCAATTCAACCCCTTCCTGCTCTTTCAGGATATACAGTATATCACATCTGAGTGTGTGCTGATAAGCACTGGAAACTGATGTAGAGTTTCAGTCCTAATGGACATTCTCTGTCAAAAGAGAGGGAAAATACCACCGCCAAAGACCGCAGGACATTTTATACATTCACGGGCGTTTCTTCAACATGGCCACTTTTGGCCCTTTGGATTACACATAATACTTTTTTTTTTTTTTTTATTCCCACCAGATGATGTATTACGTTTTGGCAGCAAAGACTAATTTAATTGATAGCATTTTATTATGTATCCCAAACGTACCCAATGAAACAACATTTAATATTAACACTTTTTTCACAATTTGACAAAATTACATCTTAACTGCAACAATAAAAATTATGCTCAATCAAAAAAATTTGCTCCTAAGTGACATTAAATTTTTTTTTGACAATAATATCTGGATAAAAGTTTTTGGGGCACATAAAATGACACCACAAACGTTGTGTTTTTTTATGTATAAAAGTGTGTATTAAGCATAATCAAATAAACCAAAATATATCATGAACACACACACACACACACACACACAAAAAGGTTTAAGCATATTTGCAACAAAATACCGTACTGTTTTGATTTCTACAGTTTGCTAGCAAGAACACGATGCATGATTTTTTACCATGCTTTTTCTTCTACTATACAGGTTTGCTCTTTCAATTCATCATGTGACAGCCAGCAATTACTCCATTTGGATGAGGATATAAGAATCTCCATTCTTAAAGTCTGACAGCTTAATTCTTGCCCCGTCAAAAAACTGATGCCTCACAATTATTTACTCATATTTTCCCAACTCTCACAGTCAGAGACCACTTTTGAACCCCCTCCCTCTATCTGTTGCCTAATTGTATCAAAACACCCCTTCAAATCGAACCACCTGCGAGTAGTTTACAAGGCCGACTCTTGTGCTCATTTTACTTGCAAATCAGGAACGTTTCGGAGAAAAACACGGGTGGGAAAAAAAAGAGGGGTGACTGAGGGTCAGTGATATTCCAGCCAGCCTGTGCTTGATGGCTCATCACCCAGCTATGTGACACTTGCAAAACATTGGAGAGTTTCCACCCTGTTTGCACTATGGAAACGGAGCGCGAGAGACCCTAATGAGGACATATGGGCGAAAACCGGCCGGAATGACGCTGTGGGCCTGTTTTGAGAAGTACTGCTCGATTATCTGCCATGTTCCCGTGTTTATAAAATAAACCTTGGCATGTTTGCAAGCACGCCGCTAAGAGGGGATTGTGAGAGCCTGGGGTTGTTGGCCGTGACTGGGAACTGAGCGATCATTCTTCATGTCAACACCACAATCATTTAGAAAGTTTGCCACAAAGGCCGAAAAATAAATGAAGCATTGTGAGGCCGTATTGGCTCTCCAGGATAATTACAGCGTCAAAGGAAGAGGGTGAAACATCTGTGCTGCTGACTCATATTCAGCAATGCTTCATTTCGGCACAAAAAATCCACTCGGCATGATTTGGCATCGCTGCTTATCATTATAGCCGTGGTGACCTCGTGACCTCTGGGATTACTAGGAGATGGGTTTTCAGTCCACGGTTTGTTGTCAAGTGGTGTCAAATCAGCAGAGTATTTGACTGTAATGTAAACGGTCGGGCACACAGAGGGAAGGGAAGGGAGGGAGGAAGAAAATGAGAAAGTCTCTCGATAGCAGAGAAAGAGGCGAACGCGAATGACTCGAGCTAATTCATTTCTTAAATACCACTGTAATCCTCACTGGTAGCAGTTTTATAGTGGGGTAAATGATTGTTTATCTCAGATTAATTTGATTAAAGAGCTTTTAAGTCTCTTCTGTGGAGCGCCCATGGAGCTTTTCTTTGTAAGCGGCGGAAAGCAGCAGTGCATCTTTCCAGCCAGTCATTTTCTGTAGATTAGAGGATTGTAATTAATTGGGCAATTGGCTAATTGTCCTGTTTCTTAATGAGGGACCACCGAGAGACTGATGTCTCCTCTTGCACAGTGACCTTTTTCACGCTGGAGACACTGCCAATTTTCATTCCGCCAGTATATTCAATCCACGCTCAGCTATAGGCTAAAGAATATCCAAACATAAAACGTCCCAAAGAATTATTCTATTGAGGTTCAAAAAATGGGAATAATGGGAAAAAATACAGCTGGGAAATCATATCACCTGTTGTTAGCGGCTAGCAGAGAGGATTAGAGTGAAATTACACTAAGTACCTTGACACCTCTAATGCAGGCAGAGAAATTAGAGTATTCACATGAGACTGACTGTTAAAGCTTTACAAAGATTTCAGACGTAGTGAGATGCAATAAAGGTGAAATGACATTCACACTGGGAGAAGCCGGTTTGATTTTAGGCACCTGTAAAACGGAGGTGGCAGGTGTAAAGAGGGATTGGGTCCCGCCATCATGATCTATCAAAACCAATCTTATATATCATTATGCCAGCAGCTTTCCAAAATAATATGTTCCGTCCCATCGAGAAAGATTATACTGCTTTGCTTTGTGATAAAGTGCACGGGACCATCATCACTCTTTCAAATTAATTACAAGAATGAATGGAAAAAAAAAACATTGAAAAAGTAGAGTTAAAAAAACAATACAAAATTTTCATTTTAGAAAAATGAAAAAAGAAATGACCTAACTCAAAAAATATATATTTTCATGCGAATGTATTCAAAGTATTTTTAAAAAATATCATGACTGTTTGAATAACGAATATCATAAGAATCTTAGATTTGCTCCATTTAATAAAATTTACTTTTTTTACTGACCTTGACAAAGGCAAATATTTTTACAAATATGTTAATAGTTGAAAAAAATAAGCCTCACATCATTGACCCATCATTGAGTCTTTGAGAACATTTCCACAACACTGTTTGAATCCAAACACTGCATTATTGTACAACCTCCATTGAAATTTCATAAACAATCAAACAAAAACAAAAAAGTGCCACAATTTTTCTTTATGCTTAATCCCTCACTGCATTTTCTTAACAGGGAAAATACAGTCACAATGCTTAACACAGTGAGGCATGAACACTATTTTCTTTATGCTAACTGTCTGTGTTGACAGCCAAAGCTACAGTGTTACATTGTGCTATTCTAACTCTGAGGCTATAGGTTAAAAAATAGCTTGGTATCATATCCTTTAATACATCAAGACTAGTCTAGTCACGGTCATCCTGTCCTTCTTTTCTCTCTGTGCCCAGTATGATCAGACATCTGAATGTTAGCATTGACACAAGAAAACTAGCAGGCCAGACATTTTCAGACTGGCTAGTTAACAGGATACTAAAAAAACTAAAATAAATAAACAAACAAATTGGTGCCTGGTTAGCTGGCACTGTCAATTATGTGACCCATTACAGGCCCGCCCAAGGCTGTTCATAAACATAACACTAAAATTCACCAACACTCCTTCAAAATTCACAAATTTCCTAGTATTTAAATGAAAACACAGAGGCGCTAGGTGCTGGAATGACACCTCAATCTTCCATTTTGTGAATGTTTTCGTCTTAACTCAGTAGCCTACATGCTTTTGTGCCCTGAAATATTGAGAACAAATACAACACCTGTCATGTTTTGGTGTCCATCCATTTAGTCTCCATGTTGCCTGTGCTTAATCAAGAAAATAACAAGGAGAAATATACATGTAGTTCAATTGAATAGTTGTTAAAAGCATACGGAGCATATTTTCCAAAAACCTCCATCGAAAGCCTGAAATGTATTTGAGTGAGCTGGAGATTGCTTTGGAAGGAAAATGACTAATATTCCTAATATTCTCTTCATTGAACATCTTTTCTGCTGAAATTTCACTAAGCACATTTAGCACAGAGCAGCTTTCCCTAATGTGCATCTAAATCCATCCACTTCAATTCTTCACGATGTGTTCAATGATCAGAAACCGCATAGAGGAGGAAGATGTGAATTTAAATACCACAAAAAGTGTCAGCAAGGCGCCGGAAGAATAAACATTTACGACGGTGAAGAAAACAGAGAGAAAGTGTGCGAGAGAGCAAAATAGGAAATAGAAAAAGGCAGGCTGCAACTTGCCCCACATTTACAAAGTGGATTATCATGGTTTAGGATGGTGATTTGAGTCTCTGGGAGTTGACACATCACAGATGTTGCTTTTGAAGAGACCTGTTAAGACATGGTGGGAAGCCACTCAGCCTCCCAGCTTCCATCGCTTCCCTCCGCCCAGATTGCTGTGATTTTGGGCCGTGTTTAGGTGTAAACACCATTACATTTTGTCAGTTTGTGATACTGTTTGTCTGGCCTGCAAAATGACAAGCTCTTACACAGGAACCACTAGAAACTGTTGAAAACATTCTGCTTCTGAAAGCCCGCCACCCCTCTGACACATTAGAATTTATGAGCTGGTAATTCCCGCCGGAGTAATTTGGCTGGTACAGGGTCCAGCGGTGCTCCAACTGGGCTTTCATGTTAGAGGAAAGGCAGGCAGACAACTGACTGATTGACTGTATTACTCCGTGTTTAGCAGCATATTTGAGAGTAAAAGTGCTCAGGAGAGCAAGAGAGAAACCTGCTCCCCTGCGGGCCTGAGGTTGTGTCGTATCAGCTTAAACCAGAAAATCTGGTACCACCAGATGGGTAGACTATGAACAATGTAAAGACTGACTAATGAGGCATTTACAGATCAACACACACTGACTCATGCAAGTCGTCCTTAACAAACATTCCAAAGTTTAATTTGTCATTTGCATTTCAACAGATCTGAACAAGTGCTTTTGTTGGTAATTATCTGACAGGAGTTATGCAACCAACAGCCATTTCTCATAAAACCAGAAATATTTTATGATAAGTTAAGATAAAATGCTACAGTCAAGCCCGGATGATATATTTTAACTGATTGCTGCACAACTCACTGCTGGGGAAAAAAACCTCAAACCTGCATATGAACCAGTTTGACAAGGCTGGGAGACCAGAGATAAGATAGGCTGGTAAAATCACATGATAAAATGTATATATATTATAAAATATATATATAAAAACAAAATCACAACATTAAAGTCAGATTAGGGGTCACAAGAAGTAATGGCAGTCCTCACAAGCATAAAATGAACACAAAAGAATATATTGTGAAGAATGTCGGTAACCAAACAGCCAAACATTTGATGGCCCCATTGACCTCTGAAGTATTCTTTTTTTTTTTTTTTTTACATACTATGTCCGTCAATGGTGCCCATAAAATGTTTGGCTACCCATATTGCTCAAAATATCTTCTTTTGTGTTCAGCAAAAGTGAGTAAATGACAGAATTTTAATTTTTTGGATGATTATCCCTTTAAGGCGATTCCAAACTTTTTTTGTCAGCTAAACCCATTTGATTTGATTGAATTATTTTAACATTCTCTGATGTTGGCTAATGGTCACATGACGTATTGTTTTATTTTTCATCAACTCACAAAACACCAGCAGTTCCCTAAAAAACCACCAGGGGTAAAAAAAAACCTGTTTGGGAAACCTCAAGTAATTCTTGGTAAAGAGACATAACTAGTCCTTCTGAAACATACATCAACTACAACCTGCTCAAGAAAACAATAAAATAAAATAAAAATCTAAAGTTATAGTATGTGATTTTTTGTTTGTTTTCTTTGCCATTGCAGCTCAACTGTTGGATTATCAAGCAGTCTAATGATGTGGCTAGTAACATAAAATCATTTTGTACAATATTTTATAAGGTTTTTATAATATTGTAGATAATAAATTGTAATATATTTTTATTTTAGCACGCACACACACACAGATATACACTCACCTAAAGGATTATTAGGAACACCATACTAATACTGTGTTTGACCCCCTTTCGCCTTCAGAACTGCCTTAATTCTACGTGGCATTGATTCAACAAGGTGCTGAAAGCATTCTTTAGAAATGTTGGCCCATATTGACAGGATAGCATCTTGCAGTTGATGGAGGGGATGCATATCTACGGTGGCCGAGACAGCTCAACGCGCTGCAACTGAAGCAAACACATGCAAATAGAGAAAAACGTGTGCAAATAGAAAAAAACACATGCAAATAGAAAAACACGCTTGCAAATAGAAAAAAACACCAGCAAAT
Organism: Rhinichthys klamathensis goyatoka; assembly: GCF_029890125.1. Lineage (NCBI taxonomy): Eukaryota > Metazoa > Chordata > Actinopteri > Cypriniformes > Leuciscidae > Rhinichthys > Rhinichthys klamathensis. Next base: position 495,560 of record NW_026606758.1, read on the forward strand.
TAAAAAAAACATCTTCATCAGTTTCACAACACACGTGTGCTCCAAATAAGGAAACGCGCTGCAAAAGTTCACAACACCAGGGGAACCAAATAAGTGACGGACCCGGCTGAGACGTGCTTATTGCTCGTGAGCTTCCCTATGCCATACTCCCTTCGAAGGGCAGATATTAGAGCCCTTTTGGAGTGAGCAAGGCTCTAGTGGGCTGTTAGGCAGCCATGTGGAACGCACTTGATGAAGGGAACAACTAAAGACAACGTGGGATGTTCCCACGACAACGCAGCACGGTGTCCATCAGCTGGTCTTACGACAGAAATATGATGCTGTTAACATAACGGATGCAAATACATTTTTATTTTTAGTTTACAAAAAAAGCTTTTAAAATATGCGTTTTATATCTGTGTCTCAACTTTAAAATTTTGGACCATACATTACCTAACATTTCTTACGAAACTTTTCTTTATGAAAATGTAATAACATGAAACAATTTGTACAGTGTAACTGGTGTATAGATAAATATCTTTCCTTCATGTTTTTCTTCTTTATCTTTTTTATTTATTTATTTTAGTTTCCAGCTCATTGTTCTTTTCTCATTTGTATTCTGATGACATTGAACATATTGTTAATACATTTTGTACATTGTATACAAGTTGTATGTCATAAAAAATGTAATCTCTGTATGTTTTGCACAAACAAATAAATAAATAAACAAATAAATAAAGTATAATTTTAAGCTGTAAGCACCAGCACGCATAGATTTATGGATATCTATGCCAGCACGTCCCAGCCGGGTTCGTCACTTATTTGGTTCCCCTGGAAACATTTCCGTTGTGTTCTGTGTTATTTGCAGCGCGTTTATGTATTTGGTGGTGTTGTGAGTATTTGGAGCACACGTGTGTTGTGAAACTGATGAAGATGTTTTCTTAATTTGCAGGTGTTTTTTTAATTTGCACGCGTTTTTTTTCTATTTGCATGCGTTTTTTTCTATTTGCATGCGTTTTATTTTATTTGCATGTGTTTTTTTCTATTTGCACACGTTGTTTTCTATTTGCATGTGTTTTCTTCTATTTGCATGCGTTTTCTTCAGTTGCAGCGCGTTGAGCTCTCTCGGCCACCGTACATATCCAGGTCACGAAGCTCCCGTTCCACCACATCCCAAAGATGCTCTATTGGGTTGAGATCTGGTGACTGTGGGGGCCATTTTAGTACAGTGAACTCATTGTCATGTTCAAGAAACCAATTTGAAATGATTCGAGCTTTGTGACATGGTGCATTATCCTGCTGGAAGTAGCCATCAGAGGATGGGTACATGGTGGCCATAAAGGGATGGACATGGTCAGAAACAATGCTCAGGTAGGCCGTGGCATTTAAACGATGCCCAATTGGCACTAAGGGGCCTAAAGTGTGCCAAGAAAACATCCCCCACACCATTACACCACCACCACCAGCCTGCACAGTGGTAACAAGGCATGATGGATCCATGTTCTCATTCTGTTTACGCCAAATTCTGACTCTACAATCTGAATGTCTCAACAGAAATCGAGACTCATCAGACCAGGCAACATTTTTCCAGTCTTCAACTGTCCAATTTTGGTGAGCTCTTGCAAATTGTAGCCTCTTTTTCCTATTTGTAGTGGAGATGAGTGGTACCCGGTGGGGTCTTCTGCTGTTGTAGCCCATCCGCCTCAAGGTTGTGCGTGTTGTGACTTCACAAATGCTTTGCTGCATACCTCGGTTGTAACGAGTGGTTATTTCAGTCAAAGTTACTCTTATCAGCTTGAATCAGTCGGCCCATTCTCCTCTGACCTCTAGCATCAACAAGGCATTTTCGCCCACAGGACTGCCACATACTGGATGTTTTTCCCTTTTCACACCATTCTTTGTAAACCCTAGAAATGGTTGTGCGTGAAAATCCCAGTAACTGAGCAGATTGTGAAATACTCAGACCGGCCCATCTGGCACCAACAACCATGCAAGGCGGACATTTGAGCTTATAAAACTTAAACTTTGTTATTTATTTTTTAAATGACCGATCGTTTCGCTTGATAAGACCATTATTCATCGTCTGGAATTGTTTAAAGCCCTTTGAACAGTTTGCAGTTTGCATTGAAACTGTCTTTTGGACCTTGGACCGTTTGGTGCCCAGTAAAGTGCATTATATGGAGAAAAATCCTGGAATGTTTTCATCAAAAACCTTAATTTCTTTTCGACTGAAGAAAGAAAGACATGGACATCTTGGATGACATGGGGGTGAGTAAATTATCAGCAAAAGTTTTTTTAAAAGTGAACTACTCCTTTAATTATATTCCAGCCCTTTTCTGTTGCATAACAATCTGTGCTTTTTAATGAAAGTTCTGTAAATCTCTTGATAAATTAAGTCATTCCTTTTTGCAGTTCTCTAAAAATGGTTGAAAATGCCCTTGTTTCTCCCACTGGCCCTGATCTCTTTTGTAAACTTTATCAGCTTTGAATTTCTCTTTGCTTTCTCTTAGCTTTTGTTCAGGTCCTTACACCTCCTTTTCTTTTAATTGTCCTGTAGTCTGATTTCCCCTCGTCCTGCACCTCAGGGTGTCATCTGGCCTTTGTTCACCTGATCCAGGACACGTGGCACCAATCAAGCACACAATGGAAAACACAATTGGGCCTGATGGGGCTCATTTGACACCTTGCCGCGTGCAGGTTTCCCCTATAAACCAAGTGCTTTGCCAGATTAACTTACTGTTCTCTCCTAAAGCTTCAGAGCAGGGTGGAAGCCCCAGTGGAAGCTAACCTTGACATCTGGCTTATGTTAGGTCAGGTTCAGACAGAGCTTGGGCCATAAGGAGGGGCCGGCAGCCACCTATGCCTGTCATTTCCGAACAGCTCATCCATGTGTTGAGTTTCACTTGTCGAACATCTTGTCAAAGCAATTGCTGCGGGTGTTTCTCTCTGAATGGACGTGTGCCGTGTGTCACCGATCCTGCGCCATGACGCCCATCCATTTTTAACACCAGCACAGATGAACTGTGGGTGGCCTCCACCTGCACGCGTGTTCCTGTAAACACACGCGCCGCCAGGTGAGCTCGAACCACGGCTGTCCGTCTTGTAATTTATGATCACAAGCAGGTGCTATCATGTATCATATAAAACCCTGTCCTTATGGGCTTCAGACCGAAAGGGATGTGACGCGTGCCACGTCCACTGGACACTACACAAAACGAAACAGTATCTCGCAATGAATGTGTTGAAGTTATTGTTCCAATTAGAGCAGATGAAAATGAGACGTAAACCTACGCCGGGACATATACAGCGTTAGTCATTGCTAATTCATGAAAAGTTAGCAAAAAAAGATGCTCCTCATGTATTTTTTAGGATTATGTTGCATATTGCTGGCCAATATCAGAATACAAACACTTGACTTGACCAAAAGAAGATCACATTTCTGATTCAGAGGGGAAAAACATTATGCTGTAATGAATGTAATACTGGCTTTTAGATGTCCTTCAAAAAGGGTAATTAATGTATTACCAGTCCAAAATGATCCACAGTGCACCTCATTAAACATTACACCTTCCACCATGTGTGTCTAATGCTGCATAATCATTAACTTTAGTGGTACACGGTGGAACATTTACAATGACCTCAGGAAGTATTTGGACACTTAACCCTCTGGGGACCAGAAACGCGCCCGCGCGTTTTGCCGTTTTTTTTTCACATAACAGAAAAATAGACTTAAAATACTCTGTTGATTTTGATCGTACATATAAGTGTTATACATCAATCGATCTTGTTAATTGTCTATTATTTTTCTGTATACTCACAATAAAAACAAAGTTTTGTGCTTTTTGTCAAATAAAGAAAAATAAACATGATGCGAGTTTTGCCTTCTCTCTGTCAGTGCAGTCCATTCTGAAACACGTCCGAAAAATTAACTCTAACTCTGCAAATACTTGTCATACAGGCACGAGAGATTTTTCTTTATGAAGCTTGAATTCTCTTCTTTTCAATGATGTAATTTATATAAAAAACAAATATTCTCAGTTTATGTAATCTGTACGAAAAGAGAGTGCTGTCAGATTTTTTTTCCCCAGCTCATTACACTTCATTACGCGTTAATCTGACACGCCCACGGAGGACGCGCGCTATTCAAACGCAAATGTTGAGGCAAGCCATGACAACGCCCACATCAGCCGTTCCACCGCGGCGGTAAAATTTGGGGTGTATTTTCTGCCTTTTACCGCCAAGAGGCGCTACAATCATAGACTCTGAAAAGTGTTTGTTTATTCTCTCTAATGCGTAATCTGCTGCCGCACCGCACTGATTCAGAGCGATTGAAAGCTGGTAGCAGATGAATTCAACAAGTGAAACGTATAGTTAAAATAATTCATAATCACAATACTGAAATTAGGCTACTGAAATGAAATTGAATAAATAATGAAAAAGTAAAACATTGCAATAAAAACATTTACAGACGTACAGACGATAGCTCAGTGGTAGATGTTGGCCAACAGCGTTTATATTTTACCTTCTTGATGCTTAAATAGCTAACTGTTTATAACTGTTTACTTATTTAAAGTCAAGAGTTTTGTTTAATTATTATTACAACATAAATTTGCTACATTCCTGTAGAACCGCAGCCGCTGCACAAACGACAAAAACTGATGAAGGAAGATTGTCAGCCGATTGCATCAGAAAATGAAAATGAAAAAGCTCGTCTTTAGTCTGCTAAATTATTGTGTAATGTAAAAGAACACTAAAATTACTTAAGTTTGAAACCAAGTTCGAACATTTCAAGGTTTAAATAAAGTGTCGGGACAGTTTTTTTAATTTAAAACAGGGTTGCATCGGGTTTAGAGTTTATTTCTTTTGCGATGCAAAATAAGAAACACTAGGCTAATCTTATTCTTGCGACATTTTAAATTTGTATTGCCAAAGAAATGACAGCTATATTAAACAATTAAAACAGTAGGCCTACAAAACGAAAATTGTCCAAAGCAACATAATTAAATTAAAACATGCGTTTTTCTTTGCCTCTCTCGCGCTGAATCTCTTTTTAACAAGTTTATTTAGTCTCCCTCGCTCTCCATATGAAAGAGGAACATTAACACCTATGCCTATTGTCCTGCGCGCTCGATACAGCACTGAACTGTCCCTCCAACCCCCCACAGGCTATCGGAGTCTGAGGCTGACTTAACACAAAGAGAAGTCGCAATTCACACTTAAATCGCTATTCTAGACAGTGTTGATAATGAAGGAATTAAATGATTTAGTTACATGTAGCCTAGTGATATTTCTATCATAAAAGTTTATTACTAAATATTTCATTATTTCAGTAATTGATGAAATAAAACTGGTTTGGGCCAGCTTTTTCCAAGCAAAACTAAATATAATCTGAAAAAAACGCATGTTAATTTGTTTTCATGAACAAAATGTTCAACTCAATATTAAAGTCTACATGGATCTTTGGATCCTTTCAACCAGGCATGCAATTTGTGAATTAAGTTTTTTATTTTTTATTTTTTTATTCAAATAAATATCGAACCACGGTGCTTTGTGGTAATGCTGCTAAATTAAATAACATGTATTGAATAATTATGAACTTAAATGAAACAATATCGCAACATTTCGACAAATACATTATTTGATCTGTTTTTACATTTTAATTCAGGGCGATTTAGCCTGCTACATTTAATTAGAGCGAGATTTTCACCCTTGTCATTTTCTCATTGGGAAGCGCTTACAGGCTACATGTTTGAGTACATCCTCTGTACCTCTCGTTTTCATATGGATTACATAATCAGATAACATTTATTAGCCAGAATATTTAGACATTTAAAGGCTTTAGACAGAGCCGATTTCTTATAGTGACTGAGCTGAAGTGGCTTTCGGTTCATTTTTGTGACGCGCAGTTCCCGGAGACAGAGACGACAGATAAACTGTTTTTGTCGTTAGCAAAAGTTCGAATAAAACCCGACTTTAGAAAAATGCATAGGGCCACTCGGCGTGGTCTGCCAAAACACTTAATTATAACCTTCAATATTTCATTCAAAATAATCTCAACACGCTTTGTAAAATTTTGAAAAGCCGTGCATGCATTAAGGCCACTTGAACTAATGAACAACTGAAACGCTGGTTTTGATTTTATTGTTTGTCGTTGTTTAAACGTGCTTGTTGCATATCTCTATTTTATATTTGATATGGTCTATTGGTGAAGTAGCCTATAGCATTGATTACTGTGGAGGGAGGGGTGTGGGGATTCAAATAATTCAGCAGAAGCAGGGATGTTTAGACCAGAAGGAAATCCCCGTCCCCTCTGGCAAATCACACTTTACTTAAAACCATGTTTTTAAAAACTCTAGGTTGTAGGGAATCAAAATAATAATAATAATAATAGGCCTAATAAAAAAAAAATATATATATATAGGCTATATATGTAAAATTACTTTTTTTACAGAACTGCTTTTGAAATTACGATTGGTAGCCTCGTACGATTGGTACAGATGCAGTGTCGTTGTGTTCGATACTATTGTTCCTAGTGTAAAATGGAAATGCATGGTAATTTTATTTTATAAATATAACCAAAAAACTGTATGGCGTAACAGAGTTTTAGAGCTAGACAAATCTCTCTGCATTAATAAATATAAAATTTGCAGTAGACCATGTTTAATCGGGATTTGAACCCGTGTCATCTTGATGATGAACCGTAAGTTCTACCGCTCGGCTATTAATTTCCTCACTGAGAAATGCCCAAACGTTTGTTTCTCACATGAGCGAGAAAACGTTTTGTCGTTAGCCTGTGTGAGTGTAGGCCTACTTTAGCCTACCTACATGAATAAAAGTAGACCTTTTACAGTTTTAAAAGATGATATCTTATCTGTATGACCAACAATTACGCAGTAAGTTCTTTTAGCTGTTATGAGAAAAATAAATCCAAATGAACGCGCCGCCGCGTTTGTCAAACTCTAATTCAACATGCCAGAATAAAGCCAGATTTTAGAATAATGCATAGCCACTCGGCGTGGTGTGCCAAAATACCCTAATTATAAACTTCAATATTTCATTCAAAACCATCTCAAAACGCTTTGTGACATTTTAAAAAGCCGTGAATGTATTAAGGCCACTGGAACCAGGATCGTAACTGAAACGCGCTGCATGTCTCAATACAGGAGCGCTGGTTCAGATTGTATTGTTTGTTGTTTAAACGTGCATGTTGCATATTTAAAAATATTTGTTTAAAAATAAATGTTTGTTGTAGGCTTATTTGTAAATTACCATAACTTGTAGAATTTCATCCTTACTGTTGTTAATTGACATTAGCCCCACTTACGTTTTGATAAATGTCCCTTTGCGCCACCTGGCGGTCATTTCGCGAGCGACTTTGAAATGCGACTGGTTTATTTTTATTGTATTGGTCTACTTTAAAAAATAATACTTTATAAGACATTTATGGGAAAAGACTATTTTCTTTTCAAGATGTTTCCAACTGTAACTTTGAACCAATTCTGTAGAATGGCCCATATAGCATTTGACCAGGATTTGTTTCCAGGTATGACTAAAAATGTGCTTCTGGCTTTCATTTATATTTTGATTGTTTGTATATATATATATATATGTGTGTGTTTGTGTGTGTGTGTGTGTGTGTATATATATATATATATATATATATATACACATGTAGGTTATATATATATACAAGAAAGAATGCAATGACAAAATATATATATATATATATATATATACATGTAGGCTATATATATATATACAAGAAAGAATGCAATGACAATATATATATATATATATATATATATATATATATATATATATATATATATATATATATATATTGTCCTTACATTCTTTCTTGTGTGACACCCCTGAATGAAAGGCTCATTATTATGCAGGGTCACTGTCTGAGAACCACTTAATTATTCATGATAGGGGTTGGGCCGTTCCGCCCATCCGCATATTGCCTTGGCAAACAAAAAAATGTTTTTCACAATTTAAAACAATCTATTGTTTTATGTGAATGATTAGGAAGGATGATTTTCAGATCATTTTGAAGCAAAAACTCTAGGCAACAACGTACATTAGTCAAAAGTCTTGTGGACTCATATTTAGTATGTTTTTTGTGTCCTTATTTCAAAAACTTTATTTTTTAGTTTTTTCAATAACCACGCATAAACAATATTCTCTCAAAAATACAAACATGTACATACATGTTGCTCACACATTATGGTAGACCTGTTTGTGCTAAATAGAGTTTAATTTCACCTGTGCCATTAATATGTTTATAAGCAACTGAAAAAAGCACAAATGTCAGAGCATGTCAAAACATCCAAAGGGCCCCAAAAACACTCTGGTCCCCAGAGGGTTAATTCACTTTTAAACATGTACATCATTGTTTTCCAGCATACCATAGAAACGTGTAAAAAAAAAGATATATAGATTGTGGAATCATTAAGCAAGAATGGAAATATATCTAAATTGTAAAGCAAGACCCCACAAACCAGTTTAAATACTCAGCAAAGGTCATTACATTTAACAAATAAACTTAAATGAAAGAATTTTATTTTTTCGGCCAGACTTATGGACTATACTTTAATGGTTTCCTATTCGCCTGTAAACCTTAAAAATAAAACTAAACAGCTAGTGAACGAAAAAGCTCTCTGAATACGTTTAAGCATCTGTCTGGCACAGCACATTGTTTCTTATTGAATGAACTACTGGAAATCCTTGCTTCAACCTTGCTTTGAGAAGCGTTCTGTTTCAATGGGGAATTCTGTTCATCTACATCTCATTGCGTCTGAAAAAGCTCCATTTTCATCCAAATCGGAGACGTAGAGGACCCTGGGCTGATTGTAAAGCGGCCGGTCTTGTGAATGAAGAGCAATGATACTGCTCCTCGGAAGGAGGAGATGGTAAACAGCTTGAGTGGCACTTGTACATGCAGCCGTTCACATACACACACTCCTGTTACTCATAAACAAATGAGGTGAGAAGTTTAACAAGCTACCTTGTCACTAAAGAGGCTATTTTATTTGTTTGGGTGGGCATGAGAATTTCCTTCCCATTAATTTCCCTGAAAGAAGCAACATCCATGAGGTTCGCAGTGTAATGCAAATAGAAAGCTAAAATCCCTCAGCTTGGAGAGATAATTGCATAGCCTAATGAATTTTCATTTAACGGATATGTTGATGTGGACACCAGTGGCTCGCAGTATATTGAAATACAGATAGATACACACTGAGTGCTGAATGCAGACTGATGCTTTTGTGGTGAAGAGCAATTGTTGTCAAATAATATTTGAGTTTACCCAGCTTGGAACGTGAAGATATGTTGTTCTACAAGCTTTTACACGTATATCAAAGCAATAAAAGACACGTCATGAAGTACAGGAGATTTATTGAAATGGGCCGTACCGTCATTTTTCCCCTTTTGTACGGTAGTCACACATAGACAATACACTCAGCTCTCTCTTCTACACTCATTCATGCCGCATGCCAAGAATGCAAAGACAGACATGTTACTTCTGGATGAATCATCAATAACTACATCTACGCAAAATGTTTAACCACCCAACAGGAAAGTGTCTCGTTGAGAAAAGTTCTCAACTTGCCTATGATTTTTCTGAAACCAGAAGCAAATTCCTAGGGTAAAATTCTATATTCTAAGTAGTGTTATTTACACACTATTGTAAATTCAAGTTTTTGGAGGAGAATAATTATTTTAAAGGAAGGAGTGTCTGCACTCTAAAAAACGATTCGTTGGCTGAACAACCATTACTTATAAAAGTTATTAGATTTAACACAAAAAATTAAGTATTCATAACTTTTCAACCTCTACTTAACATATTTAGTGTGTGTAACACAAAAATATAAGTAACTAGGTGAACTTAAATGTATGCATAAATAAAATGAAAAAACATAAGTCATGTCAACTACTATAATAATTGCTTCAAAATTAAGTAAATCGAGCATAACATTTTAAGTAACTATACGAACCACGTGATATGCAATTTCCCGTGATGCCTTTCCAGCCAAAAAATGGAGCCATTTTGTGAAGCACATATGTGAAGACGCTGAAAAGAGGTAAGCTTAACTTTTTTTAACTTAAGGTACACTCAATCGTTTATTGCATTTTAAACTGAATTTCAGAATTGCTACGAATTTTGCATCAACAATTAGAAACGTGGTATGAACACCTATGTAGTCTATAAGTTAATGTATGAAATGAGTGACTTTGCACGAGAGTATATTTGAATTATTAAGCGAGTGTGCTTCCATCGAATAGGCTATGTCAAGTGTTTATAGTAGTCAGAGTATTTATTGTGTTTTTCGAAATAAATGACCATGACGTTGGCACGTATGCATTAATGGTGTGTTCACACCGAACGCGAATTTAATAATTTGCGCGAGTAGATTACAAAGTCAATGCAAAGACACGAATAGACGCATCATTCGCGCCGGGCGTCGCGAATGACGCGAATTGGGTGACGCGTTTGCCGCGAACGTCTTCCACGCAAGTTGAAAAATTTGAACTCGAGCAGATTCAAGCGTCTAACTAGACGCGATAGACGCGTATTTGACGCTCTATTCGCGTTCGGTTTGAACACACCATAAGAGGACAATTCGGACGGCGCTTTCCCCCACGGATAAATTCGTAGGCCTACTTTATTAACGAAATGTAGTTGTCATTTATTATATGCAGGCTATGATTTTTTTTTTTTTACTTTGCATATTTACAAATTCCCATATATTCTGTTCTCTAATATCTATAAATGGATCGCGGGAAAGGGGGGCGGCCAGGCCTTGGGCGCGGGTTAGCCTACTGGTAACGTTCGTTAACATACAAATATTAAATTCGAAAACACATTGGCTACAGCTCCGTGTGCACGATTTATCATTAAATAATGGCGATCTTGATTCAAACACAATATTATTCCTAAATGACAGCTACAACCCTGTCTATTAAACCTTCAAAATTATTATCAAAATAAGTAAATACCCTTTAAGCAAAAGTTTGGCTTCAAACAAAGATTGTAGATCTTTTTTTACTGTTTGGCTATTCCAGTAGTGACTGACTGACTGACTGTTAAAATGTTTTGAAGAGATTCGTTCAAAACCTCTGGACAAAAGTCTTCATTAATTAACTTGTTTTGTTTAAATTAATAGATATTGTTTAATAGACTCATTTTTATATTTATAGGCATTTAATAATGGACTAATTTGTAACATTTAATTATTGTTTTTTTTTTCTTTTTAGATATATTTTTGATAACCAGAAAAAAATGTGTGTATATATACACACACACAAGATTGTTTAATATTTTTAAAATAAGTCTCTTCTGCCCACCAAGCCTTCATTTATTTGATCCAAAATACAGCAAAAACTGTAATATTGTGATTATTATTATTATTATTTTTACAATTTAAAACAACTGTTTTCCATCTGAATATATTTTAAGATGCAATTTAAAAGTTTTGGGTCAATTAGAACTTATTTTTTTTAAAGAAATAAAATAAATGAATACTTTTATCCAGCAAGTATAAATTGATAAAAACGTGACAGTATAGACATTTATAATGTTGCAAATGTAAGAGGCTGTAAGAGATTTATTTTATTTTAAAATATAAAGGTACATTTCTTTCTCATTCTGTGTTTCAATGCAATTGATTTTTTGAAACAGTCTGAACAATAACAAGTGATGTTGCAAGTAAATGCAGATTTCCTGTTTTTTTTAATGTTTTTTTTTATATACTCATAGGAACGAAGAGGAACTGGAACATCTCACATTGAGGATCATCACGAAAGGTGGCTCAGCAGATGATCCTTCACAGACTGGGGTAACGCTGGAAGGCATAGAGGTGATGAGTCACGAACGCTGTGCTAAGTGAGCTGGTCGATAGGAATTACGTTTGTGAAACTAATTACATGGAAATGCATGAATTATATCTGTTTATTAAAATAGTTTCTTCCGGAAACAACGGACCATATGAGATTCCAAGTCACAGTTCATCTCACTTAGCACGGCGTTCGTGGCTCGACTGGTCGAGACTGTTTTCCAAGATGGCTCCTGTCTGTATACGCATAATGTACTGTCTATATTAATTATCTTCTTATTAAACTGTTTGTACACTTAAGTTCTCAATGCTTCGGTTTGCATGTAGAGACCCTCATTATGCTACCGTGTTAGTGTGGGGCTATTTTGAGCCTTGTTAGTGGTATTAACTAGCGATTTTCTTTTGCTTATTCTATGCCCCATATACTAGCGTTATAAGCTAAACAGTTTTTAGAGATAAAACTCTACGTACATTCAATTATCATGAAAACGCATCCCAGAGAACAATCAACTCGGTAACCATGTGTTAATTACCCCTAGGTTAATTTTTCACCGGAATTGTCCTTTAAGAGGTTTTTTGTATGTTGCAAAAGTAAATATTGGAAAAATGTAAATCTTTTGAGAAGTGTTGCAAAGGTGTAAAAGTGACCTGTTAAAAGTGATTTTCCATTTGTCGATTTGCCACATTTTGTTACATTTCATGTGTGGTTTCAGGCTTTCAAGCCTTTGGCAAAAAATAAAAAATAATAAAGTTAAATGCTTTATTGTGTGTGATTTGCATGTTTAATTTATTTTAAGACATTGAATGTACTGGAGCAGTGCAGTTAGCAGACCAATAGCTGAAGATCTAAAATAAGTTAAAATGGTTGGTTCAGCTCATTTAATTGTCTTATTTTTATATACAAATGGGCTTAAATGTTAAGTTAACAGAACTAAGATTTGTTTTGATCTCACATGGCCTGCACTGTGTTGGATTTACTTAAAATGTATATGCACCATTTTTGCATCATACTTTTTAAGTAATCCCAACTTGGAACTATTTTACATAAAATAAACAAGAAAACCTTTGTTATATGTACTTAAATATTTGAGTTCACATAACATTCTTTACTTAAAAATATATGTAACGTGATGCATATATTTTTAAGTAAAGAATGTTGCGTGAACTCAAATATTTAAGTACATATAACAACGGTTTTCTTGTTAATTTTAAGTAAAATTATTCCAAGTTGGGATTACTTAAAAAGTATGATGCAAAAATGGTGCATATATATTTTAAGTAAATCCAACACATCATTTTTTAGAGTGTGAGTAGAAAGTAGTTTACATCAATGGAAACATATATGATGCGGAATACTGAAAAACTGGTAACTTATTAGATATGATTGCAGCACCAGAGATTAATGTATATAAGACACCAAATGGAAAAGAAAAAAATTAATATTCAAATATTATTTTCTATTTGAACTTTGTGTAGATATTGTGGCTTTCATATGTTTTAATTTCACGTTTGTCTTGCTACTATCCTTTGCTAAAATCACAAATATAATATTTATTTTTTGTTTCCTTTTTTCAAGTCTCAACAAAGCTACGTAAATTCACCTAAACCATCTGTTGGGAAAATTGCAGGAAAATAGCAGCATACAAAAACATGATAACCTTAACACATTAAGCTTTAAGTAGCTAAACAGCTAAATAAACAACGATGAAAAGTTTAAAATCAAAGATCAACAGCCATGAGAGAATCAAAAAAAAAAAAAACATTTTGTAAAAACAAAAAGAAGGAAAAAATAGGTAGTCTAAACATTTGGACAATTAAATCAATGAATTTAACACAAAAAGTACTTATTAAAAAAAACAAATGTGTCTTCTTGATAATCAACCACAGTGAAACCACGTACAATGTGTCGACCATTATTCTGTAAATATGAGTGAAGGCGAACAATGTATAATTATCATTTCAGCTGTATATACTGTAAAAAGTGATAAAAGAAGTGCTAGATAATATCTACACAGGGTGATCAACACTGTTTGTGTGATTACAGACATTGCTGATTGGTCAAAATACATTCAGAGTACCACACAGATTTGCTCTGGAGAGAGATGCATAGCAGTTCCAGTTCAATGAGACAAAACGGAGAGAAGGAAAGTGCTCGGCTGAATATGAGAAAAATACAACAATGCATACTGTTCATGGGAGGCAACACACCTTAACTGCCCAACAATAAGATCTACAGCAAATCATAAGTAGTTTTGAACCTTATTTGATCGAAAGCTCGAGAAGAAAAGTAACGCATAATGCATAGAAGTCCAGATCAAGAAAAAAAAAAAGAAAGAAAAAAAGGATAAGCTGAAATGGTGAGTTAGTAAGAGCAAACTCTGTTACAACAAACTTTACTCTTCAGTTAATGACTTTCCTGAACTGAATCACATTCAATGGAACATTTTTGGCCGGTGACAAATATAATGCTGAAAAATCATTAATAAAACCGTAATTAAGCCCAGCGTATTACAACATATTTGTAAATAAACGCGTTAACACATTTATGCATATTAAAAAGGTTAAAAATTTAGCACGTACAGAAAACTATATGGAGAAAAAAAAATGAACTAAAGACCAACTTCTTGCATAAAACCTAGTAATTGAAATCATTAAAAAAAAACATAGGGCATTAAACTAGTGTTTTAATGTCAGCACTGTGTAACACTGCAAGTGGCACTGAATGATTTTAACGTGAATCGTCAATTACACACATGTAAACCTCTCCAAATACATATTAAAGTGTAAGTAAATAAAACTAAACAAAACAATAATTTATAACTTGAATACAACGCTTGCTCATTGTGACCCTATATAGTAGATGACGTGACTTCTTTTCCAGCACAGTGTTTTGCCGTGTTAATAAGAAAAACTACATCTGGGAAGCTTTCTGCAGAGCTATATACAGAGAGTATACACTATTGTGTTTCCATCAAATAAACATAAAAAAGGGTATTATGGCCAAAGGAATTGCCCTGTATCAGTTTCGTTCTTCACATGAAGGGCTAACATATTAGAACCGATTATTTTACAGTTAAACTAAATTCATCATTCTAGTTTTCTCAAATTTATACATTATTTAGTATCTGATGCACACATGCACCACTGTAGTACAGTATTTCACTACACAGATGCTCCAGGCCAGCTTATCAGCCTTAGGTGCGAAAAAGATGCTCACTTACCAAGACCTACAGCCAATGTCATTTTCTCACCAGATATGTACTAAACATGATAGAAGATAAGAAAATGGAATTGGAAATGTAGTACAATGTCAGAGTACTACCTTGAAACTATAAAGAAATCTGTAAACAACCGTTCTTTAGCAAGGTTTTGTCAACATTGCTCATAATTGTTTTGCAAGAAACATGCTTGTAATAAATCAAACCGACTGAAATGTTTATATAAAGAGGCATTTTGAACTAAAGACTTATTCAGACTTCCCAAATTAATCAGTTATTTGCTGTGGTTTCAATTTTGAATGGGCTAGACTTGCTCTGTTAAAGTTAGAAATTAAGTTCAAATAGTTGCTAAAAGAAGTTAACACTTCTGTGCTTGACTGACTGACCGACTTAGCTTAAGTTTAATCAAAAGCCATCAATACTTTGGTGTAGTCAACTGTAGGCAGTCCACACGTTTTGACAGTCCTGCGGTATACTGAAGATATGGAGCATCAGTACATTCCAGTTCAACAGAATGACATTCAGAATAAAGTCTTTGGAGACTGGATGCTCATTTCTACACTTCCGTTGTCACCATACATCACAGAGGCAGTTTGTATCTTGGACTTGTGTTAGTAAAGTTGCTTGTAAAGTGAACAGTGTTATTCACATACACATTTTGCTCATTACAATCAAGCTCAAAATAAATAATTAGTAGTGTACCAGTCTCTGAAAAAGTACCAAAAGGTTTCATTACCAACATTCTGCAACTAACGTATCAATATGGCACCAAACACATGCCAATATCAAGAGTCTGATCACTCTGTGTCTACAGTGTAAACACCATCAAGAGCGATAGGAGAGTTACCCTGTCAAACCTAACCTGGTCTTTCAGTAAACCAATCCACCTTGGTGCTAAAACATCCAGTAAACATTCACTTCTATGTCACGTGGTGCCATCAATCCAAGTGTTTCCTTGCCTCACCACATATGTGTGTAGGACAAACATGAACATCAATTGATCTGGTACAGCTTTTGCAGTGTGAATTCAGTCACAGCAAAGGCCTCATATGGACAGTCCATCCCAGTGATAACTACAAAACACAGTACTACTAAGAGTATTAAGTGCTGAATTATGTTATACTGACTGAATTCAAAGAAAAAGTCAACTTAAACACAGTTATTTTCGGTACAGACATAACATTGGTCTCCTCGCACAAAAACGCCGCTCTAAACTATAAATGGCTGCTTGTGAATATTTTCAAAAACGGTTCCATTCACAAGTATTAGTGAACAGGTCACAGGAATCTTTAAAAAAAAAATCGAAATAAAGTTATGGAAAATTTACGAAATACGAAAAAGGCCATTTGGCATCTCCACATTTAGTGCCCGTCTTTTTTCACAACATATACGGTTGTTCTTGCAAACCTAGAGTAACTGCATGACATGAAATGTGTCCGTGTGAAAGAATAAACTTGCGTTCTGTCACAAGTTATCAACAATGCATTGTCCTTTTATAAGAAATATATATTTTGCCAGAAATCTTAAGTTACAATGCGCTTCTGAGATCTTTTACTTCTTCGAGATCTTCCCAGCTTTTCTCTTGGGCTCATAGGGTGTTCTCAGGATGCTGGGCGTCTCTTCCATAACCCTGACCAGCAGGTTATCAATGTAGTCCTCCAGCTCCCGAATATGAGCATCTTTCTTTCTTACCACCTCTTTCTGCTTGATGAGCTCTTGCGCAACTTCCTCAAAGGAGAGATTGCTGTAGGCCGCCATATTCGCATGCAGATGTTCAGGCTCCTATGCGTGAAGAAGAACGGATGACATATGATTGTTAAATGTACCATGTATTAAAAACATTTAGAAAATACTACTTGATTGCTCATATAATGCTGGGAATTAAAACTGTTCTCTGAAGTGCGTAAATCAATTGTGCATATTTTGACCTATAATTTGATATTTTTGCTAAATTTCCAACATGAAACAATGTTAATTTAAACTCTTCACATTGGTTTGTAAACAGACAAGTGGATAAGCAATAATGCCACATACAGTAGTAGCTGGACAAAATAAACTAGGCAAAAATAGTGTAAAAGAGTGAAATAAACATGGCAATGTTTCCTTCAAAACAGAACTCACTTGATAAATGAGCTTTTATTTAAGGTGTTGCTCTAAACGTTCAAGCCTCAGTTCTCTCAAGCAGAGTGATTATGTGTTGACATGAGAAGTGTCTGCATCTGACTTAACCATGATATTGAGGGAACAGCAATTTAGAAACATTTGCTCATCTGCTATCATGCGTCTGACAAATTCACACTTTTTGCTGTCAAGGTGAAAACAAGCACTAAATGCAGTCAGTTGATAAAATCTCTCAAAGAGCTTATCCATTTCACTGTTGTCAAAATATGAGCCAATGTCTCTCAGTCCTGCTTAATTACTGATGCTTAGATAATTACAATAAAACTGCCACCCAAAATCAACATCAACACAACAGGACACAGACCTGAAATTCATCTAATTACCAAACACTCCAAATAGCTCCGATAGCTCTGATAAGGTTATCTGGGTGTTTAAGGAAATGAAATTTAAGCCCTTAATATTTTTTGATGCAAATTATTATAATAAATGAATATATTAGGTCATTAAATAAGGTTTTAAAGGTTGTATCAGTGATTTCAGGCCCAAAAATAAAGACAGGGGCGGGCAGCTAGCGGATCGTTAGGAAAAATTAGATGAATGTGATCATTTATTTTTGGGCCTGAAATCACTGATACAACCTTTAACTGGGACGTTTTAAATATAATTTCTTTGGTTAGTTCAATGGTGATTAGTATGGAAGCTTGTTTCCGCCACTGAATAAAAACTGGTAAATGCATCCTTTTATCTAACAATTATGACTTTTTATATCCCAATTCAGACTTTTTTTTCTAAGAATTGCGTAATATAAAGTTGCAGTTGCATGTTATAAAGTCAGATTTGCGATTCTGACTTTATTCCTCGCAATTGCGAGTTTATATCCTGCAATTCTGACTTTATAACTTGCAATTGCAAGAAAAAAGTCTGAATTGCAAGTAAAGAATTGCAAGATATAAATTTTCAATTGCGAGAAATAAGTCTGAATTGCGATTCTAACTATTTCTCGCAATTCTGACTTTTTTGAGTCCTTAATTTTTATCTGCGAGATAAAAGGCGCAATTATCTTTGACATTTTTTCATTACATGGTGGAAACAAGATTACGTAGATTAGGGCTAGGCGGCATACTTCAGTAAGCAGAGAAAACGTTTCAAAGTCATAAAATGTTTAATGAGTAGAACACAGTATAATTCTAGTTTAAATAATCAATACATTTCCTCGAACGTTTTATTTTCCTTCATAAAATATTTTCACCACATTTATTCATATGCACCAAAATTGCCTCACATTTGGCTACTAGAGTAGTTAGTGAAAATGAAATTTACTTTCTCAAATTTAAAACCTCCACAAAGAATATAACACTTTTTACAGTCTTAACTTTTGAAAAGTGAATTAAACACATTTGATTATTTTATGGGTAGCCATGTGTGATGATAAATATAATTAAAATATTAAAACCTGTATAAATGATCCGTGTTTATAGTATGTATAATATTAAATGTAAGACTAATACATTGCACTTGTTAGGAAATAATACTATGCAGGAACAAGCCTCAACACTTTTAACCTGAAGCCTCAGAGTCTGAACTGCTTCTGGGTTTGAACTTGATCCACCATATCGGACAGATGTTTATACATGTGACACTTTGATTATGATTATACTCCTTAGATTACGGTAATGAAAACAAAACATTCCTTCTCTTTTTCCCTGAGGAAACAGCAGAACAAATTTGACTCCATAAAACTGCCATTCTAGAAACTAATGCAAAAATACAGTGGCCCTAAAAAGCATTTAGACACGTAAATCAAAATGTGAATGTCATTGCATTAGATAACACAATAGAAAACCAAGTAGCATTTATTTTAAAGGGAAAAAGTACACTTAAAGTACAGTTAAAAAAGGTACACTTTCCAAGAAAAACATTTTGCAGAATGAATCTATTGTAAAAAAAAAAGAAGAAAAAAAGATATATCGCTCAAAATTAAGGCAAAAAGAATTTGGATGCTTTATTGTTTCTGGTAGTGGAATATTTAGTTAATGTGATGAACTACACCTTTAGTGAACTTATACATCCACTAAAACTCATCATTATTTCATAACAGGTTCATCATTTGTTTGATGCCACTTGCATGCAATAAAATTCAAACATTTTTAGGTGTGCTTGTTGAGTTGATTGTTTGGTAATTCAGGTCAACAGACAACGCAAGCCAAAACAACACTTTCTGGCACATACAGAACAGCAAACACTGAATCAAAGGAAGATTTCGAGAAAGAGATGCTGCATGAATTGCAAAACCACCAGGGCACAAGCTAGCGGGGGCAGGAAAAGAGCCCAGGAAATGACCATGAACTGCCAAGCAGCTGATGAGCAGATTTAGGCAATCAGGAGTGTGGGAGAGATAAGACTTCCACTTGGCATTCTTCAGTTGTCTCATTATGAGCACTAATGAGGGCCTTTGCGTTGAAAATCTAAAACTCCAAGTCCTTTGAAATGCCTCGGCCGACTCTCCCACCCCCCACCCCCCATCCTTTAATTAAGGCCTTAGAGTGCCAGAGACACTATTTCACGGATGCAGTGTTAACATAACCTCAAAAATGGGTGAGGAAAGCCATTTTCAGCAACGCGTCTCCAGTTTCAACATCACTTCAGCAGCTATTCTCACACAGCAGACAAGCAAACGTCACGTTACTCTGCGCTGGACATCATGATGACGATCACAATCAGTATAATTATGACAAAGTGAGAGAGGGCTCCTTTCCACGTTTAACACTGACCGTGGTTTGACCTACAGTGTAAAATTAGACCAGTGACAAATTGCGTATTATTAATGATTAGATTTCCAATTATTGAGTGAGAGAACATACTGTCCGAGATGGTTCACTAACGAAATGGAAGCGCACTAATAACATCACACTACTTCAAATTACATGCAGATCACAGACGATGACCACCCATTTCAGCTGTTAATTAGATAAATGGGCCTCCAAGCAGAGCGCTACAAGTGATACTCAGTCAGAGATCAGCATCATCAACTTCCATGTATAATAGGCCTGCAATAAATGACCAATTAAAACTTTGGGCAAGTTTGGAAAACTTGTGTGAGAAATGTGGTCAAGCTGTGTCTGGACAGACTGAACAGTGACAATGTGAAAGTACACCCTTGTTTACCAATGCGTAGAAACGGAAAATAATATTCTTACATTTAGTGTGGTCACATAATTCAACTTTATATGTATGACAATAGTGTAAAGCATAAAAAAAATGGAGTGTGCAATATTTCTTTTGAATGAACGTACCTGTTCTCTTGCATGTTTCATGCCATGCTTCTTCTCGGGAGAGTTTTTGAATCTCTGAGTAAGGTCCTCATTACTAGTGGGATTTCTCATGTTGTCACTGTTAAACAAAAAAGAAATGTCAGATCAAATTTTACTCCAATAAATGTGTAAATTGTGTTCCAAACCACCTGGTAATATGCATGCTAATAAGCAACTAGTTAATAGTGAGAATTGGACCCTAAACTAAAGTGTTCTGCCTTTTTTATCTCACAAGAAAGTCCTTAATTTAACGTTCTGACCTATCAATACTGGTGAAATCTTGCTCAACACCAACAAGTACTGTCATAAAACACATCAAATCCTCTAGCGCAACTACCACTTGCCAGCAAAAGTTTGGTATCATTTTTGAGTTGACCTTTAGTGAAGTGACAGAGGGTCAGGAAATGGTTTGACGCCCCCTCACACGCAAACAGCCAGTCTACTTTTCATTTCCTAACAATTGGTCACTAACCACAAAGGATTTGCCACCAGTTACGGCTCACACAGTAGGGGTGGGCGGTACGACCAAAATCATATATCACAGTATGAGCAATTTTAAACCACAGTAACGGTGTATGTCTTAATTTCCTCATTTGTTTTAAACATTTAAAAGCTTAGGGTCGGTAAGATTTTTAAAAAAATGTTTTTCAAAGTCTCTTATTCTCTTTGATCAAAAATACAGTAAACAATGTTGTTAATAAATATATATATAAACTGCTAATCTGTTTTAAATGTTTCTTCATGTGATGGCAAAGCTGAATTTCCAACAACATTACTCCAGTCTTCAGTGTCAAATGATCCTTGAGAAATCATTCTAATTATGCTGATTTGGTTGTTAAGAAACTTTTCTTATTATTATTATAGTTGAAAAAAGTTGTTCTGCTTAATATTTTTGCGGAAACCCTTATGCATTTGTTTTCTGAATTTCAAGGATGAAAACCGACAGTAATCACTGTGTATACAATCTAAAATTCAGATATGGTAATGGACGTTTTGTTATAGACCAATCACAACAGGCATGGCCATCTGACCAATCAGAGCAGAGTATGCTCTCGGAAAGGAGGAGAGTAAAGAGACCGGATCCTTGATCAAGCCGTTTCAGACACTGTGAGAAAAGAGGTGATTCTGCAATCTATATTATGAGAAAATCAAAGTGTTGTTGACCTTGGATACATGTAAACCTATTGTAGGAGACATCCAAAACAAAATTAGGAACCTTTAATATAGCATAATAGGTGCACTCAAGAAAAAAAGAGGGGGAAAAAACAACCTTTTGTAAACAACACCTTTTGTGACATGTCTCTTTTGATCAGTTTAATGTGTCCTTTCTTGTTTTCATTTCTTTCCCCAAACCCCCTTTCCTTTACACAGTAGTGTAGATTATATGCAATGTACTAATTTCTATAAGACAATCTAGTGACAAATAGATTTATAAAATTGTTAAAAAATGATATCTTATTATATAGTATTATATATTATAATAACATAAAATTATTATGTTTGATCATATTTTAGTAAAATTACACATAGATGAATAAGTCTAACATCAAAGCAAAAACGGCTTCACATTTTTAACCACACATCAGTTAAATTTTATATAATCCTGCAATGTATAAAAATCCATTACACTGTTATCTACACTGAAAATGCTTGCCTGCGACATTTTGCAGATTATACTAAAGGTTGCAATTTGATCATAAAAAATCATAACAGGAAATTAGGAAATTTAACCAGTTGACATTTTTTCCACCCATACCACAACAGTCAAACACCATTGCAACTTGCAGGAAAATAAACTGACTTTAAGCTTACATGGGCGATCCTTTAATGATAAAAACTTGTGAACGGATGGGATACATTAAGGATGCTGGTTGTAAAAAGTCAGTTAATGTATAAGGTTGGAAAGATCACATATATCTTTGTACACTAGACAACATTAAGCATGTTTGTTAAATGTCTTTTCAGCTAACCTGTGACCCCTGGAAGACCTTTGATTTAAGATGAGAGAGTAATCTGAGAGGATGAGCGGCCTGGTAGGCTACGGGCAGATAAATTGTTAATTGAATGGTCTATCTCTCATTCAGATCTCATTACTGTGACTTGGTCAGGCCCCTGTAGCCTGGATTGGGCCTAATGACATCGATAAGGTCTTCCTAATGACAGACTTTCTCTGATAAACATTAAGTGCTTGACTTTCCTCACCTAACTCTACTGAGAAAAGAGCAGATGTTGGGAATGAGATGCACTAGAAGACAGTCCTCAGCAATTATTTTAATATAATCTATAATACTATCATAAAAGTATAGTACTACTTAAATATCTATTTGATTATTAAGTTTAATTATTGATTCAATTTTTCCTCATTGAACAGTATGGTGTAAAAAAAGATACTAATGGTATTTGACCTCAAGTAACTATAATGAAAGCTTGATAAACAAATTTAAGACAAAAACAAAATGGCTAAAAACAAATTGTACCTGGATCTGTAGTGTGAGATGAAAGGGTTGGTTTCACTTGAGGTTTCATTGGTAAAGGGGTTTGGAGATCGCAGGTCTCCAGAGCTTCCGGTCCGTGCTCCAGTGGCCGCTTTCTTTCCTTCCTTCTTCCCAGTCACTCTGCCCAGAAGACTGAGCTTCTCCTTCTTCTCTTTCTTCTCTGCCCCCCACATCATCCCCTGATCTCCCTCGAAGGGATTGTGGTTGCGAGGGAGAGTGGCGAACTTCTGGGGCATGTTGTCTCCGATGTCGGAAAAGGGGTCACATGGCACGTCGCTGTTTGGGACACCATATCCATCGCTCTGAGAGTGTCGGTGAGATGCAGTGCCCCCTACGGATGAGAAAGACAATGTTTTCTTTAGCATTTCTCTATAGAGTGCAGCAGGGATGACGTATTTGTTTAGTCCAAAACCCAGAAACAATTCAGTATTTTAGCACTTTAGTTAAATGCATGAAATTATGTCTGTGGTGAACAAGCTCAAGAAATTTCTTGTCTCAAGTTTTGTTCTATGATGTAAAAGACATAAGTAATACCCCTTGTGATTTTTTTAAGCAAAAGGCGGTTGCTAACAAATGGCTAAATGGGACTACAGAAGTTGTCGGGGGCATTAAACATCACACTAACAGATAATTTCATCTACTTACTAGTCCACATTACAGCCTTATTGTGTTTATAATCCTGCTCTTGCAAACTATTCTAATTTCTAACTCAAACTTTCAGTGTAAATGTCTTTTTTTATTTTTTTATATAGACAGAAAGAGTTGTCAGAAGCTTAGTGATGGTGATGTTAAAGTCTTGTGGCTATACTAAAGTTCATTTAAAGACTATGTTTAGCTTTTTACTTATGGTTGTTTACGCTGGTTGTTCATTTGTGAAGGTGAACAATACGTTTAAGAATCATAAACTTTTGTTGGTCACATAGCTTATTTTCCACAATAATCTAAAAGCCAATGGAAAAATCCTATTGTGTTTTTGTCGAGGGAACCAGGGTGATCCTTGCTTCCAGGTTGGCCAACAAAAATGCATCACTCTATAGTAAACAATACCTTTTGCTGCTAATATCACACAATAATTAAACACATGAAAAAAGAAAATATAAAAGAATAAAATTGCTATACTGAGCACAGTGAACTACATGAGCAGACCATGTACTCTATGTCCTCACCTTTCTCCTCAATTGAGTTCATAGAGTCGAGTTTAGGCCTGAAGTGAGTTCCTATCAGATCAGACATGGAGTGAGCAGCAGAAAGTTTCTGCGTCCCAGTGAGCAGCGAGCGTTTTGGCTTGGGTTCAGGTGCAGCCTGAGGGTGCGGGTGCTGGTCTGGCAGAGAATCAGTCTCGCTCCGTCCTGAGCGTGGAAGGATGGCAGAAGATGTGTCTGAAAAGGCACCGTCGTGCTTGCGACCCTTCATCTTTTCCTTGAGCTTGGAGAACGGCGATCTGGGTTTGTCTCGCATCGACAAATCGAACATGCTGGCAGTCATGTTGTTCCGCATGAACTGGATGCTAACTTGAATCTTGCCTCTGTCTTTCCTCTTCTTTCCAGGCCGTGAGTCTAGATTGTACCAGCTGACAAGAGAGAGACAAGAGAGACAGGCATATAGCTCAATTTTATCAATAAAACTGTCTGAAATACAGAAAACATTGAAAAAAGACAAATTAACTAACAGAGTAGATACACTTGATGTCACTTTGGACTAGGCTATGTGTGCTATGTGTAACAGACAAAGGCCAGTAAGAGCTGCGTGTGTAAACCTCACTCCTCTGGCCTAAAGAGGAGTGTTAGCGACTGATGCTAGCGGCTGCAGTCTTTATTGTTCTTGTTAGCGTGCCCACCTCTCACGCTGGATACCCGGTTCGAATCCCGCTAGGAGCAGGTCGAGTAGGACCGGTTACATTTTGTGCCCTGACTCAGATGAGAGTGAGGTTTAGGGGAGTGAGTGTAACGGACGTAGGCCAGTAAGAGCTGTGCGTACCTCACTCCCCTGGCTGCGATCTTTAGGATCCTTGTTGGCGTGCCCACCTCCCACGCCAGTTCGAATCCCACTCGGAGCGGGTCAAGTAGGACCGGCTACTTTTGTTCCTGTGACCCGGATGGGAGTGAGGTTTAGGGGAGTGAGTGTAACAGACTAACCAGTAAGTGCTGTGCGTGTAAACCTCAGTCCCCTGTCTTTAAGAGACACATACGCGGCTGCAGTCTTTAGCGTCCTTGTCCTCCCATGTCGAAGACCATGGTTCGAATCCCACTCGGAGCGGGTCGAGTAGGACCGGTTAAATGTGCATTTTCAATCATGCTCTTCTTATCAATATATAATGTAATGTTTGACTATTATATAACCATTCGTTTTTAAAGAAAGATTTCCTATGAATATTTATTATTGTTTATACTTCAAAACGGCTGATTATCCATAAAAAATTTTTTAAACTGGGTAAAAAAATAAAATAAATAATAATAATCAATTTTCCAGTTAACACAACACTATTATTCCAAAAACTCAATTAGTGAAGTTGACTAGTTATTCTAGATTTTTTTTATCGTTGTGTCACGTGCATGGTTGGCCTCTTAGGTGTTATTGGAAACAGCTAGGCTGGTGCTACATGCGCCAGTAATTTGCAGATGTTCCAGTGTACTTTCACAGCTTGATAAAAACAAACAGGAGAAAACCGCACACTCTTTCACTTCTCCTTTTCTGTGAAACCCCCCTGGTGGCAAGACTCTCTTTCAGGCTTTGCTCTGTATGTATAATTCATACAAAAACGACATGGGGGCAATGTGTTTGTCTGGCCAGAAACCCAATTTCACTTCACACAAATCCACAGCATAGTCCATTTAGTCCATTTGAAAGCCTTCCCCCTTCCTGAGAACGCATATTATAGCAGGGATAAACATAATTCCCTGGTAACTGCAAAGGTTTGGGCCACATAAAGAATGTGAAGTAATACGCCCCCATCTAGGCCATTCCCCGGCTCCTGTTTATTTAACCTCTTGCTCTTTTTTTCTGCTGGAAGTAATGTGATTGATGCTGTAACTGTGTGAAAAGGAGGTGGCATTTGCACAAATCTGGCCTTTGTTCATTGATGCTCACACCGGTATTTGGAGATTATGAAATGGACAATATTTCAGCAGAGCCGCATGATGCTCCTGCGATATAAGACACTTGGAGCAGGATCATTAATTTAGAAATGATCGCTGTGAACACTTAATGTAGGTACAATACTAGACAGAGATTTGGATAGTGTTCAATGAGTGAATTATGCAATACATCATCTTACACCTGCATAGGCAAACATATGGTGGCAAAGCATATTCGAGATTTTTTTATTAGTCGATATTTGAAAATTTTGACATTTGTCGGACGATATTGTATATTTATTGTGCACGCTCATTTTCCCTATTTTTTTAGATGACCATTTGCCATCATTTAACGCTCAGAAAGTTAATTATTAAAAACACTAATAATTATCTCTTTATACAATTTAACAAATAATTAATGATGATTGTGAACAAATTACTGATGTGAGATTTTTTTAAACAATAACAGATACAGATTAACTGTATAATTTAAGTAGTTTTCTTATGTAAATTTATTATTAGACATTTTTGAGGTTGGAAAGTTTGTAATTATTCTATATTGTTCCTTTGGATAGTACTTTTTTCCATCCATTTTCCACACTGTACATTATAATGGTGCGATGTCTAGACTCACTTGTGTTTAAATTGACTGATTTTAGTATTTGATAATTTATTAAGACAAAATGTTATAGAATGTAAATTTTGGACTAACATGAAAATAATTATTGGTTTATGGTATTATATCTGTGCACCCATATTCAAATGAAAAAGGAATAAAACATGACAACCCTAACTGTGTTGAATGGGATTGTATATTTTTGTACAAACACAGTTTTTTGACCTCAGCACTGATTAAAAAGACACTCTGTACACTCAAAAACCAGCCCTGCAGAAATGTAGTTTTACACTTCCACCCTAGACACAGTGCTTTCATGCAAACACTACTGTAAACACTCCTTCAGTATCGGAACACGGTTCCCTCTGGGGTCGTCACAGGCTGCCATCTTGCTGAGTGCTCTTCTTCCTTCATGGCACAGCTAGTGAATGGTGATTATGTTTCTTTCCAAGACCATCCACACACTGGGGAGCTTGTAGATCCGAGGGAAGAGGGTTTACCTGGTCTCAGGCCCAGTAAGGGAGCTCTGATCTGGGCATGTGGAGAGTCAGCCAGCCCCTGTTCTTCACATGGGAGTCAAGGCCAAGATAAATCTTCCTCTGCCTGGAACCACAATACTCCCACTCTGCGAGGGCCGCTGGGAACCAGCGTACAATCAACAAACACAGGTGTGCGATAATTAGGGTCTGTCGACTCCAATGTCGAAACGGACTCTTGTACCCAAGCGTCAGTTAGTAGGAAACCTTTGCATGAACAGAGTCATTGGAGACTACTAACCCTGAGAGTCCATGGGATGCAAGGTTGGTAGAGTGATTTGTGCCACGAGTGTCAAAAATGATCTCAGCAATCAGTTACACTACATAACTCCCTCCCAAGGGTGTGACACCATAGTATCATTGAATAAATACAGGCCCTGATTGTGACATACCGACAATATAAGCTTGGAGGAAGTGTTGTAATATCCAGGAGAGTAAGGATGCATCTATATTAATATTCTAGCAGATACCAGCAATAAGCTAATAATTATGCTGTAATGTCATAGCTGGGAATGACGTCACACCCAAGTTAAAATAGACTACTAAGATAGAAAACTAAGATGGGCGCATCCAAGCAAACCTTTGTTGTGCTCTTTTTTGCACAGATAATCCTGAAGTATCATGTTCACAAATAGAATTTGGTTAGTACTGTGTGTGCAGTGTGCACCACTGAATTTGTTGAGACACAGACAAACGGAAGAACTAATAAACAATATAGTTGCGTCCCAATTCAGAGGCTGCATCCTTCGAAGGCCGTATTCCGAAGGCCGATTGCTTCAGAGCGGCACGACGAAGGCTGTCCCAAATCTCCTTTAAATGCGACCTCGAAATGCATCTTTCATTTCCTGGGCAATGAAGGATACAATAGATGGATCCTTAACGGCCTACCCTATCCCAGAATTAATTTAAGTCAGTGACGACAGGATTTTTAGAGAAATGGCTGTATTACACTATTAAATGTAAGTATTGGGTTTAAACTTAATCGAATATCTAAATTATTCAAATGTAAAAAATAAATAAAAAAAACTTTAAAGAGGTTCAAATGTTGACATATCTTACGAAGATAGTTACTACTTATCATGGAGTGACATGATATACTTTTATAGTTTATACTCTTTATTATATGTACAGAAATGGACAACCGTGAACATATTTAGAAAGGTTGTTAACCCTGTTTTGTTTTCAGACAGTTGAATATATCCAAAGTCTCTTTCAGGCAAGTCATTTCAGTTTGCGGCCATCTTTGAAATGCCTCTCGGGCAGCTATTTCATGCAGTACAGCTCCTATCTCTTTGAATGGGGAAACATCAAATTCTACAAAGCTGCTCACCAAGCTTATGATTAAATTGCATATTTGAAATCGCCAGTGAAATCTGTGACAACTGTCTGAAATTTTGTTTCCAAACGCTCAAATCAGGACAAAAAAACTGCATTTTTCAGGCTGGACCAGACAACCGGAGCTTCTAAGGGTAGCTGCAGTGATGCAATGACTTTACAAATTGGCGATTGGCTCTTTTACTTAGAAGGCGGGACTTGTATATATATATATATATATATATATATATATATTTAGTATATCTAGCCTGCCCTAAAGTCTTTGATATAACTTTAAAAAAGTCCAGTACAAACGTTACTGCCGCTCGCCAACGGCAGCTGTCACAGTTGCCAGGCAACAAGAACAATCCTCCATAGGCTAGATCATCCCGGCCAAATTCTTCCCATTGGCCTCTGTCCATCATGGCCTCCTAATCATCCCCATATATACTGATTGGCTTCATCACTCTGTCTCCTCTCCACCAATAAGCTGGTGTGTGGAGGGCGTTCTGGCGCAATATGGCTGCCGTCGCATCATCCAGGTGGATGCTGCACATTGGTGGTGGTTGAGGAGATCCCCCCTTCCATATGTAAAGTGTTTTGAGTACCTAGAAAAGCGCTATATAAATGTAACAAATTATTAATTTAAGGCGTGGCCTTTGAAGTCTGCATCCTTCGCAGGAATTGGGACACAGCTTATATTACTACTGATTTGCTATGGTTGATGCGCAAAGCAGCCATATTGAATTCTGAAGTCAGGGTTGTTGCGCTTCCCCGGAGTTTCCCAGTCGCAACTCTGACTTGAGGGGGCGTTCTATTTAAAAGTTCCTACTGGGAACCGGGACTTTCCCACTTCCGAAAGACAAATGGAATGCAACATTATTTTTCATATTATGGCCAATAACTGCAGATAATAAAATCCTACACTATTCAAAACATACTTACACTTTACTTACTTACATGTAGATAAAAGCAAATAGTAATATTTTCAAAACTACATTTAGTAATTTCTGTCATTTTCTGCATTCAATAACAATAGGTATGCAGCACTGCCTTTTCTACTTCAACCAGCCATACCTGTTTCTTTCTCAGTACTCAAATAAGCTATTGCTGGTCTGTACATGCCTAAAAAAGTTAAATCAGAAAATATTAAGACGCACTAATGAATTAGTCTTGACATTTATTTACAGAAAGTAGCCTATGTCACATCTGAAAATAAAAGAGGAGGAACTCAGAAGTAGAAGAACATAAAATGATTAAGTTTCTTTAAAGACAATACAGTCACGGTCACCACTGCCTGACAAAAAGAAAGGAAAATATAACAGCATGCAGGATAATCATCCTCACTAAACCGGTTCATCCGCCATGGGATTGTGACTCAATAATGCCGTTAAAAGAAGTCAAAAGACCTTTATCTGAGTTGCATACCAGAACAAAATGGCCTACATCAGATGGTTGCCCTTCCATAGTATTGTACAGCAATGGCATGTCCAAAGACATTTAAAACTCAGACAACAGGTTTCAAAAACAAAGACATGATTACACCAAAGTTTCACGTCAGCAACGTGGAGTTAAAGTTACAGGAGTTAAAAATAGCCCAGGTAATTTCAAAACCTTTCATTCTGTTATTCTTTGAGTACTATTGGCCTCAGAATGCAGACAAGCATTAAACACTAGGGTCTATATAGGCTGATATTTCAGAGCCAGACCTTGAGGTCTGCTTTTATGATAAAGGTAATCAGTCAACAGCTATCACATGTGATCTACAAATATTCAAAACAATTATAGTTTAAAAAAAATCTAAATGAGAAAAAAAGGGCAGTGATTTCAAAAGAATTGTATAGATTGTGTAAATACAGTAGTGACGATCACTGGTACCATAAAAAGATTTGCACGTTGGGATTGCAACATTAGCTGCATTAAACTGCATTGTTTAAACACCATTCACAGTCACTAACTTCACTGTGATACTAAAAAAGGACAAAGCTTTAGTATCAGGTTCCTCTTTTAAGTTGCACTTCTGCTTATGGACTCTTTATGGACTGTGTTGGCGCCACCTTTATCAACATCTAGTAGTTTTTCATCGTTTAAAAAAAAAAGAAAAAAAAAAGAGTCAAATAAATGTATATGCCAAAGTTTGTTTCATTATGTTGGCAGTAAATTAATGCTTCTTTGAGGGTATTTCTACAATGGCTGAGAGAGTGACAGCAAAGGTAGCATGCAAAAGCTATCATGTTTTTTTTTCTTTTGCTGTTAGAGCAAATGGGAATACAAAAATGATATTTGCTGTTGTCTCCCATTCACCACTATAAAAGTTTACCCAACTATGAAGACATCTGCTTCTGAGAACCCTGGAAATGTGAAACGGCTCCATTTGAAAGAATATGTTTGTTTAGTTCTACGAGGCTTTTGCATTAAAAAGTTGACAGATCCTTAAAAGATCTGGCATCAACAATGAATGAAATATTAGCACACTTACTCAGTTTTCCGTCGTTCCTTGTTGTCAAATATCTCATTTAAGTTGATGAGTTTTTGGCCCAGAAATTTATCCAATCCAACCAGGGACCTGTGCATCACTGTGAGGCACAGCTCATAAACCTCTGGATTGCTCTCCATCAGCAGCCCTGGCAGTTCAAACGAAGCCTCTTCCTTCCACACCGGGCTGAGGGTCTTCTCTGCCACTGATGTGGAGTACTTCTCTTTGCCCAGCTGGATGATGGTGTAGGCATCGTTGGTGCCATTCTTGCCCTTTGGTTGCAGGTCTGTGGCTTGGAGAACAGTGGCTTGGACATGAGTTGGAAACCACTTCTGCGACTGCTCGCCCAATGACATGATGACCAAGTGTAAAACTATGGATTTTGGTGTGTGAAATTATAAAGTGTAGTAGCTACTTCAATTTGGCCTTGGCATTTTGTTTAGCTTCCAATCACAGTAAATGAGTGACCAAGAGGTGATAAAAGTTGAAAGTTATGTTTTACAGCGTGGGAAGAACATAATTTGTAATTACAAACGTTGTGTCTATTAACATACGTGTCTACAAAACACTCCACACATTGACCCCGCTCCAACTCAGGTCACCTAAAAAGACAAAAAGACATTAAACTTAAACTTAAATTCATATTACAATACGAATAACATCAAAATTAAAATTTTGACTTAAACGAATGACTTTACCAATACAAAAAACATAGCTACATTTATTAAAGTTTTTTTTCACTATATGTATCTCAAACGTATATATATATTATTCTCATGCAGTTATTATTACATTGTGCACATGAATTTATTCAAAATTTATTCAAAATAGTTATGTCCTGTCCTGTTAAAAATTAACAAATTAAAATAACTATTAATTAAAGATTCCAAAGGCTAATAACTATAAATATGAGTCATTCTATACAGCACACCATTGAAGTAGATGAATAGGTTGTTTTATACTGTATATGAAATTAAATAAGGAAAAAAACTGCAGTTTCAAATAAGTTTTCTGTTCAGATCTGTCACATTCATATTTTTTTTAATCAAGACCTGAAATTTTACATTAAGATTTTTTTTTTTCATATAGATTTACAACTTTCAATTTACAATTGGTGTTCATGGGTTAAATTAGTTAAACTGACCAAGTACTTCGCGGTCTTCCCTTATTTGATTCAATCAGACATGGTACAAAACCACTGAAGCATCACAGCTAGTTTTATTATTAGCCACAGTTACTGCTGCTGTCAAACATTCATACAGCACAAAGCTCTGATAATTACCTCTGAAGCATCTTTCCTCGAGCACAGCTCGCGACGCCACTGCATGTGGGATGACTGCTTAAGCGAACCGACATCAAGTATCTACATCTGTGGTGGATGGAAATGAATAAATTGCTTTAGTCGACACTAATTCATCTTAAACAAATGTATATGTGGTATTCCACATCAGCCCTGTACTCGACTTCCTAGTTCCTCATTTCCGCTGATGCGGTCACGGGTCGAAGTGGAAACTCCTCCTCTGTTGCCGTAGAAACACAGGATTTGATCAGCGCGCGCCTGGCGCTGTTCCTGGGATTCGAATGACTTGGAGGATTATTAGAGTTTTGAGCATTTCGTTTTTCCTTTTGTTGTCAGTTTTGTCAAGAAAAAAGAAAGAGGAAAAGGAATAAACAACAGCTGTTTGTAAAATATTGCAATTATATATATTAAAGATAAATAAATGTGCTATTGTGACCCTTTATGAGTTTATTCA
This sequence comes from Rhinichthys klamathensis goyatoka, assembly GCF_029890125.1. Lineage (NCBI taxonomy): Eukaryota > Metazoa > Chordata > Actinopteri > Cypriniformes > Leuciscidae > Rhinichthys > Rhinichthys klamathensis. Next base: position 528,291 of record NW_026606758.1, read on the forward strand.
GTAGAAGGCAACCCCTATTCGTTTTTATTGTTAATAGCAGATCATTGATGAGTAATTCATTTCTCAGGTTAAGTAGGGTGTATTAATAGGTAGGCTAAGTCAGATTAATACAGGTGAAATGGGACAAATGGTAAAGACAGACTATACTTAGCCTGGATCATATTTTAAAGACATGTCCCAATTTACCACACTGTAAAAAAAATATTTTCATGATTTGTTATCACAACTTTTGTCAAATCAACATTGATAATTAATGTCGGGTTGTAAAGGGAAGATCAAGATTAACCCTTTGAATCTGTGTCCCATTCAGGCTATCTGGGATTCTTATAATGTCCTTTCTTGTAGACAGTAAAGTCAATAAATGTCTATTGGGGGGTCTTGACAAAACTAAACCAACCATGTTAACATACTGTCTGCCAATGTTTCTTGAGTGGGGACATTGAGGTACTGATAAGAGATTCATTTAAATGTGTGTGTCACCCACTTGACGGGTAGATCTTAACCAAACACACCTGCTCTTTCATTTTATTCTCTTTCTCTCTCCTTATCCCCATCAGTCTGCCATAACCGCAGTGTTGTGTACATACCAGAGTCAGAGGCATGAGTCTGGCACATTCGTCACACATAGATTATAACTCTTATCTGGACTGTATCTCAGGATGAAAATGAACCTGGTGTGGTGAAATATTAGGTCATATAAAATGTATTTAAGACAGCTTAAACTGAGGAGGTGCCATTTCCAGTTAAGCTTCATTGCAAACACCAGGAAACAGATGAGGAACCAGAGTGGAAGAATCTCCTTACATACAAGCCCTGGAGATAGCTATATGGTCTTTTCATGGACCAATGAAACCATGTTTAATGTACATACTGTTCCTGGTTTGTATCACTCTGTTGTTTATTTTTATGAATTAGTAGTGGAGTTTTTTTCAGGGACTCTGTCTGCAGGTTACATGGTTAGTTGGTGGTGACAAGTGACTTTATGTTGAGTCAGTCATTTGAATCATTCAATGACTTATTCATTAAAAAACACTGATTCATTAAGAAGCTAAATAAGTGACTGTTTACAAATGAGTCATCAAATTATTCACTCACTCACAAGTTAGAAAACACAGATTCATTCAGGAATGCAAAAAGAGACTGTCTGTATGAACGAATCACTGAATCGTTTAGTCAAATAATTTGAAATTCAGGAACAAAGCACCACTATCGTCAGCCTATGGAAGTGCTTCGACATAAAGTGTAGTTTGAATCTCGGCTCTTGATCCTTTCTCATCTCCAATTTGCTTCTTGTCCAATTTCTAACTATCCTATCTGAATCAATGCCACAAAAATAATATTAGTAATACTAATAAAACACCACTACTGTGTGTTGCACTGGTTCTATAGCGTTTGGAACTATTTTCATTGGCGGAGCAAAAACAGACAAAGTAAAGATAAATAGGAAAGAAGACATCTTTTTCCTCTACATTCCATACATTTAGCTCTCAATTTTGCACTGTTCAGTTTTAAAGAATCTCAAGGGGTGGAAGAGGCTCATGGCTGTAAAGAGACACCACCAGGGGTCATGACACCAATCCTTAATTTGACAATTTGTTAGACACTTTCATGTATTACCTTCTAAGACCATAATACGTCTGTGTGCCTCTGGAGTGGGATAAAAACATGAAAGGCTCTACATTCCAACCTCACCTGCTTCCTTTTATTGTTCTCCTCTGATAGAGTATATAAAGGGGGAAAAAAAATCCATCAAGTCATAAATTAGCCAAGAGCAACGTATGGCCTCAGTCCACTTTTCCAGAGGAATGATGTTGTAGCCCATAAACTGTCCAATATTCAACAGGACCCTGTATTGCGTATCAGTAAGGTCCACGTGTTGGCCTGTATTAGGCATCATCTTTATGGGCCTGGATCCTGTGTAAGGTCTCTTGCCACGGTCAGACAGCTGGTTCTGCTTTAGACCCCTTTCTTCAACACTATATAGGTTGTTTTACATTTATTAAACACTTTTAAGCATCTCTGGCTGCAAGATTGCCCATCTGTTAGCGCACGACAATATATATATGCGTTCCAAGTGCAGAGGGAGCAAAAGAAGGTGAGCGGATGCCATTGTAACATCAGTAAGCCTCATAATGCACTTCAGGTTTACGGTCGGGTTGCGAGATTGATTTAAAAGGCTGTGCTTTTAGTCAAGAGGACATTCAGATTGCAGATGAAAATTTAATAATAATAAAAAAAAAAGTAGGAGAGAAGAGCACAAATCACTGCCGGCGCTGCGCTCTGTGGAATGTTAGGGTGTGCAATGCATGGTGATATATAGATCTGCAGATGTGCATGTAGCCCGCGACGGCTGGAGCAGAAATTGTAAGGGGCGTATGGCTGCCGAAAGGTCCATTGTGTGGAACAATACTTCAAGAGTGTTTATTTGAGTATCACTAAAGGCTATCACCTCTCACCCCTTCATATAGCCGCTCAAGACTGTCACGGAAGTTATAGGTTTGCACTTTGAGCATCGAGAAAACCTCTGAGGCCAAACCATAAACGGTGATGGGTTTGAAAAAAACCCAAAAACAATGTTAACATTGTCAAAGGTAACATTACGATGTTTTATGAGAGCACATTTCTTTTATCTTATCTTGTGTCAGCACAAATTCTCTTCATGATGCAACTGTCGGTGTGTGTATTTTGTGTGCATTCATATCTGTCTGAATAGTCATATGAGGATATTGAGGTTACCATTTTATGACTACAAACAAATGACAGTAAACAGGCCCGCAGACAGGGGGGGACAAACGGGTCTGTTGTCCCGGGCCCAGGGTAGGGAGGGGGGCCCAGAACTGGGCCCTCATTAAATTATGGAATAATTGTTAAAAAAATAAATAAAATAGGCATATTTGTTGAAAAAATATCTAATATTTGAGTTACATAAAAGCTTTTTATTCGTTTTCTTCCTAATTGTCCTTGAAATAGTGGTCAAGAACCCCCCCCCTCCCCCCAAACAAAAATGGTTTGGCCACTGATCGAAATATGATGTTGTCATTTGATTTGAAGTTCAGTAGGCTAACGTTACGCTCAAAATATCCGGTCAGCACAGGTCCGGTGCTCAGAAAAGAAAAGAAAAGAGAAGAGAAGAAGAAAATAGAGGCCTTCGAGATGTCCTAAACAAATATTTTTAAAAAGGTGGTGACGGTGAAGCTGGAACTAACGTTAGTAAAGTCAACGTAGAGCAAGGTAAGAAACAGCGCAGCCAACGTCTATGAGTGTTGTCAAAGACCCGGCACTTCGGTACCAAGTCGGTACAAATTTCTTTTTAAACGTCACGCCACGGTCCCAGGTTTTCTCAAACCCGGGATGCGCGTGCATGCCCAAAGCGCGTGCAGTTGCGTCCTCTTTATAAAAGCGCTGAGACATGGCGACCGGCGGTGCTGCTGCTGTGGTGGCTGTAAATCCACTTGTTGATAAGAAAGGAGGAAAGACCCACATGGAAATATTTTGGATATAGCTTGTTTTCATATGACGTCACGCCACTGCGTTGCCATGGCGCGAAATGCAAATGGAGGGCAGGAAGTGATTTGCTGTATTTAGAAAGCACTATAACAAACTCAAAATGCCTATGTTTTGCGTCGTTTATGGTTACTTAAATCGATCAAACCACGAGGAGTTTTTATCGTGTACCAAAAGTTGTTGTTCATAAGGGGGGAAATGCAAGAAATTGACCGAAAAACTCCGGGAAAACGGCTTGCAAACCTACGTCTGCGGTCGGGAGGAACCGAATGGGAAAATGCCCGTGTGTGCCGTGATCACTTCGTCAAAGGTGAGTTTATACAACTTAAGTGGCTATGTTTGTGTAACGTGTAAGTTAACGTGTAACGTTTACGAACTTTGTAAAGTCAAAGTATGTCTGTAAGACGAGGTAGTTGCTGATATCTACCGCCTCGATGGCTGGAAATCTTTCAATTCAGTTGAAAATCGCTCCTCTTAATAACGTAAGGATCACGTCCAACATGTTTGATTTTTTGTTTATATCTTTCTCTTGTAAAATAGTGTGAAAAGTAGTACAGTACGGACTTTCCTCCATCTCGTCCATTGCGCTCTTCACTCCCTGCCCTCCATCTGAATTTCGCGCGTCATCATAATCACGTGACTGAAACCCAGCTATTAGCTCATAATAGCGACGCGGCGCGCTCGTTTTTACAGGCGCGCCTAAGTTCATTGTTGCATAGCAACGACAGACGCCACGGGAGAGCAAACGCTTGTGGAAAGGAGAAAGCGGTGCGAACTGCGCTCTCCATGATGACGAGGAAGTATTAGCAAAGAATTCATTGATTTCTAGCCCTTGGATTAGCTTTACTACTATTTATGGAGATGAGAAATAAAAAGCCGGCTGAAATGCATCGTCATCATCGGTGAACAGATAATGGGTCAGATCCGAGTCTATTTTTGCTGGGCTGCTCATGCTTAAAAGTGAAAGCACACCTTTGATGGACAAAAAATAAATATGATTTCACACAAAAAGTGCCCAAAATGCACAGATTATGCATGTCTAGTGTGTTTTAACAAGAACTGCAGTAGGCTATGTCAGAAAAGAAAATGAAGACATTTATAGAAAATGTACCCATTTAAACGTGTTTTTATTATTCATTTTGGGTAAAAGTATATGGTGTTTTATAAAAATAAAAAAAATCGTGGGGGGGGGGGGGGGGGGGCCCATCTAAGATTATCTTGTCCCGGGCCCAGGCAAGACTGTCAGCTGGCCTGACAGTAAATGAAACAAACAAGTCTTTTTATTTTATTTTTCATGGCTGCACATAGAAGTGCAAAACTGCTACCAGGATGACACAGTCGAGTAGTGCTTATTTACTGATGCTGAGCATTGTGAACTGGCAAGCAAGTCAGTTGCAAATGTAAACATACTGCTGGTATGTTGTAAAATAAATAAGTTATCCGGATTTCATCCACATTCCACTGCATGAATCAAGTGCTGCCTTTGAACGCTCTTTTGTATGCATGAGAGGACGTGCAGACCAGGGATATGACAAACAAATTAAACAAATGAGAGTGATTAAAACAGCTGGATCCACAAATGGCATGACCAATTCAGGGAATTATGGAGGCAAATGCACGCAATTATATAGCAAATGAGGTACACCCACTTTGCGGTTCTCAGATGTTGCATTAATTTAAATGGTCTGTTTCTACTGTGCAATTCCTATTACATTAAATTAGCAATAGAATCCCCTGTGTCCTTCTGCTGTAATTCAGCTGAAGTCTTTATAAAGCTCTTCTCTCCAAAGCAAATCATTTGCAGTCAGAGTTCTTTATGTCGAAATCCTCAAATGGCATTGCATTTCATAATATTGTTGGGAAATTGTGAAAAAAAATACTTTCATAAGGTTGGGTTTTATTTGTTATCATTTTGTCAAAACTAATTGTGGCTATCCAAGAAGTGTAATTTTTGCATGGGAGTTTAAAATAATTTTTTCAAGAAAGAAACTGATGCACACTGTAAACCCGAATGAGCTGGCAAAACAAAACAAAAAAATTAAGTAATCAGTATACATCAAAAATGTGTGAAGAAAGAAACTACAGTTCACCTATTTAAACATTTTATTAACAGTAACTGCCTTTCATAATGCTTTTACTATCAAACTTTTTATTTAAATCTCTTCTCGCCCAGTTGCATTTGGTACATCAGTAGATTTCTTTTGGAATAGATTCCATAGATATAGATTAGTTATTAGTTAGGTCAACTTTTAAAAACAACCTATTACTTCTTTTCCTTAGAAACCAAAAATAACTGATTTCTTGTTTCATCACTGCATCAATAGGAAGAGAATTATAGTAATATAAATAAAGATCCAGGCGGTCAACCAAATGGGACACTGATCACCATAATGGTGACAAACAAAACCATTTTACGAAATTAACAAATTTATGAAGTCAACTTAGAAGTTCTCTCAACATTTTCAGTTGTATTGACAATTCAACATTCAAGATGACTTTGGAAAATGAGCGAAGGCAACTAGGAAAAAGATAACTGCACACGTGGAGGAAATGAGTGAAAATTCTATAACATAATTCTATAAATTCTGTTCATTTCTATTAATGAATCTATTTATTTTAATTATTTGTTTTTAGTTTTATCATTTAATTTCTTTTTCTTTTTTTCTTGGTTTTATGTTGTATTTATAATTTTTGCGGTGGAAAGGAAGGGTTTAAATAGAGACAAGATTTAAAATGAAAATTCTATTAAGAATTTCCCCACCTCAAACCCTCTTTTTTATGACAAAATAGTATACTCAGGTTTGAGTATAAATAGTACGCAAATATTACATATTACTAGATTTTTTTAAACTATCTAAAAAGGGATAGTTACAACAACTGTTAGATTTCACAGTGTATAAAACTGGATTGCAATTTCCAGAAATAATAAATTCTTGTTACAGTGTAAGCGATTTATCTCCAATAATGATGTTCAAAATGTGTGTGTGTGTGTGTGTGTGTGTGTGTGAGAGAGAGAGAGAGAGAGAGAGAGAGAGAGAGAGAGAGAGAGAGAGAGAGAGAGAGAGAGAGAGAGAGAGAGAGAGAGAGAGAGAGAGAGAGAGAGAGAGAGAGAGAGAGAGAGAGAGAGAGAGAGAGAGAGAGAGAGAGAGAGAGAGAGAGAGAGAGAGACGTTTGTAAAAATAGAGGATACAGAACAAGAGAGATGAAACAATCAATGACTGTCCATAAGATTGATCAGAGATGCTTCAGAAGACGGATGGGATCAAATACAGGCATTTGACATTACAGTATGCCACATGATACTGTAAACAGATGCCTTAACATGGTAGAGAATGCAAAATCACCGTAACTCACGCTGAACGTGTCAACTACAGTATAGACAACTACAGTATATATAGTCTCATATGGTAAAGTCATAACTGTATTTGCAGCAAACTGTTAGCACAAAACCTTGAAGTCATTTCATATCTTCACTTCACACCATATCACACGTTTTAATAACACACTGCACCGATAATATTACAAACATTATGGATTAATGTAATTTCCTCAAGTAACGTAATGTACGTTTATTTTCTAAAGTGGCCAGTATTACTCTAACATCTTTAATTCAGCAACAAAGCTGATTTGAAACACATATCTTGCATTACTGAATTAAATGGTTGTTAAGTACTAAATCATACTATTGTGTTTCAGTGATTAAACCAAATGTACCTCATTACATACATGATATTGTGTTTTGAAGCTGATTATGTGAAGAAAATGTGTATAACAGTAATGAAAGTAAATTAGGTTTCGAAAGAGTGATTAGTAGTGTTACAAGTGTGATCGGTTTTGGATTTTTTGTAGTTTTGAAAATGTTTGAAAACAGTATGAAAGTAAATTTAAAAAAAGGAATTTCCCAAGTTTATATAGTCAGATTAAACATTAATGGCTTGAATAAAACCCAATTAATTTAGATGTTACCACATGAAACGCAAATTATGTTCAAAGATACATTGTAAATGATAACAGACAGCAATGATACTGCAGTATCAATTGTAAAGCATGTCTAAACTGCTCAGGTTTTTACTCAGTCATTCCATTCTCAATGAGTCAGTGAATGGTTAGCCGCTGCCATGTGTTCAACAGCCAGGATGCTGAGAGATTGACAGAGCAATACTGAACTCATGTCTTCAGGGGGCGAGTGAACAGGTGTCCCTCCTGCTGGAGTTTAAGAGAAGTCCCCTGTGCCCCAGCCTGAGAGAGTGAGATAGTAAAGAGAAAGAGAGAGGGAGAAAGAAAGAAAAGACCCACATGTGTGTGCCCCGCGGCCCCTCTTTTCCCCCCTTGTGTGTATGTATATATTAGAGTGATGGGGAGGTATGCAGTGCCATAGTTCAGACACATGCTAATGCGCTCCCAGAAATAAGTTGGGAATAGACAAAGGAGAAAAGCTTTGAAGGTGTTGTGTTAAAAGACACAGGGGCTTTCTGAAAGATGAGAAAGCAATGGGCAAATAATTATAGGTTTGATCAGCAATAATATTAAAATAACAACGAGAAATTGTAAGGGATGGACTGTGTTAGAACTGAATGATCTGATTGTGTTGATCGTATGCATGCCTTGTAGACAGGGAAAGAAATGTGTTAATTGCTTTTCAATTAATAAATTACTCATCTTTTTGACTGCCACAGTCTGGATTTGTGCTGAGATATTTCTTATTAACAGATTGCAGACTGATTCCATTTAAGGTCGGCATGAAACGGAAGTTGCAATAGAATTTTCTTTCTTAATTGCACCATGTCGGAGAGAAACAGCTTCTCGAACAAGAAAAAATGTAGGGCGGGACTTGTTTTTTTTTACTTTAATTGATTGGATGGTTGGATGGTTGTGGTTTGCTATTGCTGTGATTTCATGTGAGTGACAGGTCGTCCCGCCCTCGTGCCAGTAAACACGTCATCAGAGAAGAGAAGTCGCTGCAAGAGGGAGGGGAAGTTATTTTGATATTTTGAGGGCACATAAAAATCATAATAATAATGTGCGTGGATAAATCATTTATAATAAATACTGCGATACTCCATAAAAATAAGAATGATCCATTTTGATTTCAAAGTGACTTTAATGTTTGAGTAACTGTAAAATGCACAAACCAATCTTCATTTTACACTTGACGAAAGAAAACGTGTCATGTCCATATCAAAGACCTGTCCATTAACACGAGAGCCATGTGAGTTTATCTCTCAGTAAGATCTCTCTGTTGGTGTTGATGAGTTAAGCTATAACATGTCAGTAATTCTGACGCCTGATGAAATGTGCTGGGCAACCCAAGATCAGGCAACCCCCCTACGGAAACTGACAGGTTCGATTTCACAAGCCAAAAATTCCACTGGAATTTTACGATGCTTCATCACTGCCTTCATGAGAGCTTGCAATAATGTGGTTGTTGTTGATGATTTCAGTCTCAGAATACACACATTTAATATATAAATTAATAATACTAAAATAAAGAATATTATTATACTGTAATGCTCTCTCTCTCTATATATATATACACTACCGTTCAAAAGTTTGGGGTCGGTACGATTTTAAATACTTTTAAAAGAATTCTCTTCTGCTAACCATGGCTGCGCTTATTTGATTAAAAATACAACAAAAATCAGTTATAGTATTAAATATTATTCCAGTGTAAATCAGCTGTTTTCTGTGTGAATATATAGTAAAGTGTAATTTATTCCTGTGATCAAAGCTGAATTTTCAGCATCACCAGTGTCAGTGTCTTCAGTGTCAAATGATCCTTCACAAATCAGTATAATATGAGGATTTGATGCTCAAGAAACATTTATTATTATTATCAATGTTGAAACAGTTGTTGGTCTGTCAGTTGTACAGTTTTTTTTTTTTTTTTTGGATTCTTTGATGAATAGGAAGTTCAAAAGAACAGCATTTGTTTGAAATAGAATCTTTTGTAACATTATAAATGTCTTTACTGTCCTTGATAAATAAAAGTATTGATTTCTTTCCTCCAAAAAATAAAAATAAAATTCTCACTGACCCCAAACTTTTGAACGGTAGTGTATATATATATATACACACACACACACACACACACACACACACACACACACACACACACACACACACACACACACACACACACACACACACACACACACACACACACACACACACACACACACACACACACACATATACTATACTTTCTTAAAGTGTTGTTCCTATCTATCTATCTATCTATCTATCTATCTATCTATCTATCTATCTATCGTGTTATATTAATATAATATAACGACTGTCAAAATTATATTAACATTTTATGAGTATAATAAGTATTAGTTGTTTTACAAAAAATAATTGTGCTGATAGAGGTATGTGTTTGTGTGTGTATATTCTTATGTAAATTCCTTAGGCCAATATCTTTTTTTCTGTGATAAAGATGAGCAAATACACAGATGTCTTTGAGGAAGGCAGTCAAACATTTTTGCTCTCAGAATTTGAAGTTATTATTCCACATTCTTTGCTTATAGCCTGAAGTAGGAGAAATGGAGAAAAAGCTGTTACGGCATTCCATTTTTTTTCCATGTAGGAGTATAAGAGCCTGTGTTATTTGCATACCAGGGACATATTTAAGCTGTATTACATGCAGGAGAAGTGTTACGGGGAAAGAGGCTATACATCTAAAGTAATGATGAGTTCAAAAAAATGTGTGAGAAACAGCTTTACCCTGCATGGAAATACACTCTGTGGGATCATTAAGTCTCCTCGGCTTCAAAGTGCTAAAGCGCTCTAGTGAAAGCCTATTAGCAGTCACTGGGAAGCTCAACTCCGCACTAAACGGCGTACTGTTTAATGTCTTCCCTCAGTGATAAAGCCTTATCTATTTAAGATGCTTGAAAATAGCTCATATTGAGCAGCATATTAGAATAAATTAAATAAACACATTGCACATATATAAATCAAACTCCATGCGGTTAATCACATACACAATGAAAAGACACCCACATTGAAAGCCTCGCCGAATAAGCAAAATCTTAGCACAAGACAAGGCTTTTCTCAATCTGTTTAAACAAATCAATCACAATTCCTGAAGATGTTTGTGAAAATGTGCAAAGATTTATTATTGAATGCGTATGGACAGGACTCTTTCAACAGCTTTATAAAACCTCTCACTTTCTAAACACAGACAAACACATGATGCAATTACAATAATCAGTAATGTCAATTCAACAGAAACTGCACAATTAAAAAACATTTTTACTGAAAACACAACTGATAAACACACTCAGGTTAATAATAAAATAATGGACACGTTTTGTACTCTTCACCACATTGTGTAAATGCATTAAATACAGAATAATATATGATTTATTTTTGATTAGCATACAGATTCTTTCCCTCCAAGATTTAACAGCATTTGCAGATAGTCTTTCACATCAGAATAATGATGATAATAATAATAATAATTCATACATAATAATTAATTTGCAAATAAACTATAAGTAGCGATTTGTAACTAGTGATTATTTCCGCCATACACATATAGAAACAGTTTCATAATTTTACAGACAGCCTTCATTTGGTGATCTTTACTACCATGAACAGAATGATATTCATCCATCAAATATTATCTAGCTGCTAATGTCATTGCAGTTTTCTTTTGTAATATATGAGATAAGTAGATACATCTCTTTTTATTGGGAACATTTAGCAAAATTGATGCCCTTTGTGTGCACCTGGTGCCAAAGGTTAGGATTGTGGCGAAGGTCTTCTCTCTCCCACGGGAATGCATTACACCGATAAAGGTTGTCTCGACCTGCCATGCACATGAGCGATACCATAACTGATGTATTGTTGCATTGTGAGTAGTTTCAAGACACAACCAAAGAGATATTTGTCCATTATAAAATAAAGCTATGGTCACACTTTTCATTAGGTGTATTTAACTACTATGTATTTACAACAACAACAACACAAATGTCTGGTACAATGTGCTTATTGTGTTCATGTTGTATTGCAAAACACTTTTGCTGCTATTGAGGTGAGATACGGGTAAGGTTAGTGTATGGTTAGGTTTAAGGGTGGGTTAAGAGGTAAGGGAAGGGTCAACAGTAATTATAGATGTCATTACAGAAATTAATTACAGCTGTAATTACATGCAGGTATTAAAAAAAAAAAAAAAGAGTACAAAAACATGTATGCACACAAAAAGTGCATTGTCTCAAATGATTAATTTAAATGCACATAGTAAAAGAAGTTAAAGACACTTATCATGAAGTGGGACCGAAGCTATTATAGGGAATGTGAATAAGAAAGAATATTTAATTATAATTGGTGTTTTTTTAAGGTGTAATTTGATTTTACTTATTTAAATACTAAGTAATATTAATTAACAACATGTACTTTCTATAGGGTACTTCCTATAGATTTACTGTTTGGTTTAGGGTTAGTTGCATGTTTTACTGTTGCATAATGCATAATTTACTGTTATAAGTGCATGTAAGATATGTAGCAAGGACACTGAAATAAAGTGTTACCTTATAAAATTTATTTATGGATGAAAAATTAGCTGAAAACTGCATTGTGTATTTATCTATCTTTAAGTAAAAACACTGATAATATCTTTGTGACCGTGTATATGCACATTATGCTTTATTCTGAATCATACATTTAAAAATGAATATATTAAGATGATTTTAAGGTTGACTATGAGTAGAATTTATCAGGTGACAGCATGCTTCATTTACTGCTGATTGTCTTTATCGTTCCTTTTACAGCAACAAATATTATTATCATTCATTTAATATAATTACCACAAATCCATTACTTCACAAATAATTATTTAATCATTTAAATGGAGATTTACCTAAGAAAATCTTTGAACAGTTCTAATTTTAACATACATAGTTCCTCACACAAAAGATATTTCGATGGTTTTATAAAACACAATGAACAATCCATGAAAATATACATAACAAATGTATTTGGTTAGACAATATTTCCTTGAATAACTTTTTTCCCGTTACCTTATAGTCAGAATGTTGAGAGTGGAGGCCAGTGCAGGAGAGCCGTGTTGACTAGAGGAAGAGTTCTACTCTACATCAGCACACTCATCTTATCCCTGAGGCAGAAGAGAGCGGCGTGCAAAACTACTGTACAAACACTCACACATCTTCACTCCGCAGCTGTGATGAAGTCATCTCGGGGTCTTGACATGCTTTCGTCTAGCTTAGAAATCATTTTCAAATGTTTTGGGACTGGTATCCACACTAGACAGTTACAAGGCTAGTACTGTACAAATCCACTGGCAGAGACAGAGCTATTTATGGTTGCTAAATACCGCAAATGGTGTTGCAAGTACCTGCAAAAGCCATGCACTCATAAATCAAGGTTTGCTGATGCATGCAAGTGAAAAGAAAAGAATAATAAGGCAAATAAAAATAAATCAAAAGGTAACGCTTTATTTTGATATTCCACTTTAGACATTCTACTAAATATAACTTTGCAACTACATGTCATCTAGCAGTCCTTAAAGTATTAAGAGACTCTGCTATCTGCTAACACTATTTTGATGCTCCCCGGCCAACAGGCATTAAACTGACTAAGTAACTTTAGAACAAGTCAACTTATTCTACTACAAGTAATTACTCTAATGAGAGTTAGTTGACATGTACAGTAGTTGCAAATTAATAAGAGTAAAAGGCCAATTTACACGACACCGTTTTCAACTAAAAATGGAAAACATATTATGCGTTTTGGCTGCTCATTTGGAGGCCTAAAAACAGGTTTCAAAGTGCAAGTTTTTAAAAACGATACCATTATCGTTGAGAAAATTTGGTCACACTTTACATTTGTCATGTTATTTGTGTATGTGATGTTTCTGTATGTGTATTTTATAAGTCTGCACTAGGACGCTAAAATGTAGTAAATTGCAGCGAAAATGCCGTAACTTCTAAATGTTTTAAATAACGCCTCTGTGTAGACCATAGCTGTCATGGGTATTGTTAAAAACTCTTCCCAGGTGTCCCAGGAGTGGTAGCACAGGAGGGTCAGCGAGTCACAGCGCTGCTTTACTGTCACCATCACTCTTCATCCTGCTCTGCGCAAGACGTGTTAGTGACCTTACCAAAAAATCACTTATATCTGACCAGACTGCTAATGCACTATCCAGATGTTATGCATTCGGCTTCATGTTTGATGTTTTTGTACACCTACTATTCTCTGTGCCTTATCCTGAACGTGGCCTGCAGATCATCTACTTTTATTTTTCATTGTCATAGTCAAACACATGGGGAAGTTGCATACGACAGAGTCGAGTGCAAGAAAAGAAAGTCTTTGAATCGCAAGCCACGTCATTATTTGTATATTTGCTGGCTGAACAAAGGGCATCTCACATCAGAGAGGTGTTTCCATTAAAAAATGATATCTTAACATTAAAGGTTACCAAGATGACATTATGCTCCTTAGACGTGTTTGACTGACACATCGAGGTTTATGACCTTCAGAGGTGATGTCCGAGATGGATCGGAAATAATAATATGGTATTTTTAAAGATCATGCAACTTCCAAACAAGTGATTTTGCACATTTGTCTTTATGGAACATTCACAAAATATTTGGTGGGCAGGACAAACAAAAAAGCAGTTGGTCAGTTTCACATGCACACGCACACTTGTGAACGTGCAAGTCTGCAGGACGCCGGTAATGAAAAGTTGTGGCTTTTAGGGTCATGTGTTGACAGAGTTCATTTGAATTAGTTTCAAGCATTTGAAAATGAATGTCAAGCCAATTTGATTTTGAGCATTTCAAGCTCCTATGACACTTCAAGGGGCTGCATTGATGCTCAGTGAATAAAAGGCAAGGCGCATTAAATATTTCTATATTTTGCTAATCATTTAATTATTCCACCCACTCTGAGAGTGGATTAGAATGATTTCGACAGAGAACATAGTACCTAGCCACTTACCACAGTAAGAGAATAAACACTATATACATTAAAGCGAGCACTTGGCGGTGCTGCGTTCGGGCCCTGATATGGCCTCATATCTAAATGGCTAATCCATGCAATGTGTGGGTGGGGTGATTAACGTTCACACAACCAAATGGAAAAAAACAAAAAACATTTGCTTTGAAACTTTGAATACGGTCGGCATGAATATGCAACTATGAATAATTGGCAGAGAATGGGAGCTGGCTTGGATTAACAACTCAAAATGCAGTTTATGACTAATTGTGTTAAGTGAAAATAAACTGGCACTTTTGTTCCCGGGATAATTAGCTTTTTAATGTTTGCTGGAGTGATTGTGGGAGCTGTGCTCTGGCGCCTGTTCTTTTTTCAAGTGGGCCCTCTAGCTTTCCTGAGGGGAATGAGACTGTTTGCTTGTGTATGTGCTGTTGAGGACTTTTATTAGTGGGGAAAAGTGGCTTTCTGGCTGTAAATGACTTTGTAGTTCAGCATATTTGTTTGTTTAGACTTCTTTTTGATTTTATGCTTGAGGCTTTGTACATATTTTAATGGAGTTGCATTAATAGGTAAGTTGCTTTTGAATTGCCCCTTCATTCATGCTTAAAACACATTTACAGAGCCAAAATTGCTTTGTGTTTTGAATGTGCTTCGTGAATTTCATTGTAAAATATTTTGGTGCACCTACATATGTAACTATTTACAGTGCATTTTATAATATTATTTTACAGTATTTATATAAAAATTACGCTCTCTCTCTCTCTATATACATATATATATACACTGTATATATATATATATATATATATATATATAAAGAAAGATATTTTTTTTATATATTTGATATATCAAACATTTTTTGTTTTAAACTAGAATATATAATACACAAATAGAATAAAGTACTGAAGTGATATTTTAGAAAAGCTGAATTTTTTGTGGCTAAATATGCATATTTGAGGCATGTTTATGGCTTAACTGCATGGCTGCATCAATTAATTTCTGTATATCTATCTATCTATATATATATATATACATACACACACATTCATGAATAAGAACATAAAACAAGAATACTTGTATGATTTGTCTTTCATGTCATTGAAGCTGCATTGAACAGTTATCTAGAAATATTTATTATTATTATTATTACTTTTAATTTATAATTTATTAATTACTTGTTTAAAACGGATCTGATTGGATATACAGTATGCATAATAATTAGGGCTGTCAAATGATTAATCGTGATTAATCACATCCAAAATAAAAGTTTTTTTTACATAATATATGTGGGTGCATTGTGTATAATTATTTTATATATATAAATACACACACATGCTTGTATATTTTTTTAAGAAATATTTTCATGTATATACTGTATATAGATTTATATATAATTTATATTATATATAAATATAAATATTTTATATATAAACTATATTTTTTTATTAAATATACATGCATGTGTGACGTGTGTATTTATATATATACAAAATAATTATACACCCACATATATTATGTAAAAAAAACTTTTATTTTGGATATGATTAATCGTGATTAATCATTTGACAGCCCTAATAATAATTAATAATAAAATAATAATAATAAATAACAATTATCATCATCACCATCATCCTCATTTTAGACAGGAAAAAGAATTACGAAGCACAATTGTATCATTTTAATCTCCTTGCAAAATTTCAAGAGGAGAGTCAATTCACGAAGAAAAAAAAATCTCCAGTGATTCTACGATTCAGAAGGCTTCTGGAAACTTCCGCAGTATGCGCTCATGCACTATTGAGGGTTGAAGAAAGACTCGAGGACCCCTCTTTCACTTTAAACCCTGTACTTTTTCCCACTTTCCAACTGCAGCTCGGTCTCGCACCGAGACTCTCCTCTGCGCGAGGGGCACGGGGTAATTGGAATCAGTTATTCAAAACATCTCTAAATGTGATTTAAATGGCGAGGATTTATTAACATAGAAGGAAACCATTAAAAGGGGGTTCGGAACGGGAGAGGGGAATTCCGTTTTGGGAGAAGAGTGGGGGCAGAACGGAGTGCAGAGCGAAGAAGGAAGGGGAAGGGGAGAACGAGGGGGAGAAGAGAAAGCAATTACTGGATGTAAAGGCCACGAACAGAGCTCCCGCCGTCACTGAGAAATCAAATCTGTCAGCAATTAGGAGGATCTGAGGGGGCCATGCAGCACTCGCCGCTGGACAATAGGGGTGCTGGGACTCTGAAGAGGAGAAGGGGGCCGGAGCAATTATGAGAGCTGATAGAGTAGCTTTATTTATCTAAACAGCAGGTTAGTCTCTCATTCTGCCTCTTTTGTCACTTGTTGCGGATGTGAAAGGGGCACCACTTCATCCAAACGCTGTTCGACCCGATCGGCATTGTCCGGGCAGTTAGTGTCTGAAGTGGCTCTGCTTTTCAATACCATGCTGGGATAAACCAGTGCTTGATCTCATGCCCTAGCAATGCTAACCCTTCACCTTCAAGAGCAGATCTCCATACCTTGCGCTTGAAGCTACTTATTAAGGCATTGCAAAAGCGGCTGCGCTCCTCTACAACCAGTCCTCAATATCAAAGGGCACAGGCTCAATGAATGGGTCAAAAGGCCCTTGTTTAGGACAGAGGCTCAGGAAAAGGATTAAAGGTGGGTAGTCTAATGTTAGTCTTCACATAAATGGCGTAACAGAGAATTGAACTGACGTAATCTTGAGAATCCTGCCTGTGTAGGGTGAACTAAATCTCAGATCTGTAATATTGCCACCAAAACAAACAAGAAAAGGACGCAAAACACGTGTAACCTTTGTGTAGTAACTGACTAAAGTGATAAATGATGATGTGATCTATTGCAAATGAATTAAACTCATTTTTTATTCCATTTATATCTTGATATTATGAAAGTCCATGCAATCAAATAATACATATAAATAAGTCACGTGTAGACGGACAGACAGCACAAAAAAGTTGAAAACCGTTAAGGAACAAAAAAGTCGTTGTGGAACTTTTATTTTGATAGAAGGTAAAGGATTGAATTGTGTGTGTACACATATTTCTATGGTGAGTGCATTGGTACATTTGAGCTATTCTTAAAAAATTATAGGCCTAATCCTTTTTAAAAATCACCCTTTATTTATTGTTAATGTGTATTATTGATTAGAATGTAAAAAATCAGCAGCTGGATGACAAAAGATGCACTTCCTTACAGTCAATTCAATATACTTATGTTATATCCATTGATGTATTTTTGTCTATTAAATAATTTTTAGCCTCTTTTAATCAACATTGGGAAAATGTTTGATTTCATTTCACAAAGCTGCCGTATAAATTTGGGCTTTAATGTTACATCAGTCCCAATATAAAATGTTAAATTTAGAAAATTAACGTCAACTAGTATGGATTGTATTTTCATAATTTAAACAGTGAAAATTCATATTAATAATAATATGGGGGGGGGGGGGGGGGGGGGTACAGAATTTCTGTGTAATTAATTTTTCAAAAACGGATAAAAGCAGAAAAAACATTTATTAAAATAAATTTCAAATCTTCATTGAAATACACAGAATGTCCACAGAGGTCACCATACATCACACAAATATCTTAATGAAAAGCAGATGTTTAAAATGAAATTCTATAAATTATTTCAGGTTGATTATCAGCCCGAGTTGAAATATGTACCAGGACATCGCTCATAGCCTTTTTCCCAGATTAAAGGCCCACATAGTTTGCCCTCTGTAATGTGGTTTTGCAGACTGGACCCACACTAAAGAATCTAATAATCTGAGGGAACCAAGACTCAGAGTTTTAAGTGGGTAGAAATGCATGTGTACATCTCACACACATACCATCATGTGCTTTCTGGCCACTCTGTCCTGGCCTTAAGGGATCATGAATTTCACCAACATAATATTATACCAACACATAACAACAATGGAAAGTGTGTCATTAATGATGAGAAATAAATATTTTTCTGAGGTTATATTAAAAGCAGAGGTGATATTAGTTTTAAAAGACATTAACCATAGTGAACTCGACTTCACTTGGTTTCAAAGCAGTGAACTGTTCTCTGGGAATCCCTGATAGTGCATCCCTAATTTTCAGGTTTACCATTTGGAATATGTTATGAGGCACACAGTCTAAGTCTTGTCAAAGTGCTTTTACAGCTTAAACAAATTTAATCAGAGGAGCTTTGAGTGACAGGGGGGAGCTCTCCCACAATGCTCTCTTTTTGCCGGGAACTCCTCCCACTCCACAGCAGCTGTGCAGAGGTGCGTCTTAACCCAACACTTGAATCTCACTCTGAGAGCATTATGAAAACATTTCCTTATTTAAACGCCACCATAATGATAGTACGTGGTGGTCACGATACACGTTTTAACATTGCATTACGCTTTAATGGTGAGTATCTTCAAATTTCTCCCATGCATGAAGACATTTTCTTTGGTGTAATATACAGCCAATAGACTCACACAAACTAAAATTATTGTGCAATCTATAACAAGGTGTATTACACTAGCGTTCAAATGTCTGGGGTTTGTTCATTTTAAATGAAGTCTCTTTTGCTCACCATGGATCAAAAATACAGTAAAAACAGTAATATTATGAAATGTTCTTACAAATTAAAATGTTCTTTTATTCATGATCCTTCAGAAATCATTATAATATGCTGATTTGGTGCTCAAGAAACATTTCTTATATTATTAATGTTGAAAATGATTGTGCTGAATAATATGTTTGTGGAAACCGGGATTTTTTCTATGACTACATGTATAAAGTACAAAAGAACAGCGTTTATTTGAAATATAAATATTTTGTAACACATGTATTTAATGCATTCTTGATGAATAAAAGTATTCATTTATTTAGAAAAAAATTCAAAAGGAGAGTCAAGGTGCACTCAGTAATTTTTAGTTTGGTTACTTTTTTTAAATCAGAAAAATCCTGAGTGCATCATTAAAGAAATCCAGACCAAAAAGGAGATAAAAGATAACTATTGGGTAAAATTACAAAGTCAAGAGGAGAACAAAAAAAGAGTATGAATAGTGGAGGTCTGCACAGGTGGCATTAAAGGCCTCAGGCCCAGTGGGGGTCTCCCCTGTTTCACTTTGTCCACAGGTGTTTATTAGCACATAGGAGCTGCCATATGTCCCAGCATGCAACACAGCCTCAGGGTGTACAATCAGCCCTCACACCCATAATCATCAGCAACCCTGGCAGCACTCACTCTCTCTCTTTTACTCACTCATTCTGTCTCATGAGAGATCCACTACGGCAGCAAACCATTTTGTAAATACAGCCTAAAGTTCACTTCACTAGATCAACATCCCTAAAGTACTCTAGATATAATGATCAGTGTAAAAAAAATGAAAAACCTTTTACAAAGTTAATTTAAATGTTAGTGGCAAATGTTTAAAACTTTTAAATTGAATGTCTCGATCACAATAAAAAAAAAAATCTCTTTTGGGGAGTTGCACCTCATTGGATTTTACAACCTGAAATCCCCGTGCCTTGTCATAAATTATTTATCATTTATTTTTTCTCTGTATTCAAATTATTGTACAGTATATCTGAATTGCACTATATGTATTTTTAAATAAAGAAATAGATAGGACAAAAACATCTGCATCACGTCATTGACTCATAAAGAGATATGCGGAAAAGTCAGAAAACACAATTTGGTGCTTAACATTAGATACTTTGATGGCAAATCTTTCCATAACAGATATCAAATGCCTTTCCATTCCCAGTCTTTCCCTCTGCAGGGATGGAAATGTTTTGCACCTGGTCAGTATGAGAGAAAACCATTGTCATTTTAACAGCCCCCTACTCAGGCAGGCATGTGAATGATTGGGCAGTGAATACATAGGCCTACTGGTGGGGGGTGGGGGCGAGAGGTGCCTGTTTGAAGTGGGCATATGGTTGCCGCATTTGCATTTAATGCCCTTCAGATTACGAGCGTTAACTCGTGCTAAACACCTCGCTCGGTTGGGGCTAATTTGATGAGGTCATGCTGTGACCTTGTGACCCATATACCCCTATGTCCTGTAAGTGAAAGCAGCTGGGTGCAGATCAGGAGAGATTTGCACATGTACACACTCATACACGCACACATACAACCTGTTCTCATCTCTATTCCGTGTTGCAATAATGTGCCGGTCAATGAAAACATGTAAACCCTTTCACAAAATGTAGAACGTTTAAATGTTATGAAGGGTCAATATGACATCTGTAAAGGTTTTTACAAATATTTATATTTTAAAACTGAGATGGAACGATAGCTCCTAAATGAACTAAATTGATGTTTATTTTTAAAAGGAAGTGCTCTATTACTTACCTTAGCAGAACAAATGGAGGAAAGGAGGTCAAGGGAACATAAAGTACAGTGGGGTTCAAATTGAAAATCTTAAATCTTTTTTTTTTTTTTTTTTTTACTGAAATAAACAGAAGGCTTATGAGTATGAAATACTGTAAATATTGTAAATAAATGTAAAATATTATTTTTTATATTTATTTAAAATATACAAAGAATGTTCTGTGCTTTTTCTATGCCAGTAATCAAATATCAAAAAGCTAATTTATGACATTGATCATGCAAAGTTTACACAAACTTCAAGCAGCTTCAGCTGTCATTAAAACACAGACCAAATATGTCCTGAAATTCACACACATTTTTAAGTTAAACCTTTCTCTCAAATTGTCATGCTGATAATACAATTTGTAAAATAATATTCAAATTAAAAACAAATAAAAAAATATTTTCTCAGACGTTTAGACCCTCACTGTATTTCTGCAGATTCGGGAGTATAAATGTACTCGGTGCATAGCGCAAATAATGCCACTCGGAGGATAATTCTAGAATTCAAGGCGTTTTATTCCAAAGCATTCCAACATGCACTCACAGCAGCGCACATTATGACCACCGATACGCACATATACACATATTGCAGGCACACAAGTTGCTTTCATTGTGTTTTCGTGAAAGGGGGCGTCGATACGCTGCGACTGAGCCTCTCCTTTGAAACGGGCCACAGTGGAGAGGAGCGCACAGATCTGTTCAGTACAGTCTGAGAGGCTGGTTTAGCTAACCTCCAAGGCCACAACAGCAAGGGGGCCTCTGGAGAGCCTCTCTTATGTCAAAAGAGGGGAAAAGCCGCTCGGCTTTTAAGACATCGCTTGGCCTTTTGATCAGTTCACAAGTTACAGTCGGAAACTGAGGCCTTTTTTGATGCAAATGGAACCGAAAACCGAAAAACATCTCTTTCTTTGGGACGGTAATGGGTCTCGCTCTCGTTCTGGGAAATCACACAGCCAAGGACTGTGTAAAGTGTCCACTCAGAGTGCTGAAAAGCAGTCGCCTGCACAGGTGTGGACATTGTACACGTCCTCCTGCTACGATATATATCCGAGTCACACACACTTGCAATTAAAGGATTAGGGTTCAAATTATTAGGAGCGCAATACTGGACAACACACTGCTAATTTGTTCCCAGCCCCCTGTTTATGGATCAGTAAGCCAAATAGTAATGAAGTTTAAATGTAATTTGAGTGTTATTATGGTGCAGTAGTGATTAATTAAAAGAGGCTTTGCAATAAACGTGAGGGAGATAGAACAGCAGTTAGTTATAATGTAGAGGAATTCAATATTTTTCTTATTAATGAAGATAATTGCTCGTCAACAGCTTGGGCATTTGATCTCTTCCTTCAAATGGAACAAGCACAACTTTGGAGAAAATTCTGAATATTAAAAGGATAGTTTGACGAAAAACTCACCCTCACGATGTTCTAAACTTGTAGAACTTTCTTTATTCTTCAGATATATTGAAGAATGCATCATCTCCTTTGTCCATATTCTGAAAATCAGTGCAGTGCAAAACCTTCAAGCTCTAAAAAGCACATGCATTAAAAGTTTGGAATAATTACTTTTTTAAATCCCTTTGAAAGAAATATGCTAACCACGGCTGCATTTATTTGATGGAAAAATACAGTAAAGAACTGTTTTCTATTTTAATATTTTTTTAAATGTAATTTAGTGATGCAGGAGCCATTACTCCAGTCTTTAGTGTAACGTGATCCTTCAGAAATCATTCTTATACACAGACTAACTTACATTTCAAAATATATTAAATTGTAATAATAGTTCACAATATTACTGTTTGTAGTGGGTATGTCTTTAAATAAATGCAGCCTTGGTAAGCATGAGACCTCTTTCAAAAACATTTAAAAAATCATACTTAATCCAAACTTTTGGCCAATAGTGTATTTAATACAAAATGAATCCATATGACCATTTTTTTCAAATATCTTTTTTTTTTTTTTGTGAGTGTGTGTGTGTGTCACAAAAGAAAGAAAGCCATAGAGGTTTGGAACAAAATGAGGATATTTTTGGGGGGGGGTTAACTAACTACTCCTTTAAATCCCAAATCAGTGTGTTTTATGTCTGTCACTCTGGAAGGTCAAGTTGGAGGAATTCATTACCAGTTGTTTCTCTTTTATTTCAAAAGGACATGAAACGTGACACTTTTATATACTTGTAAATCAGACCTCCTTTGGCATCGGCGAGCATGATCCTGTCTGTTGTGGGATCGGCGGCTCTCCCAAAGCATATCATTATGTGCCGTTAAAGAATATGGTGACAGAGATTGCGGAGAGGACAGGGAGGGGCTAAACTAAACTCCACTCAAGGTCATGTTCTCCGACAATGGCGCTACTCTAATCCTTCGCCCACTCAGACGCGATTGGACCCACACCCCGCCGCTCCGAGGAAGAGTACGGGGGCCGGGTCTCCTCTTCCTCACCCCGTGTATTAGGCTTCCAAGAGCGGCCGGATAATCTACCAATTAGCAGCAATTGTGGCGGAGGGTTTTAATGTGGGGTTCTGTATTTTTTAAATACCGTTTAATTTTTCCTCTCTCTGGCACAATCGTGATTGTCAGCACTCTCTCTGGCTCCCCCATTTAAAATAAAAGAGTCCGGAGCTTAATTTGGCATTAAAGACCGTAGAATGTGCACAGCCAGCGATGTGATTGTCAGTCAGAGTCGGGGCGAGAGAAAAAGAGAGACTGAGGGGAGAAAATCATTTTAAAAGAGAGCTGGTGTGAAGGACTTGTTTGAACAGGCCTAATGCCTGCCAGAGTATCAGTGGAAGAAGCCGCATTGTGCCCAGATAACATGGTGCCCCAACGTTTCACCCCCTGTGGTCCAGCGAGTTAGTGTGTTTGGATTAGGACAGCCCATTACATTAGCCTAATAATGGGATAAGGCCAACTTAGCGACATACTGCGCAAGAACACCAGGCAACATCAGCACAATATGTGCTACGAGCTCATGAGCTTGTGGTCGATGGGAAACGTAATGGAAAAATTGAGTTGTTTTATTGGAACTATATTTTTTTCATTTGGGTGGCAAAACAGGTGGAGCACAATCTTCGTGAGAATTGTGTTTGTGCTAAACGCTTTCAAATGCTAACCTGTAGCTTTTACCAAACGTTTCCGTGATTACAGTGCTGAAATGATAATAATTAGACGACTATGTGGGTATTTCCATCAGAGGGAACCGAGCCAACACTGCATGCAGTTCTTTAATTTAGCGATAAATGTTATGTCATATGAACCTATAAAACCTATGTTTTAGGCAAGCGGGCTGTCAGGGGACAGACTACAAAATCGGTGTCATTACAGAGGCTTGTCTGACGGTGAATATAGGTCATGGGATGAATGTGTGTGTTGTAGTAAAATACACCAAGTAAAATAACTAATAATTCACATGGACAAATATAAAACATATCAGTATTTAAGAGTTAAAGATACAATAGTCCTTTTGAAAAACATATATAATCGTGACTAAAATCTATTATGGCCCATCTCCTCCCATTATAATGTTTCTGGCATGGTATCCTTCACAGAAAAGTCGATCCCAGAATGCCACCTAACAAGCTCACTGAAAAAAATCCAAGATGGGAGAAAAGATCAATGTCTATAATGATTATATATTATATATTATATATAAATGAATCAATTATATATAAATATATAAACTCACAATTCCTTAATGTAGTACAAAAAAGCATTGTTCAGATTAGTTCAATATAATGAAATCACCAAGTATTTTGCTTAGCAACATGCTAACATCAAACTCAATTGAAATCAATTACAAGTCAAGTTTGTGAAGCGTTATTGTCAGGGATGGGACTGGACTCAGACAGGTGGTAAGTGAAGTAGTTTATTAAACAGGTTTTGCAGAAGCAGTCAGAGGTATGATGAGTATGAAGACAGATGATATTTGAATGGTAACTTAACTGAAGATTAACTAGAGTCTCTTTTGCAGATGCAGGTGAAGGATCCCGGGGACGGATGCAGACGAATGGCTGAAGACTGAAGACGAGTACTGAAGGCAAGGTTTGCATAAAGTCCACAGGAAGGCAGGTAAGTAGTGTTGAAGAGTCTGTGTGTCACGTAGCCACGAGATCAGACCCAGAAGTGAGGGGAAAGAGACACTTTATGGGCCTGATGATGGGAAACAGGTGAAGGTGATAAGTGATTGTAGAGTGCCTGCAGGTGTGGGCCAGGGAGGATGATGGGACTTGGAGTGAAGAGGAGGAGCTTAGGTGGTGACTGTGACAGTACTCCCCCCTCCCGGGAGGCGCAACCTCGCGCCGTAAAGGAGATGGAGGAGGTTTGGGAGGAAGCGGAGCAGGCGACGGGCTGGAAACAGGGCTAGGCACAGGGCTGAAGACAGGCAGGTACCAGGCAGAAGGAAGACTAAACAGACTGACGAGCCATGGTGGAGCCGATGGAGGGAGGAGCCACGGAGGCTGAAGGGCAAGGGGTTTGTTGGCGATGACAGACAGAGGCGGAACCGATGACAGGGAATGACAGGGAGAAGACGGAAGTTTGTTAGGACACGGTGGAGCAGAGGGTTCAGAGTGACCGGGGGAATCCGCAGGCTCAGGCGACCAAAGTGTAGCTGGGGGTACTGAAGGGCGCGGTGGAGACAGAGGGAGTGAGGACAAAGGATGAGCAGAAGGGAGAGAGGAGTCCAAGGGAGCCGGGGGGATGAAGGGATGAGGCGAAGCCAGAGGAGAGAAGTCCAGAGGCGAGGGAAGGTCGACGAGGGACCCAAGCGAATCCGGGGGGACGAGGGAGCCTGGCGGAACTGGTGAACTGAAGGACCACGGTGGAGCTGAGGGAGGTAAGAGCCAAGGGTGAGACAGTGGAGTGATGGGCCGATGTGGAATCCTGGACGAAGCAGCTGAAGGCGGAACCCAGGAATCCACAGTCCAGGATGATGCTGGGGACTGGAAGCCCCACAGCGAGCCCACTAATCCACTGAATTCTAGAGGGTGAGTGACAGGGCTGACAGGAGGCAGAGGAGATGAGGAAGGCTGAAGACAGACGAGAGGAGGCGGGAGAGGGAGGCTGGGTGGGACTTCATAGACAGACTGGGAAACAGAATTTTCAGGTTCGACGGACCAGGCAGGAGGCGCTGGCTCAGGACTGGCCAGAACCAGCGGGTATCGCTCGGGGCTGGACGGAACCAGCGGCGAAGGAAGCTCTGGGCTGGACGGGACCAGCGGTGAAGGAAGCTCGGTGCTGGACGGGACCAGCGGTGAAGGAAGCTCGGTGCTGGACGGGACCAGCGGCGAAGAGGGCTGGACGGTCTCTGGCTGGACGGTCTCTGGCTGGACGGTCTCTGGCTGGACGGTCTCTGGCTGGACGGTCTCTGGCTGGACGGTC
This sequence comes from Rhinichthys klamathensis goyatoka, assembly GCF_029890125.1. Taxonomy (NCBI): domain Eukaryota; kingdom Metazoa; phylum Chordata; class Actinopteri; order Cypriniformes; family Leuciscidae; genus Rhinichthys; species Rhinichthys klamathensis. The sequence continues at coordinate 554,489 of NW_026606758.1, forward strand.
TCTGGCTGGACGGTCTCTGGCTGGACGGTCTCCGGCTGGACGGTCTCCGGCTGGACGGTCTCCGGCTGGACGGTCTCCGGCTGGACGTGAAGCGCTGGCTGGACGTGGCTGACGTGAAGCTCTGGCTGTGAGATGGCATACTGAGGGATAAAGGACTTCAGGCAAAGATTGATCGCGTCTTTCCAGTCCAGACCGGTCAGATCTGGAAGCTCCCTCGGATTGATTTGTCTAGCCCCCATCCGGTAACATTCCTTGATTGCTTCACTGTCTAGGGTGCTGGTGGCGACAAGCAGAACAAACCTTTCTGTGTACTCAAACAGATTTAAGCTCTGCTGAGCCGCCGCCGCGATATGACCAGCTAGTTCCCAACTCATCTTCGGGTCTCCGCTGGATTCTGCATTGTAGGTCTGATCTTCTGTCAGGGATGGGACTGGACTCAGACAGGTGGTAAGTGAAGTAGTTTATTAAACAGGTTTTGCAGAAGCAGTCAGAGGTATGATGAGTATGAAGACAGATGATATTTGAATGGTAACTTAACTGAAGATTAACTAGAGTCTCTTTTGCAGATGCAGGTGAAGGATCCCGGGGACGGATGCAGACGAATGGCTGAAGACTGAAGACGAGTACTGAAGGCAAGGTTTGCATAAAGTCCACAGGAAGGCAGGTAAGTAGTGTTGAAGAGTCTGTGTGTCACGTAGCGACGAGATCAGACCCAGAAGTGAGGGGAAAGAGACACTTTATGGGCCTGATGATGGGAAACAGGTGAAGGTGATAAGTGATTGTAGAGTGCCTGCAGGTGTGGGCCAGGGAGGATGATGGGACTTGGAGTGAAGAGGAGGAGCTTAGGTGGTGACTGTGACAGTTATTTGTGTGCTGTGCAGAGTTGCTGCCTATACAGAGCGTTTCAAATCATCATTAATGAAGTCACATTTCAGATAAGATGCTTTCTTAGAAGGCAATGCTTATTTAGGCAGTAAGGAGCAAAACACCTATCTTGCCTAAGACTTTTGCTCAGTACTATATAAGTAGACCTCCGATGCAAAAGCCTCTAAAAGCCACCTTTGTCAAAAATGAGATACCGGTAATAATATTGAGTGAATGCTCTCCGCACATAGTATACGTTCATCAAATACTTTCACATCAAACTCACTAAATCCCAGCCTCAGCCCATTCAGAAATGTCGGCACTTAGGTAGAAACCTATACATAGGAGCCTGATAAAAATGTTAATATTAAACAAAAACATTAGACAGACTTAGAGGCTTCTGCATCTGAAGTCTTCATATATAAAGATTTGCAAATATATGGTAACACTTCAGTTTAGGGTCCAATTCTCACTATTAACATGCTACTAGGATATTGGCTGTTTATTAGTTTTTTTTATTATTATTATATTTATTAAAGTGTCTTGCACTTACATGCCCAGCCCAAATAGGCTTAAAAGACACTAATGACATAAAACAAACATAATACAAAAAGATGACCATCATACAAATCACATAGGAAGATGACCATCATAAAAGATACATTGCCATCATTTTCACAATATAAACAAACAAAACAAGACAAGACACCGTCAATTTAGGTCAGGATATAAATTCCTTTGCCTAAGTTTCCACGCCTTTTCCACATATCTAGCCAAACTATAGATTTCATTTTCAAAGAGCCAATTCAACATATCCCCATCCGTCATCCAAAACAAATCAGGCTTTTTATATTGAATTCTCTCAAACATACCCATTCTTAATTCATGATATAAAGGACAAAAAAACAAAATTAGTACTTATAAAGCACATATTAAAGCATTATTCTACATCCCTTAATCCTACCCAATACCTAAACTTAACAACTAACTTACTAACTATTAATAAGCAGTAATTAGGAGTTTATTGTAGTAAAAGTCATAGTTAATGAATGAATGAATGATACAAGTTGCTGCTTGTATAAAATTAAACACCCACTAAAGTCATACCACAAATGTATGCCTTTAAAAAAGCAACACATAGCAGCACATCTGAGCTGCATTTTTCTCAGGTGGGGCCATAGGCGGCCAAGAGGCCAATAATTAGTTGTCATCCCTGCTTGCCTTTATAGTGCTAATTTGGGGTCAGGCTGTGGGGTATAAAGGTCACGGCCACAGCTGGCTCTCTCAGCGTGTCCACGGCGGCTGTTTGTCTATTGCTGGAGCGAAAACAATCTGCCTGCTGTTCCCTCTGGTCGGCGTAGTGACCTTGCTCTTGGCTACGCTGGTGATGGCAGCTGGTGTCAAGGAGAACAACGCCACAGAGTTCCCGGGACCTCTGTCCTCTGCTGTACTCCGCGAGCTCCTCTCGCAGGTGCGTGGCGATCGGTGGAGAAGGGGCGGAGCGTTCCTCCAAGAGACGTCCCAACCTCGTCTATGATTGTTTACCTCATAGTCAAAACACTGAAGCCTAGAGCTTATCTCTCCTTCAATCTTCTAAATCTGACCTTGGCTCTTCAAATAACAGTCTGATCCTTTTACTAATGGCTAACTCTTCCCTGGAGGGTTCATCTTCAGGTCTCAATACAATAACATGGTGGAAGTGCATAACTCTGAGGGACCATCAGCTTTAAGGGCATCAGCTTCAAAGCTGGAGTACCTGAACTAAGGTTTAAGTTAAATTAGACTTGCTATTGCCGAGGGGCAGGATTAACCGAAAATTATAATAACAAACTCCACTTTGCACACGTCACGCCACACAGTGCGGAGTTGAGAGTTTCAGGAGAGACAACGGGACACCCTCATCCTTGGACTTTCTTGTGAGCGTTCGTTCGCTGGCCGTTCCCTCACTTCCTTCATTCTGTTTGGGTAAACAGTGCCAGCCTGGTGTCCACCTGCTTTGGGGCAGTTGAGAAATTGACGTTTCCTGAAAAGTTCCTTGAACTTTGACCTGTGGGGACCAGGAAGAGGGGTGCAGTGTGACGATGCCCTCCTGTGTGGCCAACTACCATTTAACCCCCTAATTGTTACAAGGCAGCTCCTGGCGCTTTAATACTTGGTTTCCGGAAATCACTCTTAAACAATCAAATAAACGCACATGCATGGAATTCGCCATGCCTTTGGGCCTGGGATAAACGCTGTAGCCTGAAACAGTCATCTGGCGGTGCTAAAAAAAGGAGGAAAAGCTTCGTCTAAACACATTTCTAGAAGTGAATCTGATCAGTGAAATGGATCAAATAACTTAAATAGAACCAAATGACTGAAATACAGTTGATTGCGGTTCTAAACAAGCACATATCAAATGATTTCAATGGTCATGCTACTCAGGATGTCACAATAAACTTCTTATAGCATGACACTCATTAAAGGAAATGAACATTATGGTAACATGGAATGCAATGGGACATGAAGCAGGTACACTAAACAAGTTTTCAAAAGTTTCCAATCAAATTTTTACAATTATTTTCACATATAATTAAAAGGAAACGGCAAGTTACATTGAATTAAATTAAAGTAGAAAGTCTTGTAAAACATACTCCAATAATCTTTCTTCACAAGGTAGAAATCTGAAAGGTATGAAGGTGGGAAAGAAGCAATATTTTTTCCACAAGCAGTGGGAATTATATCATGTTCAGTACCCATTGCAAGACATTTGACTTTATAGTGTGCATTATTGTCACTGTAAGAAAGCATTACTGATTCTTGATATGATAACTGAGTCATTCATCATATGTTCACACACTAAGCTGCTTCTTCAAACACAAGCTTTGAGAGTTTCTGCATCAAAGTTCCTCTGTAAAAGTTTCATAAACAAACGGTAAAGTGTTTCAGCTTCACACATAATCTCTTTTTGACTTTTAGCTAAATGATCAGAGTTTAATTCATGCACACTGCCTGACCAGCGTATGCTACGCAAATATCCAACACAGCGCAAACAGAATTTCCAAGATGTGCTTTATCAAAATTATAGACACTCTCATTCTGTGCCATTAAGTAATTTAAACACAATAAACATTTGAATTCATGTAGATTCATCTAACTACTCTTCAAAATGTTTGACATGTCAGCGAAGCAAAAGTGGATAAACATGTTAGGACTTTAATTGGTAAATGATGACTAATGTGTATTAGTCACCCTTTATTAGAAATGTCACAGGAATTTGAAACGGGCTGAAAGGAAGCAGTATATCAGGAGAGGGAGATGGTCTGTCTGTCCAGATGATTTGCAGACGCATTATTAGCATAGTGCGAGTTCCTCTGGAGGACATAGCACTTTGTTTTTCTTCTTTCTCACTGTTTTCTTTTTCTTTCTTTGCCCTTGTGTTAAGGTTTATCGAAGAATTAGGTTTCCAGTGATATATCATTTTACCACCAAAGATTTTTGTATAAACAGAGAACACAAACACATCTGAGAGACTAATGTCTTGAAATATGCTTCACACAAGCACTTGTGTTTATAATTTTAAAGTGTAGTTTCCACTCAAGATGGACTGTGAATATGCCGGAGCAAAATGTAAATTAATCCACAACTTCAGCAAAAATACTCCATGGAAGTATATGGAGTAAGTAATGTGTCTGTGTCAAACATTAAAAGACTGCATAACAATTACAAGACCAAAATAATAATATTCACTAGATTTTATATTTTCTATAGAAAAGTGCTTGCTCATGCAAAACTTGCCTCCACAATGTTGGAGTTAGAAAACTTTCTAGACTAGAGTGTACTCAGTGGTTGCTAGGGTGTTGCTATGCTGTTGTGAGTGGTTGCTAGGGAATTGATAGGCCATTGCAAAAAATCTCCATATTTTTTGCCCATTTTATTGCCTCACTAATAACTACTACTACTACTATTAATAATAATAATATTTTTTATTATTATTAATTATTACTAAATATAAGAGCTACATTTTATTGGCTGAACCACCACCACCACTAATAATAATAATAATAATTAAATATTATTAAATATAAGAACTACTACTACTACTACTAATAATAATTATTATTATTATTATTAGTTGTAGTAGTAGTAGTTCTTATATTTAATAATATTTAATAATAATAATAATGCTAAATATAAGAGCTACATTTTATTGGCTGAACCACCACCACTAATAATAATAATAATAATTAAATATTATTAAATATAAGAACTACTACTACTACTACAACTACTACTAATAATTATTATTATTATTATTAGTTGTAGTAGTAGTAGTTCTTATATTTAATAATATTTAATAATAATAATAATAATAATAATACTAAATATAAGAGCTACATTTTATTGGCTGAACCATCACCACTAATAATAATAATAATTATTATTATTTGTATTATTATTAGTAATAGTAGATCTTATATATAATAATATTTAATAATAATAATAATAATAAATATAAGAACTAAATTGGCAGAACCACCACTAATAATAATAATAACTATAAGATGTTGTATTTGTTTCAGTAAATGTTTTTTCCCCCAGTGCATCATGGGATGTCGAGCACCCTGTATGTCTTGCCACACTTCAGTTTTTCCACTTTGCGCTGACTTGCCTTGACGCACGTGGGCTTAGAGTGTTCCTCAGCTCCTGAGATAGCGACCTATAGGCCTGATTGCTTCTCAGGATCAGAGCGAAAAGCAGCAGCCAGTCGAGCTTCGCTCAGTCCCGCTAAGCTAACCACACAAACTGCCAGATCAGAGGTGTCTCCAGCAGCCCTGGATTACACAGGAGGCCAAATTATATTTCACTTCATCTACTTTGTTTATTTCTTCCTCTTCTCTTTATCTGCCCTCTCCAACCTGCCGCTTCCACTCCGATCCTCCTTTCCCGTGCCACTGCTGCACCAAAACTCAGGTGTTATTTTTCAAAAGAGGATCTCGGGAGAGTCGGAGTTTAGTGATGTAATGAAACAACATCCAGATTCCAGGCAAGCTTTTAGCACCAGCAGATTGGGTGGGGAAAAAGTTCTGAAGAGACTCCAAGGTCAATTGCTGTGGGAACCGACACTTTTGCCAGAATGAAAAAGGAAACGGAGAACGTATCAAAGGCTGCTACCTCCACGGAGGCTGGATTCAAACTCTTGCTTTCACCTCTCTCAGCGGACACTATCATATGTCTACTTCATGTTGATGGAGGCCTTGTAAAGTAAATGTGGCATAACTGGCGGGCTTAATGTAGTTAAAAGTAAGTTTGCATCTACCACATTTAATTCAAAGTAAAATTGGAAACATGCAGCCAAAATGAAAATCTAAGTGAAACTTATGTAACCACATAAGTTAATATAAACAGATGAATGTGGTATTCTTGACAATCCAAAAATAATTTTGACCATGTGAGTTCTTTTCCCCCAAAAAATGAAAGAGATTAATAATGGACGGAGATGGTAGGTATATTTTGGTTGCTAAACGTATTAACTTTATATTATTTCTAGGCATCTGTGATTGAAATGGAAACAAAATGAAATAATCAAAGGTTTATATTTGACCTTTGATTGAGTATTAAATCCTTTATGATGTGATGTTAATCTAAAGCTTCACTATTATACTCTACACTAAATCTACAAGTTTGACATTATAAACCTTTCTCTCAGCTACTTTAAAAAGTCTTGACAGAAGCAGAGACACAAGCATTTGGTGTGTGAACGTTGTTTAAAGAAATTCCTTCCCTGCTGAGGTACGGTGAAGATCAGACAAACGGCTGGAGGAGTCCCCCCCCCCCCCCCCCCCCCCTTTTTTGTGCCAGATTCAGACAAAGGCTTTAATTAATTATCGTGTGTCATACATACTGTAAATGTTGCATTTTTTATTTTATTTTGCATTTTTATGATTTAATAGAATAATGCACTATAAATTTTTAAAATCATAAATAAATATATATTGCACAATTAAAATAAAAATAACATATGACTGCCAAATTTATGAATTAATATATATATATACTGTGTATATATATGCAACAAAAAAATTATAATGCAGGGCATTCTGAAAATGCATTTTTCCTCTAAAAGACTGTATTTTTTCCTTTTTGTCAATGATGCATAGGTAAAATACAAAAGAGTTGTCTGCTATCCGATATATATTCATACATGGGACTAAAAATGACTATAGATTTATTTGTATAATATACAAAAACAGATAAGCACAACGAAAAAAGTGTGAATTTATGAACTTCCCTTATTTTACAATCTCTATGTTGATTAACTTCATGAAACAATGTGAATCATTTGAAAGCAACGATCCAACAACAGCTCTTGACATCAAAAGGAGAATGCTAAATGTGAACTATACCATGCTGCTCTGCAGTAAATGTATGTCACGTAAAATGTGAGCTAGCACTCCATATCCCGCTTTCACCGTCCCGTCTTCCACCAGTTCCTGCCACCCCGGAGGTCAACGAGATTAGCCCGGGGAACGTGAGAGGAAGCCAGGGATGGCCTGGTGTGGAGCCTCCCCTCACTCTACCTCCATCTCCTCTCCCCTGTGATTTAAATTCAATCGCTGAGAGCATCGGCGCGACACAGCCGCCATTAAAGCAGCGTGCTATTTACACATCATAAGCCAGTCTATTACATTGACATCCCGAGGAGCGCACTTCAGCCCCGCGCGAACTCATCCTCGGCCCACAACCGGGCCCCCTCTCTGTTTGCTCTGTGCTCCGGCATGCTGATTGGGCGATTTTGGAGCGATATGACATTCCACTACTGCAGGACGACGTGTTAGGTCATCTCTCTGAAGTAGTCAGGAGGCATTCATTATTTTGGGGCGAGGGAAAATTTCAGAAGAAAGGTCAAATAAGAGATGGGGATGGTGTAGGTTGATTTTAATAGAGGTGCTGGTCGGTGGGTGTTACAATTGAGCAGGGAATAAATTCCCCTTCATACTGTATATCCCACACTTACAATGTATCCACACCATCTCATCCAAAAGTGTGTTTAAACTGTGGGAAGCAAATGTTTGCTTTCATGTATTTTATTCGGTATAACAGCACGATCGGCCTGGCCATTTGCGGTGAGAAGAGCATGTTAGTAGCTACCAACTCCTGTCCGCTCACTGCACCACTAAAGACATTAAAAATATTTGAGCACTTACAATCAGATGGCTTGAACTGTGCATGTGTGTGAGTGTGAGTGTGAGTCTGACTGGTGTTACACTGAGGGTGCCCTGAGGAGAGTGAACTCAAAGCGGCTTAACGTTGAGGAGTGAACCCTTGCTGAACTCAGAGCAGGTGGGGAAATATTCTGTCTCAGTGTCTGTCTCTCTTGTACTCTAGGACCTGCTTAAAAAAATTGTCTAGTGATCAGTAGAGCTTTATCACAGACTCAGTGGTTAAATCTGGCTATGAAAACACAATCATCGAAATTGTAGATGTAAAACATTTCTGTCGTTATACATGAGTCATGAGTGTGACAGTTAATGTGGCAGGGAAAAAGGTATTACATAACTATATATTTTTTAAAGAAATGAAAACTTTTATTCAGCAAACAATTGATACTGAGATTTATAATGTTACAAACGATCTTTTGAACTTTTTATTCATTAAAGAATCCTAAAAAAAATCTAAAATGTAATTAACTGTTTTTAACAATTTCAGCTTTGCATCACAGAATTAAATTAGTTTAAAATATTAAAATTACATTTTAAAATATTTGACATAATATAAAATGAAAAATAGTTATTATTTAATTGTAATAAACCTGCACAATATTACTTTTTACTGTAAATAAATGCAGCCTTGGTGAGCATAAGAGATTTCTTTAAAAAAAAAAAGGTAAAATCTTGCCAACCCCAAACTTTTGAACAGCAGTGTGTGTGTGTGTGTGTGTGTGTAAATATATATATATATATATATATATATATATATATATATATATATATATATATATATATATATATATATATATATATATATATATATATATATATATATATATATATATATAGATAGATAGGTACACACACACATAGTGTTGAGCTAATCTTTTTTGTGTGTGTGTGTGATTTTCTCTCATTTCTCTAAAAAATATTAGTATGGATTGTTCAAATTTTTCAATACAGACCATCAGCACATACACAAACCTACATCAGGTTACATGGATGAAACCCAAAACACCCGTGATTAGTTTGGAAAGATTTTAATATTCATGAAGGATGGAATATCCACCCATGGAGAGAGTGTTTTGCTTTGGTTACATGCTGACATTTTCACTAGCTTGGGAGTTTATGAATTGAAACCAAAAACTTTAAGTAAATTGTTTCTTTCACACCTGCGTTTTTATTTTTTGGGGTCAGAAATTTGCTGTAATTGTAATTTTTAGTTTCAAGTTAGACTTTAAGCCAGAATATTTCTAATTTTTTTTAAACTTTATTTCAAATAAACATTGTTAAATGCTTGTAGTATTTCTCACTGATTCAATTCACTAACTTCACTGCAGCTTTGATATTACAGATTCATAATCACAAAAAGAATGAGTTCAACAGTTGTTTACACACATAGATTTACATGGTATTGCAACTGCAGAATTTCCTAAGCCCTGGCATCATGTCAAGTTGGTATGTCACTACATCTCTAAGGACCAGTTATCATGTTGTTAATGTAAATTACAATTGACTTTTATTGGTCTACCACTTACTATGAAATTCCCCGTCTTTAAAGACAGCCATAAAAATTATTATAGTGTACTGCAAGTGCAAGGTTTTCATTTGAGGAAAAAGAAACCATAAATCACCAACAAGACCTGTGGAAAAAAAGAGATTTAAATCTTTCTTTCTTTATTTTATTCATTTTAGTCTTTTTTCATGTATCATAGGGGGGAAAACTAACTAAATAATAAAATAAAGAAATTATAAACTGCAACTAACCATCAACTTGTGCATAGGACAGTAAAGAATTGTAGGTTTTTAGAATTTCTATTTTTAAAAGTGAAAAAAACAACAACATTTTGCCTAAAACTACTGCACAATAAAATATGAATAGCCCAATGTAATATTTAGTCTGTTACATTTGTTAAATCTTCTGCGCCTGCTCATGGATTTAAACATGTCAATTGTCCTGTTCAGTCTGTCATATTAAGAACAAGTTTAAATTGTAAATTTTAATATTCTTCACATTTACACACAAAATAATTTTGGAACTCTGTTGGTCGCCACACGATGACCAGCGTAAACATGGATGCTCAAACAAAACCAGTTGAGAGCCACTGATCTAAAGGTTTTTAAGTAGTTGAGAGCTTGCGGGGAATCTCTTCATGGTTATCATACCCCATCTAGTGGCTGGAGCTGGATAGACTGATAAACTAAGACGAGCCAGCAAACCTCTCTCTCCTCTCCACACTGTCTGCAAGCACGAGGAATAGAGCCAAAGGTCAAGTGTCAGTCAAAAGCTAATTACACATGCAAGTCGATATGAAAGAATAAAAAGGAATACATGAGTTTTTTTTACTTCAGAAAAGTAAACCGTATGATTCCTTGTGGAAAAAATACCTAGTTCCAGTACAGCTGTTTGTATAAGCTAATAAACGAACGAACAGCACACAGTATAAATGTAATAGCTTGAGGTAGATTGAATGAAGTGGAAACTTCTGTGTGTGCGGCTGCGATTTTGATCGTAAATATGGTTCATGTTATGTAGATATAAAGATGTAAGAATGTGTGAAAGCGCTGCCCTTTATTGCCCCCTTGTTTCACAATGCCATTATCCGTCTGAAAACGGATCCCCGGCGAGCTTCTTTTGCGTTTTTCCTCTCAAAGAATAAGTGCACAAAATCGATCTCAGGTCTTGCGAGCAAAGCTACGTCTTATAAGGTTACAGATGGGACCATTTAATTCACATCTAGGGGCAATTCACAAACACATGCTAGTGAAAGAGAATATCTCTTTCCCAGAGAACCTGTGCAGCAGAAGTGCTCCACCTGTTCCTCGCTGCTCTCCTGTCAGAAAGTTTTCCTGTCTTTCCACGCTTGAGATAAACATCTGTGTGTGACATGGCCTTCAAATTGACCATGTTAACGATTCTCTTCCATACAGTAAGCACGTCATGTTGAAAAGGGGGGATTTTCTCATCTGTTGTGACTTTGGCTGTCAGCAAAGGGGAGCCATGTTACAGTATCTGTCCTGTTCTGCTAAATTTGACTCTCTTAACATTTCAGTCTGTGTCTCCCAGAATAAGTATATCAAAACAAAACGAGGAGGTCGTTTGCATTGGTGTCTATCGTACTGGAAGTTTTACTGCTTTGTGGTGTTCATACGTGAAAGCAGAAACAGATGAGCAACAGGTAATATCGCTGCCACTCACACGTTTACAAAGACCTTTACTACAATAGAGAACAGATACTGAGAGATACAGATGTTTGTGTGTATAGTCCAGGAAGCCTATGTTTTTCATTTCAGTGTATATTTGGACATTGAGTAAATACATACATACATAAATCCTGAGTATAATGTCACATTTCTAAATATATAAATGTAAATCTGAATTTTTTTTTTATACATCTGAATATATATTTATAGGTGAATATAATGTAAATATGAATATATAAATGGATAGATCATGAAAATACAGATGTTAATCTCAATATCTACATTTGTAGGTCTACATATAGATTTAAATATCTGAATAGATAGTAATAATTCGGAATATACTGTACACGTAAATCCTGAACTGTCACAACTCTGAATATATATAAAAAAGTGTGAATTTAGAAATATATATATATATATATATATATATATATATATATATATGTTTATATGTTTATATATATTTATTTATTTATAAATCCAGCATATACTTATTTCTTGTACACACACACACACACAAACACACACACACACACACACACACACACACACACACACACACACACACACACACACACACACACACACACACGTGTGTGTGTGTGTGTGTGTGTGTGTGTGTGTGTGTGTGTGTGTGTGTACAAGAAATAAGTATATGCTGGATTTATAAATAAATATTCAGATACATTTATAAATAAATATATACACTCACCGGCCACTTTATTAGGTACCCCATGCTAGTAACGGGTTGGACCCCCTTTTGCCTTCAGAACTGCCTCAATTCTTCGTGGCATAGATTCAACAAGGTGCTGGAAGCATTCCTCAGGGAGTTTGGTCCATATTGACATGATGGCATCACACAGTTGCCGCAGATTTGTCGGCTGCACATCCATGATGCGAATCTCCCGTTCCACCACATCCCAAAGATGCTCTATTGGGTTGAGATCTGGTGACTGTGGAGGCCATTTTAGTACAGTGAACTCATTGTCATGTTCAAGAAACCAATTTGAAATGATTAGAGCTTTGTGACATGGTGGAAGTAGCCATCAGAGGATGGGTACATGGTGGCCATAAAGGGATGGACATGGTCAGAAACAATGCTCAGGTAGGCCGTGGCATTTAAACGATGCCCAATTGGCACTAAGGGGCCTAAAGTGTGCCAGGAAAACATCCCCCACACCATTACACCACCACCACCAGCCTGCACAGTGGTAACAAGGCATGATGGTTCCATGTTCTCATTCTGTTTACGCCAAATTCTGACTCTAACATCTGAATGTCTCAACAGAAATCGAGACTCATCAGACCAGCCAACATTTTTCCAGTCTTCAACTGTTCAATTTTGGTGAGCTCTTGCAAATTGTAGCCTCTTTTTCCTATTTGTAGTGGAGATGAGTGGTACCCGGTGGAGTCTTCTGCTGTTGTAGCCCATCCGCCTCAAGGTTGTGCGTGTTGTGGCTTCACAAATGCTTTGCTGCATACCTCGGTTGTAACGAGTGGTTATTTCAGTCACTGTTGCCCTTCTATCAGCTCGAACCAGTCTGGCCATTCTCCTCTGACCTCTGGCATCAACAAGGCATTTCCGCCCACAGAACTGCCGCTCACTGGATGTTTTTTCTTTTTCGGACCATTCTCTGTAAACCCTAGAGATGGTTGTGCGTGAAAATCCCAGTAGATTAGCAGTTTCTGAAATACTCAGACCAGCCCTTCTGGCACCAACAATCATGCCACGTTCAAAGTCACTCAAATCAACTTTCTTCCCCATACTGATGCTCGGTTTGAACTGCAGGAGATTGTCTTGACCATGTCTACATGCCTAAATGCACTGAGTTGCCGCCATGTGATTGGCTGCTTAGAAATTAAGTGTTAACGAGCAGTTGGACAGGTGTACCTAATAAAGTGGCCGGTGAGTGTATATATATAGGCTATATATATATATAAATGCTGGATTTATAAATATTCTGATTTATATACTTATTTCTTGCGTGCACACACACACACACACACACACACACATGCACACACACACACGCGCACACACACACACACACACACACACACACACACACACACACGCACGCACACATAAATGAAGTTCAAACTATGTAAGGCTGTTTTCATCCAAACCTGTTCATTATTGGTTAAACAGCTCATGGGAAGAACAGTCATGTTCTTTGACTGTATGTTAATAATAATCACAATTTCATTCACAATGGCATTCACTGAGCTGATCACAACAGACGACATGATACACAAAGAAGTATGACGTGTAGTCAGGTTATAAGATGATGAAGTTAATGCCTTATCTCTCTCCCACTAAGGCAAAAGGCCACACATAAATCGCGAGTGCAATTGAAAAGCTCAGCGGCTCCATTAATTCCAAGGCCATATCCTCTCTCTCTTCTCTTGAATAATTGATCCTTTATAAAACCAGCTATTAAAAAGAGACTCGCCCATGAGAGAGCGTTGAGGGAGAGAGAGTTGTTTCAGGAAATCGCAGAAAAAACGTCAATGTAGGAACACCCTTTTCCTTCAGACTTGATTACGGATGGTTTTAATCTGACAGAAAGAGTTGACAAGACTGGTGATGCAATCCCCGAAGAGAAAGCCACCATTCATTAGTCCGACCTAATGTGATTGAAAGCACTTGTGCAAATAAACAGGCAGTTAGAACTGATAGAGAGGAATCTCAGAGCCCATGCCGATACCAGACAGTGACTAATTCAGTTCGGCCCTTTTATCTTAGTAATCCCATGCAGCAAAGTTTGCAGGTCCGAGAGAGGACTTATAAATTACATCTAATAGGCTTCAAATCAAGTACTAATTAAAACTGCATTAACGTTAATGAATCGGAAAAATGGAGACCCCAATTTATTGGAGTTGTGTTTATACAAGCAAGAGCTTCAATAATACATGACGCAATCCTGCTCTATGGGATGAACTCTTCTTCTTAATGCAAACCTCCTGTGTGTGTATGGAGCACAGATGAGGAGTGTGTGTGTGTGTGTGACGGTACGTTTGGGCACTCCTAATCATTACTGGCCTTGTTAGAGGTTAACTTAGCAACATTAAGGCATCTTTAGCATCAGGAAAACACAGATGGAGTGTGAGTGTGCCAATCAGCATCACAGGTGCTCATAATTGTCTCTCTAATTGCTTCATTATTTCTTGCGGGTCTCGGGGCCCTCTGTTTTTTTCCCCTCCTCTTGTTGTGTGGCATCTGTGGTTCCATCACATCAGCATTTGGCAGATCCCTCTCAAGTCTCAATGAGAAGCCTCTCTAGAGTTTCAACATGTATCTGCATGTTTCCTTGATTTCCCCCGAGAATGTCTTTTATTTATTCGCTGATTCTCCCCTCAACCCCCTTTAATAGAAATTCCCGTGGTAGAGGGTATGATTGTGGTGTTTATGACAAATTGTTAAATATGTCATTAGAAAAACAGAGAAAGAAAAAGGGATATACATGGAAAGGGAGAGAGAGAGAGAGAGAGAGAGAGAGAGAGAGAGAGAGAGAGAGAGAGAGAGAGAGAGAGAGAGAGAGAGAGAGAGAGAGAGAGAGAGAGAGAGAGAGAGAGAGAGAGAGAGAGAGAGAGAGAGAGAGAGAGAAATAACCAGGAAATTCCCACATCAATTATGTCAGTCAAAGTGCTGTTTAAGTGCATGGTTTTAAAGCACACAACATCGCGACTAGTTCTTGTGTAATTATACAGGTGATGAAGCTTCGCTCCAAACAGGACTCTTGGTAAGTCTTGAGAGTCAACTTGTCTCATTGAATCACAAATAGAAAGGTATGACATCTTTATGATGGATGGATGGATAAAAAGATTTAAAAATGGATGGATGTTTTGATGGATGGATAAAGATATATTTAAAAAATGATATTAAAATAAAAAGATATTAAACATGGATGGATGGATAAAATATAAATATAAAAAATGGATGGATGAAACAAAAAGGGATGGATGAATGGATGATAAAAAAAGATATTTAAAAATGAGCTGATGGATGAATATAGAGATAAAAATGGAAATAGATAGATAGATAGATAGATAGATAGATAGATAGATAGATAGATAGATAGATAGATAGATAGATAGATAGATAGATAGATACACACCTAACTATCTATTGGCTCAATGACTCCAAATGCAATTACACACACCCACAGACTGAGTACGCCTCCACAGAGAATACTTTAAACCTTCTCAAAACAGACCTCAGTCTCCAGGGCCACACTGAAACTGACAGTGTGGTCAAAACATATTCACCATCATGAGGAGACCTCATCCCATTGACTCTAAAAGAACTGACCCTGTGCCTGTGGAGTTCATCTCTGGGATACACTTTCTCCTCGCTTTAGAAAAAAACTCCAATCACATGACATGAGATCCCCCAGAAGGCCTAACCACCTTCTGCCCACCCACAGAGCCAATGAGGCAGTCATGTATGCACATTCATGCCTCTCAAGTCTGGACTTGTGTTGTGCGGGACTGGACCAATTATCTGCGCTCGACTGGGAATACCCACGACTATGGCTGAGACCCATGAACCTGTGTAACCACTGGTCAAAAGCCTATGTAGATGGTACAAACAAAACATCCCTGTCATAAAGGTATGATTAATGGATTAATCGCAATTAATCGCACATTTTTATCTATTCTAAATGTCTCTTGATTTATTTTTGTCCCATTCTTTTTTTTCTCATTTTATTGCTCTTATCAACATGGAAAAGTGGATCGGCTTGCTTTGTGCAAATGTTTTTTTATTGAAAACAACATTGGCATATACTGTGTTCAATTTCACACTAACATTCTCACTTGGAGCAAATAATCTCTCACACAATGTAACATTGTCCATCAATAAAAGGGTGAAAGAAATACTGATGATTGACGAGGGGGCGGAGAATTCGCATCAGCTGTGTGTGCGCTTGGCCATCAAGTGGTATTTCAGACTGGACGTGTGCGATGATGATAGCTCAGTTCACAACGACAAAACACACAGATCACTTTGGTCTTGTCAATGGAACCATTTGGCAACTTTTTAAAAGTAAACTTTCCATTCAGAATCTTATTGGCATCCATTTCGGCATCCCGCGCTCGTCATCCACTCAAAACGGCTCGCAAGCCCAAATAAGTGTGTGCGCCCCAAGGGGGTAATCCATCGACCGGAAGTTGAAGCCGGCCGGGTGCCGCTATCTTGTAGCAGAACTTCACTTGTGTTAGCATTCCATTGACTCCCATTCATTTTGGCGTCACTTTGACAGCGAATAACTTTACATCTGAGGCGTTTAAAGACTCCATTTGTCCATTATTTATTTCTAAAGAAACACAACAATGTATAAAGGGCTCCATTACCTTCTATGTTACATTTTGGCCCCGTAGAAACAGATTTAGTAAAAATAGGCTAACGATTGCATCATAACCACTCGACTCTCTGTCGCGCTGTACAGAAATTACCATACAGACATGAGGAGAAGCTCGCAGGCAATCGGGGGGACGTCCCGTCAAGGGAGAAGCCCATAGATAATGAGTCCATAAAAGCAACGGAATACTTACTCCTGCTCACTCACGCCAAAGAACTCTTTGCTCAAGTTCCCCGTCTCTGCAAGATTAACGTTGGCAATTTTCACGCACAGCTACTAGAAGATTAACGTCTGTCAGACAGGTTGCTCACGTCATCAAGCTTAGTTTGAGTCGGTTTGAGTCTGCGCGTCAGGAACGTAAGTGCTCAAAAATCGCTAAAAATGGGCTTCAACTGTCTCAACTGAGTTCCAATGAGATGGCTCTGTCCACTTCTTATACTGTCTATGTGTGTGCGGCGTGCCTGTTATTTTGTTTCCGGTCTAGCTAGATCCGCTTGCGCTTTGGTCGACGAAGCAACAAAACGTCCTCGCGCAGCGCAAGCCATTGAAATTAATGGGTTTCATAGCGCAGCGCCGCGCATGCCGCGTCCTGTTGCAAAAGCATGTGAAAAAACTACAAAGTTTGCTAGGCCAAAAAGACCGTTAAACACGCGATAAAAAAATGAACGCCGTTAAAATGGGTTTGCGTTAACGCCGTTAATAACGCGTTTAACTGACAGCCCTAATGCAAACACATTGATAATTGCCATTAATTTTATATAAATAACAAAATATATATTTAAAACATTTAAGCATAGGGTAAAGGCTCTGACTAAGTTTTACATTCATCGTTTTTCTATTTTGCATTGCCAGAACAATATTTGAGCAGCCAGCGTTAAACTACAACGACAGCTGTTTTTGTTTTTCCTCCGCAGTACTTTGACAGAGACGCACTGACTGCTAAAGCTATGTGAACACAACTTTTCCAATCTCCCCCAGGAGGTTTGTGTCTCTCAATATCACCTGGGCTGGGACTGACTAGTCATAATCCGCACTGCTTAAAGTCCACATAGCAACTTTCACACTGTCCAACCCTTGGCAACAACAGCAAGTCCTTTACCGCTGCCCTCGCCCTCACTTAGCTCCATCTGTGCAGAACAGCCTGTGGGGAGGAAAGAGTTAATTAAATTACCATCCATTTTTAAAAAGCGCAGTGTCTGCGTCTCCTGCCAGATGATGAGGGGCAAGCCTGAGCCTGTCGCTCTCTCCGTCTGTCTCCCTGGAGCTCCTGCCTGTCACACACACTCAGGTGTGTTTCCAGAAATGCACCTTTCACATGCACTTACCACAGCGACATCCACACTTTCACAACAAGATGCAAGTGACCGAGAGTAATGAGCACGGAAAGAGCGAGTAGAGACTTCACAAGGTCAAAAAACGTCTGATAGTATTGTTTTTAAAGTTGATTCTATGTAAGTTCAACATTACAGTTCAGCTCATCAGTGTTTTGAAGTCTTTAAAAGTTGCCCATTAAATTCGCCATTCTAGCTTTAACCCCGGAATGGATTAAAGTTGTGAACGAGTTCTTCCGAGAGCCGAGCTTTTCTGAGAACTAATCAAAATAAGTGTCGTCAGGAGAGAAATCTGGGGGCCTTTAACAAGCCCTTCATTATATTTGACCTGATTTTCTACTTACAAGGACTTACAACAAACAAATGGTGAGATATTTCATGTTCCTGGCAGCACACTTGGCAACAAAACAAGGGAAGGGTGGAAGTGATTCCTTTTCTTCCAACAATTAAATGGCTTCTTGATCAGTTTTGTGGGAAAAGGAGAGAAGGTGGTAAACAAATTAAAAGAGCCATCCATGACTAAACCTATCCCTAGGATTGGGGAGGGGGAGACGAAGAAAAAAAACCTGTGTGAGCTACATCCAGAATTTGGAGAAACAATTTGGAAAATGCCAATTGCATTTACATTGGAGGCCAATTATTAATTCTGATTCGTGTTACCCCACTTACGCTCGCAGTTAAATTAATGAGGCTTGTTATCGTCCGCATTTAGACGTAATGGACAATTGCTGAATTGTAAGTGTTTACTCTACTGGAGCTGAATCCTATCTTAGGCCTTTTGTAATGTATTGGCACTGAGCAAGAGAAGAGATTAACGGTGTTTGCCATTCTTCTCACAGCAGTTTTATAATGCAAAACATGGAGAAAGAGAAAGAGAGAGAATCAAAATGACCATTTGAAATGGCTACACTGTGGAAAAAAAGGTTGCCTTACATTTTTAAGTACAATCAACTTAAATTACATTAAAATGACTTTAAAAAAATGAGTTGAATCTTGTATAACATAAAAAAGTTTAAATTTGCTTAACTTATTTTGATTAAAGCAATGTAAAAACACATGTTGTCATAACTTATTATAAATATATATTTTTTAAAAGTGGGTCAGAGGAAAACTTCTGAGAATACTACTAAAAAAATTGCAACACGGCTGCTTTAATGTTCAAAATACACATAGTATGTCCTATACAGATGCTTGCTCAATTTGAATACATATTTCAATTCAGAGCAATGATCGTTTTTAAAATCATTTGGAGGCCAATCAACTGAGAATAGCTAACATAATTAGCATAATTTATAGAGCGGTTGAAATAGAAGAGAGCTTAACACACTTTAACGGTGCATAATCATATTTTGACCTACTAAATTCTGTTTATTCAACACAGGGAGGTTATTAAATGCGAGGTTTTCAAAAAAAAAGAAATGATTTGCTTGGTTTTGGACGACTGGACAGTGTGTTCCGGAAAAGGAGGTATGCTAATGAACGCTTTTAATTCATGGCAGACGGGGAATCTTAATCTCGGATGTGTTAATGTCTTCTTTATCCAAGCATTTTATATCAGGTATCTCTTAAGGGATAGACAAGATCGTATTGCCAGCCCTTTCTTACTGTAAATGAAAAGGAATACAACGGATATCCTCGGAGAAGAAGCCAAATCCAACAAAAGCGAGCTGTCGATTCTGAGTCCTTACATAAACAAAGACAATGCGATGATCTGATTCAACATCCTCTTTTCCTATGACGAAACAAGCTCGTCGGGCAATCAATTAAACACATTTGATTCTCTTCTAAAAGTGACTCAAATGGACTGTCAAATCATTTCTATTTTCAAAAAGGATTTGAGAGATTAGCGTGTGGAGATGAGAGGCTGATTTGCTAATATCGTTTTTTTCCCCCTTCCTTTCAGAACGTTCAATAACACTAAAGTGCGTGTCTAGTGAACGGTAAGTAATATGGAAGAATGATATAGATGCCATTATAACACCAAGAACAGAAAGGAAATCTCTGGCTCCATTTGGTTTCACTTTCTATAGCTGACTATAACAAAAAGAGGATTAGTTGCCCGTACTTTAGACATAAGGGTTGCCAACAGGCCCAACTCAGGTACTCTCCTCTCAGATATTTTCAAGGGGGTTTCCACATTCTCAGGCGTAATGGCATTCGGTTGAAAGCTGGAAAATCAAACCTCAACGAAGACTTGAACAAAAACGTCTGTGTTTGTGATCTTCACAGAGACACTAGCTTCATCTGGTAGGAACACAATGAGCGGTCTAAAAAAAAGCTCTGTCTTTTATATTAATACATTATTTATGTCTATAAATATATTTTCTTCAATTCCATCCAAATGAAAGTGTGCTGTCAGAGTGTAATGTGTAGAATAGTGGTTTATGTAATCAGACTATCCCGTCTGTTAAGGTCAAAGAAGCCCCAGTGAGCATAATAACAGATGCCAGACACAAAGGCATTGTTCTCCAACAAGGATAACAGCAGATATTAACCAAACACGCTAGAGTTCCTATCAGGATAGAGCGCCTTGGATAACACAGGGTGGGCATCCATTTAGCCTACTTATCTAAAGTCTCTAATTACTTGGGTTTATTTGATAAACAGAAGAACAGGAATGCATAAATGGTTCGACTACATCCAATGGGGATTAATCTGAACTCCTTGAAGAGAGAGAGACGGAGAGAGAGAGAGAGAGAGAGAGAGAGAGAGAGAGAGAGAGAGAGAGAGAGAGAGAGAGAGAGAGAGTGAGAGAGAGAATACATCTTTTGTGGAATCCTTCATTTTGCTCTTTAATCATGCTTTAATTAGGAACAGTAGGGCACCCAGTTACACTTGGCATTTTAAGAGATTGGCTGTTCGAAGAAAAGACTGTGTTAGTCTGGTCTCCGGAGAAACGTGTTGGAAAAACACACTGACAATGGCATCTCACTCTGTTTGGAGGCCTTGGAACTAAGGGAATATCGGAAGAGCATGCTGTCGTGTTTGTGCATTTTTATTTATTTTTTAATTGTCGCAATTTACAAAAAAGGGACAAATGGCGCCAGGATACACATCATATTAAAGGAATAATCATCCTAAAATTAAACTACGGTCATTATATTGACTCACCTTCATGTCATTTAAAACCACTATATGACTTTCATATGTGGAACAGAAAAGAAGACATTTTGAAGCATTGTAAAATGTGCTTCATAACAATAATTAAACCTGTTAATGAATGTTTTGGAATACAAACATGAGGTTGGACTCTTTTTAAAAGAAGATTTAGCAGATTATTGCTGAAGTAAAAGCACTTCAAAATATAAAAGTGTAAAAAAAAGTTATAGAAGTTTAAGTTCACTGTAAAGCAAAAGTATATTTTCATTTATTTTACAAAATAATATGGACTGAAATTATTATAAAATGAAAGCCATGTCTAACCAAAATTTGAAGTTGATATCACAAAAAGTGAGGTTCTTGTAAGATTTTGTTTAGGAACTATAGCACAGCAGGCTGACGCATTCTCCTGCCACAAATTAATATATCACAATCCTATCACAAAATAGTGGTGTAATATGAAACCTTGAGTCTCAGACCTCTCCAACAAAATGTGTTTGATACCTAATTCATTACGATTGATAAAATATTTCATAGGAAAAAAAGGCCAATAAAAAAGTGTGTCCCGCAAGCATCGCTAACAGGCTAAAGAGTTTAAAGAAAATATAACCCCCACCCCTGCAAGATACAACAATGTTTTTTGATGTAGATTACTCACTCATAATTGAAGTTATCCACTGGGAATGAAACACTGAGAACCAAATGAAACTCGAGAACCAAACCAAAGTACAATTTGTGAACAAATCATTCAAACTAGTTTGTGAACCAGTTCAACCGATTCTTGTCTGACAAAAAAAAAAAAAGACTTGTTCAGCAATTGGACACTGCTCCTTCCGTACTGGACTTTCAGTGATTTTCAGTAAAGGGCAATGTAAATGTTGGTCTGTATCGTAAACAATCCTATCAAATAACTTCAGTAGACTTGTGGGCTACTTTTATTTATACACTTTCTATATTTTTAAGCTGCTTTTGCACCTTTTTTAAATCTGAAAGCTGCAGTTCCTATTCATTTTAATTGCATGGAGAACAACAGAATACATCAACAACAGAAAAACACAAAGTCATATCCATTTGAGCAAATGATGAGAGAATCTTCATTTTCTTGGGTGAACCATCCCTTTAATTCATCCTGAAAGTTCCCGGTCGCTTGATGCGTTAATGAAACATGTTTTCAAATAAAAGAATCGACATCCTCTTGAAGAGGCACACTTGTACTTCTGTTTTGAAGTCATTATGCGACCCTTTTCTCTTCCTCCTCCCCCCCCATCCCCCCCTCTTCTCTCCTCACCAGCTAAAATAAAGAGGTGGCTTCACAGGCAATCTCGGCCTTGTTTGTGTAAGGTAATTACTACTCGTCCTCCCATCCCACCAGTTCTGATGATGCATGAAAAATAACCGTTCCCCTACTTCAATCACAGCCGAGGAAAGAGAAGAGAGAAAAGTGGAGGAGGGGGGTTTGGACCAAGAGACGGAGAGAAAGAGAGAAAGGGGGTATTCTGGGAGCGACGCACACTGCTCCCTCCTCGTTTCTGATTAATTAGTTGGAGTTGGTAATCAGTTTAATAAGACTGGAGTTGCTGGTGAGAGGTCCCCTTTGGCTGGGACTCGCTAAGCTGAACGGGGGGACCAGGGCCCTGCCATTCTTCCATCAAGTAAACACACAGCCCCTATTTACATAAACAGTTGTTTCTTTTCTCTTTCTTACTTTGAATGCGTGTGTGCGTGTGCGAGCATTTGCATGCGTGACCCTGCTTTATTGGGACGACCTGCAAGCCTCACACCATTGCCCGAGTCACTTGCAACCAGGGGGCAAGGCAAATTCATGAATTTTTCAGGGGATTTATGCACTAATTAAATCTGGGCTTTCCAAAAGAATCGCGGAGCAGAGCGCCGGTACTGGTTCCTGCACACACAACAGAGGCCTAATGCTGTTAAGCCTCATGACGTCAGATATTTAGCATTCAGCCTTCTAGTTTGTTTGTGAACAAGCTTAGTTTAGAGAACCGAGAACTTCATTTAGTCCACTTTTTCCTCTCAGACAAAAAGGATTAATGCAGGCATGCATTATATCAGTTATAGTAAAGCTAATGAAATAGGCCCGTTTCTGTGACCGTGCATCTGTCATTGGACTTTTAATAAGTCCTAAGCTGGAAATACTTAGTTGGTTTTAAGCACACCAAGCCAAAACTTGTAATTCGAGGATGTTGATTTTAGCTACACAGACTGTAAATATGGTTTAAAATGTACAAATCTGGGGAAATAAATTGGCTGCACCTGTTTTTACAAGTTATCAGATTCAATATTGATCAAAACAAAAGGTTCAAAAGTATAGATCGGTAAGATTTTTTATTGCTTTTGAAAGAAGTATCTTATACTCACCATGCAAGGCTGCACTTATTTGATTTAAAAACACAGTGAAAAGAGTTACATTGTGAAAGATTATAACAATTTATAATAACTGTTTTCTATTACAATATATATTAAAATGTAATAAAATATTTTTGTGGAAACCACATTTATTTAAAATAGAAATCTTTTGTGACATACGTAAATATCTTTACTGTCCCTTTTGATCAATTTAATGTGTCCCTGCTAAATAAGTATTCATTTATTTTTTATTAAAAAAATAACTTACTGACCCAAACTTTTGAATGGTAGTATTACCACACAATAAAATAAAATAAATAAAATAAAATAAAATAAATAAAATAAAATAAAATAAAATAAAATAAAATAAAATAAAATAAAATAAAATAAAATAAAATAAAATAAAATAAATGTCATCATGAAAGTGCATGGGAATCAGAACCATGGCCACCATTCACTTTCATTGTATAGAAAAAAGCAACTTAGACAGTGTTAAACTGATCAACAAAATTACTGATGAAAACATTTGTATTATTTTATCAGCAATAATTAAGTTGAAATGAATTATGCATGGTGACACTTGGGTCAGGTTTTCACATATTTTTGTTAAATGCTGATACATAAGAAAATAATTAATAAATAATTGGTTTCTCCTTAACTAAATTCTTTTTTTTCATTGACTAAAATTAGATGCCATTTAGAATTTAATTAGAATTCATTCAAATTAATGAATAAGACTAAATTCGGAGGACAAAAAAGAAGTGTAAAAATGATCACTGCTCGGACATTTGACTAAATTACTCACACAAAATAAATTAAGTTATGCAGTTTCAAACAACATGGGGGTGAGTACATTTTCACAGACACACAGAAGTATCCCTTTTAAATCACTAACCTTTTTTTAGAATACTCACAGATACACATTCTAATATCCGCCAGACTTTTAATTTAAAATGATGACTGCGACTTGTGAATTAAGCAATCCGAGGTTTCACAAATGATTGCAAATATTCCAAACAACTAAATTACAGCTCACTCCCTCAGGACCAGCTCTTTCACACCATGAAATATGTGATTTGTGTTATTCGGTTTCTACCTCCGAGAGAAAACAGAAAGTTCAGCATAGTTCCTATACCAAAACTTGTGGTGCCAATCCTTTGATAAGGGACTACCTCATAAACTCTGCAGTTAATGATAGTGTGCAGTTACAACACATACAGTCAAGTAGCTGATAGTGCAAAGAAATAATTTAAGCTGTGTTAAGTGGCCTATTGTCATTCAAATGATAAATTATGCTTGGCAGAGGTTTTAGAATGGCTTTTACAAAGCATTGCTATTGTTTGTGCTGGGACGAGGTTTTAGGCAGTCAGAAGTGAGGGAATTACTTTAGAGAGTTGTGCAAAGTTCCTAAGGGTTCGGAGACAAATTGGTTCAGCACTCATCAGGTCTACGCTGAAAGTATAAGCTCAGCCCTCGACATGAAAACACTGACGCTGCCATAACTCGGAGGAGCGCGGCTACACAACACCGCCACAGACTTACAGCTACTCCAACAAATTTAATGACCCAGTTGATTATAATACATGCACGCTAAACTGTTTCGCTTGCTGCCAAGTGTAATTTTCAGACATTCGTTAGAACTTGCTGATATACACCGGCCTGTCCGTGTTTGTTTGGCCAAGTCTTTTACCGCTAAAGAAAAGTATTTTTGTCCTTTAAACCTGTTTGATGGCATCTTTTTCATCATCGAATGTTATTTCAGAATTAGGCTCAGCCAAAATGTGTTTCAAGATGCTATGACAACAAGGCCCCTTAATGGTTATTTCTAATCAAGCTAACTTTTGTAATTATTAGCCGGGGAAAGGGATACTTTTTGTCTGCCATGTAGAATCCCCAACGAAAAAGGCAAAAGGTTTCATTCGACTTCCACGTCAGCGTTCACTTCGCAGTATATCGGCTACAAAGACAAATCAAGTTAATGGTAATTACGTCACTTAAGATGATTTGGGCAGATCCCCTGAAGGCTTTTGCGAGCGCTTAGTGTCCATTTGTAAGACAGGGGCATTTCTCCAGTTCGGTCAGTGGTGTCAGAGCCCTGAGGGTGAAGGTGAATCATTCACTGCAGGTGTGTTTACACAGCAGCGTCTTGACCACTGAGCAACTCTATGGCCGTTCTCACAGGGTCACTCAACAGACCACGTTCTTGTGCTTAAAACTGTGCAAAAGGAGGAGTTTAACAAACTTAAAATGAAACCTTATTTCTTGAAATTATGGGTCAGCTAGTGTTTTAAAAATACACTGAAATGCCATATTTTGCTGTAGTTTCACAGATTACATTACATTTGTGTGCATTTCACTAAAAAGTAATATGTAATATTCATGAAGATTAATTAATAATTAATTCAGATAACACGCAATGTCATTATTTTTTAATGATGAAAGAGTATTATGCCTGCGCATTCAGCATATTTGTTCTAGGGAACATTTATTTCATTTAAAGATACCATAATTTTAATTGGAAGTTCATTTCCATTTTGTTTCAAGAGTTATTTTTAGACGATAATAAGTGCTTTCTAAGTAAAATAAAATGTTCTGTTTTACATGTTGCCATATCCATATCCAGCCAAAGTACAGCTTAGTTTAATTATATAGAAATTGCATTTATACTTTTTTTTAAATCAGACGGTTGTCCTCGTTAAAAGAGCATACAGTAATCTAGATAGTTAACAAAAACTTTCAAATATATTAACATCATCTTTTTTTTTTAAATGGCAATTTATCAAGTCTTTACCAAAATAAATTTGAAGTAACAAATGTTCATAATTCGTTCATAATTTGGCCTTCACTGACATTGCAGTTTATTGTACATGATACAAATGACAAAATGAGAGTTAATGTAAAAGTTAATGAAGAGACATAAACGTTCTCATTCATAGCTTAAAGGGTTAGTTCACCAAAAAATGAAAATTATCCCATATCACCCTTAAACCCATCCTAGGTGTATAGACTTTCATCTTCCAGCCAAACACAATCAGAGTTAAATTTAAAAAACAAAACAAGGTATTTAATGGGAGTGAATGTTACCTTGTTTTTTGAAGCCCAAAAAA
Source organism: Rhinichthys klamathensis goyatoka (assembly GCF_029890125.1). Classification (NCBI taxonomy): domain Eukaryota; kingdom Metazoa; phylum Chordata; class Actinopteri; order Cypriniformes; family Leuciscidae; genus Rhinichthys; species Rhinichthys klamathensis. The sequence goes on from NW_026606758.1 coordinate 581,014, forward strand.
GCGCAGTCATACGCCGGAATTTAACTCTCTCATGAACGTGCGGACGGACGTTACCGGAAACTAGTGATTACAGTTAATAAAGTTATAATTATGGATATTTTTCTAACAAAAACGTATCGCTTGTCTTCAGAAGGCCTTTATTAACCCGCTTTTTTGGGCTTCAAAAAACAAGGTACCATTCACTGCTATTATAAAGCTGGGAAGAGCCAGGATATGTGTTTCGCTGGAAGAAGAAAGTCATATACACCTATAGCTTGAGGGTTAGTAAATTATGGGATAATTTTCATTTTTGAGTGAACTTACCCTTTAAGACTATATATTTTTAAATTAAGCTATATAGTCACGTACACACTGCAGCTAAATTCGGTCGTCAGTTTACCTTTTAGTGTTTAATTCTGTTCTGTACACACATAGTTCAGTATTTACGGGAGTGAAAACCACATTTTACAACCTTAACTCAGGTAGAGTCAACCACGTAGTGACACAGGTAGTGTCATCACTCACAATAAGAATCAATGATCCCACAACATTGTGAAGCTTCTGGTTGTGAAAGCACTGAGATTTAAATTCCCCAAGAAATGTGATCAAATTTCACAGGTGAGAATGTGTTGGTTTGTGTTTTTTGTATGTCTTAACTCAATATTACAGGTTTTTATGCATGGTAACTTTTTAATGTCTAGGCTACTGCAAATATGGATATTCATGCGTAATACTACGGTTGCAGACGCACAGTCTGCCCATAAAAACAGCCACTAATAAACTGTGCTTTAGTTAAAATTGTTGAACACAACAAGTCTTTTGTCACTGTAATATTTCTTAGGTCAGAATATTGGATACCAAACAGAATTCATTGGACTCACTCCCACATTTAAATGCGGTCGTCACTCCTGAAACTTTACATTGTATACGTAGTTCTTTAAGCCAACTATATAAACATACCCATCCAAACCTATTACAAAAGACACAGACACTAAATGCTTTATCTGAACTGAATATATCTGCCCTCATCATCCAAAATTTGCAGATAATTTCAGAAAATATCCATCTAATGCTTTTGAAATACTGGCACTGCAGTAAAAAAACTATTTTTTTTTAGCATGGAGGCTCATTTGACCCTGTAACGAGTCTATTTTTTCTTCTCCTGACTGATTAAGAATCTTTTGTCTTGACACATATAATTATTTAATGAACGCAGCGAAAGAATAAATGACACGTCTTTTGTGTTATTATTCCGAGCATCTTGACAAACAAGGCCCGCTGAGTGACCTCCTGGCCTCTCTCAAGAGCGATGATTACACTAATTAAAACTGCAAAACATCTGCGAGGGCCGCGGATACGGCGGAATTAAGCAGGTCGTTAAATCAGCGGAGGAAAAAGTCAACATCCTCCGACAGCTCCTCTTTTCCAATGAGTGCTAGCAGTGCTCTCACACGCTCACGACAAAACATTCAATCGTTTTGAAGCTAAATTTTATTCTCCTCCTCCCCAATGGATCGGTGTTTCTTTGTAAGTCTGGTTAATCACACTGTTCGACATGCTAAACCGCTTATCTAGGGAATCTCAGCTATGATTGTGTCCTCAAGGTTCCACTTGTAGTATTTCTGTTTACATGTTCTTTTCCTCAAGTGACGCAGGTTTCTAGTGAAGAGGGATTACCATGCCTGTATGTTCATGGCATAAACCTGGATTTGAACGCATCGTGGCCACGTTCAAGCATCTAATAGGATTGGATGTCACAGACTTTTTTATGTTATTCTTTTCCTAACAATAAGCATTTCCCCCCCTTAAGTGTTTCAACATGTGCATCAAGAGTTTTTCCTCTGCGCTTCACAACAAATCAACACGGGTCAGGGTGCAAGCCTGGCCTGCAGTAAAGAAACGCTGCACGAGATGTAAAGCTACACGAAGACTTCGAAAAGCGGATTGTCCTGCTTTAAATGCTACAAACACACAGCTCAAGGCTTTGTGCCATGTTCAAAGAGATTAATAGACTGAGATGCTTTTGATAGGGAACCGAGCCGTCAAGCAACCCCTCTAAGCGGAAGGATGGGCATGTTCTCTGAAAGCCGGTCTCTGGAACATTCCCTCGTGGTGAAATGGTTTATGTATGCGGGCCGAGACTAGCTTCCCAGCAGATGCATGTTCCTTCTGGACTCCTGGAGGACATGGGATTACTGTAAATGATGTACAGGTTATTTTCAAAAGGCTGAGGAGTGTGGAGCAGGTTCTGCTCACACAAATCATTGCTCGCTTTTCAGTGGTGGACAGTAGCGAAGCATTTTTACTTCGTTACTGTACTTGAAGAGTTATTCACCCAAAAAATGAAAATTCTGTCATTAATTACTCACCCTCATGTCGTTCCAAACCCGCAAGACCTTCGTTCATCTTCAGAACACAAATTAAGATATTTTTTGATGAAATCCGAGAGCTTTCGGACTCCTCAGACTGCAACGTAATTGCCACTTTCAAGGCCCAGAAAGGTAAAGACATCTTTAAAATAGTCAATGTGACTCTAGCGGTTCAACCTTAATGTTATGAAGTAACAAGAATACATTTTGTGTGCAAAAAACACACAAAAACAACTACTTTATTCAACAATTTCTTCTTTTACGTGTCAGTCTCTGACACTCACACTATATATGGATGGAGGATCCCCATCTGCAAAAAGAGAGCAATTCAATGGAAAAATAAAGGGTTGATAATTTGTATTTGCTTTAACTTTAAACATCACTTACCACTTTCAGACAAAAACTGGCTAACAGTGCACGTGTTTCATACCTAATAATTATAGATGTCTCTGGCAAACCTCATAACACTGTTGGAAACATTCTTCAGGCTGTTGTGCAATGTAACAATAAAAATATTTTGCACAAGTTTTTGCGTACGCACCCAATCATTCCTACTGTAAATGTGTGTGAATTGCAGTCCAGTGACGTACGGCGGAGCGGTGAAAAGATGTTATCTTTCAGCAGATGAGACATTCAGTGTGAAGCCTTCCGCAAGATGAGTGTAATTAGCACATCATAGTTGATGACATGTCCTCTCCTTAAAGACAAAAAGCCCAAGATGACTAATGGTGGACTGATGAGATGTGGTTTAGCCTTGGACTTGTTCTAAACATAGTCTAGGATGTTTGTGACACATGGAAGTATGCATAAATCAAAGTTTCATCAATATCTTGTAATGTTTTACAGATCATCTGAGCGCAGAATCGTACTTTTAAATAAATAAATAACAGGTAAATAACAGATTGATATTGAATGTTCAGATACTGAAGACAAACCCCCTACTGAAGAAGTATTTTATATGCTCACCAATTTATTTGATCAGTAATAGTGTGAAATATTATTGCAATTTTAAATAACTGTTTTCCATTTTAATATATTTAAATTGCCTGTGATGCAAAGCTGAATTTTCAGCAGCCATTACTCCAGTCTTCAGTGTCACATGATCTTTCAGAAATCATTCTAATATGCTGATTTGCTGTCAAGATTTGGCTTCATGTTTAACTGCTTCTTTTTCTTTATTTCTTTTTTCTCTTTTCTATTATTTTTTTCTTAATCTTTACATTGTGTCGTTTTGTTTTTTTACTGTATTGCCTCCTTGAAATGTATTGTGTTTTAATCTGTAAGGTGTCCTTCTGTGCTATGAAAGGCGCCCACAAATAAAATGTATTATTATTATAATAATTTCTTATTATCGATGTTGAAAACAGTGGTGCTGCTTAATATTTTTGTGGAAACTGTGAAATCACAGTAATTCTTTGGGATCCCTTGATGAACAAGTTCAAAGGACAGCGTGTATTTAAATCAATAGTTGTTTGTAACTATGCAAACATCTTTACTGTCACTTCTGATCAACTTTAATGCATCCTTGCAGACCCCAAACTTTTGAGCGGTAGGATATTTCCCTACACACACACACACACCTATTTTTTTTATTCAGTTTATTCAATAAGGTCCAGATTCTCTACAGTAATTTCTAAAATCATATAGGGAATCATTGGCCTGCAATCTTTTAAGACTTCATTTCCTAGTGGTGTAACAATCACAACAAGTGAGATGTGTGTGTTAACTGGCAGGGCTGAAACCACGCCCATTGCCTTAAGGCAGCACTGACAAGTTTGTGCTACAGTTGTCAGTTGGCTGTTGTCAGGGTGGGTATGTCAAAGCCCTAAAAATTACAGATGTCTCCGCCTCAGGCCAACAGAGCATAAATCAAGGGAGTGAGTCTCCACATTCCCGCTAATTACCTCATGAGACAGAGCTGTGGAAGTGGGAGGGATGTTTAAAAAAGGAAGGTGCTCAGCATAAATAATAATTCTGCTAATATATATATATATATATATATATATATATATATATATATATATATATATAAAATGAACATTTTAAAATAAATAACCTAAAATGAATTATTTACTCACCCTCGTCATGTGTTTTAAAACCCATGTGACTTACTTTCTTCTGTGGAACACAAGAGATGTTTATAGCAGAATTATGCCGTTGTTTTCAACACTATGAAAGCAAAAGGTGACCATGGCGGTCAAGCAAGATTTCCATTGATCAACAACTTAAATTTTAGTCTGTCCACCCATTAAACTATCATTTGCACTAAGAAGTTTTCAAATATAATCATATGGTTTCATTGGTGTTTTATTGTGTTTTTTTTTTGGAGCTTGACAGCCCCTGGGTCTCCATTCACTTTAATTTAATGGAAATGAGCAGCATTAACATTTTTCAAAGCTTCTTCTTTTGTGTTCTTCGATAGAAAGAAAATCATACATGTTTGCAAAAAAAAAAAAAATGATGTCAGAATTAGCATTTTGGGGTGAACTGCTGCTTTAAAATAATTATATTAACATACTGTAATATAATCTATACATTCTATGCAGAAATAAATACATTTCATATTTGAAAAAGAAGAGTCAACTGGATTTTATCTGATAAACAGGCTTATAAAAATGCACTGCCAACAGGAATCCTCTCAAAGATGCATCATGTGTTGAGTCCAGTGTCATACACGCCGTTCTCCATCTCCATGTTCGCTTTCTCCCTCACACACAGTCATCTTACACTCGAACCCGACTAAACTCCTCGTTTATGACTGCTCAAGCCTCCTTACAGCCGACAAATTTCATTTTGCCCAGGCAAATCCTATTGCATATTATCCTGTACATTGCATTAGGCCCCTAATCTCTCCTTTCTCTTCCCTCGCTCCATACCTCCGTGGAAGGAAAAAAGCAGCTGCTGATTAACCCTCTTACGGCAGTAAATAAATGGCGTGTGCGGTTGTACGCGCCAGATTTAATTATGAGAGAAAGAACAAAAATACATACAATAACGACCAATCTTACAATAATGGTGTTCTTATACAATTTATTTAGCTAAATAAAAATGACCCACAAATCTGAATGAATGACCAAAAAAGCTGATTCAGAGAGAAATGAAATGTTAAATGACAAAAAAGGGAATTTGAGCGTGATAATAATGTATTATGAAAAGATTACCTCTATAAACAATTATCAATATGCCAAATCTTTACTCATCTTTTTAAAAACATTTCAACTGCTGTGAATGTCACATGAATCCCATATTGCTTTTGGTTTCCCATCTTTTCTTTGCTTCAAACCTAAAAATACAAACAAACAAAAAAGCATTGAAAGTAACAAACTTGAGTTAAAATAATCAAGAATTTTAGAGATTTTTTTATTTTTATAAAAGCAATGCAAAGAAAAAGCAATCAAAGCAATTCTTTTGGATAAAAATGCTTGCATATAATTGCAGTCAATGCAAACAAAATGTATTTTGTGGCTACTTCTAGCTCACATTATTCAATGGGCATTCAGTGACTGACCAAAGAGATAAGCAGCACCCGCATACTCATTAGAAAGCTCTAGTGAATACACGAGTTAACACATAGTCCAGGAAAGAAGGGACATTTAAAGTGTGAAATGCAGAGTGACTTAATGAAACTGCAGGCTATCAGCACTGGGGACAGATAGAAGTAGAAGAAGAAGAAAAAAAACACAACAAACCCCCAAGCGATTTGCTTCCTCCTTTTTTGGGCTGCCCGGGAAGCCTCCGCTTCCTGTTTGGTGCTAGCGAAGTCACGGCAATCGGCGGCTTGTGCGATTTTCACGGCCAGCTATTGAGAAGGAGACAGAGACAAGCTCCATTAGCTGGAGAAAAGCAGTCTGCCTGGCAAACCTCACCAACACTACCAGTGCGTCAAGGTGGTGCTCGAAGAATGCCTCTGCTTCATGGCGTATCCCGCACGGACATGCACATGCTCGAGTTTGGAAAATAAAAAAAGAATTTGTGGTTCATAGATAGAAGTAGGACACCCAACCCTCCGTTCCACCACTCAGCATGGATGTGCATAATTAATGTTATTATCTCATATACTTAATCTGTTCATCTAAAGAGGACCTTTAATTCTGAAAATTGCAGTGCACGCACTTAGGATGGCAAAATGAATGGAGGAGGGCGAGAGGCACATGTCGGCGGTATCAGTGAGGGGAAATGTGTGTGGGGTGGCTAGATTAATTCCAATAGCCAGAGTGACACAGAGGGCTCAGGAAACAAAAGGAGAGTCCGGGCCTCTTCCATCACTCCTGGGATGGGTTTATTATTGGACCGCAAGAAACTATGATAAACACTTGGAACAATTCGCAAACCCCCTTTTTTTTTTACCCACTGCCTTTTTCCTCGCTGCCTGGTTTTTTTTTTTTTTTTCGGGAGGGGATATGAGGGTAATTCTTTAGAACAGTAAAAGAACACAATCAGTGGGAACACAGACAAAAAAAAACTCAATCGGTAATGAGGAAATGTGCCACCATTTGTAGGCTCGAAAAAACCTGGAGAGAGCAAGAGTGGAAAAAAATGTTTCAATTATAATTAAGTGGGATAAACTTTATTAGAAAGACTGAAACTAAAATATCTCCTAATGCATGCTGGGATTAGGCAGGTCAGAGCGAGCAGGAAGGAGAAATTAAACTCTAAAGGCTTTTTATCGCCATATTTCAGGAACCAAGGGTGTAAAATGTTCTAATTTGGGATACATTAAAAGCCATAAAGGTCTTTCAAAAAGATTAATGGTACTTTGCTTGGATTTAAGATAAGGCCTTTAGCAGGCTGAGAGAGCGGGGTTCCGGCTGGGCCCTCGAGGCATTCATCTATACAGGCACTTGGAAGATTTGTAAAGGCGTCTGCATAACCTGAAGCTAACACACTATGACAGTTTTTTAAAATCCTTGCCATTTTTTTGGAGGTTTTAAGAGCCATAAATCATGTTTTCTAGCAAGACGGCGCAGAGAGGGAAGTTATAATGGGTGATCATGCCCGTGTTTAGCGCAGATCTGCTCGCAGATAATTCACACCAGGGTGTTTTTGGAGAGGCGCGTTTAAGCGGAATAGGTGCTAAAGCTATCGCGGCCGGGAAACGGTAAACATGACACAATAATGACAATGGTAAAAAGCAGCATTTTGAGACAACGAAATGAGAGGATGCCAAATGGCTTCTGAGGTTTAAATCTGAAGATTTATCTGCGTTTTCGACAAAAGGATTACCCACATTAACCTGCGCTCCAGCTTTAACCAAATTTTGCCCCCATCACCAAAAATAAAGCCCACCCCCCTTCACTCTTCCAGCCGGGACTCCCCAATTTTCACACACATTACTATATTCAAAGCATTAAAGGTCTTAATTTTTTTTTTTAATCAGTCCAGTCTACAATCCACGATTGTCTTTACCGGGGCTCAACATTAATGTCAAGCAAGTTACCTAGGAGACAGAGCAGATCAAAGAGACAAAAAAGAGAAAAAAAAGCTCTCAAATGTCTGATTAATCAAGCCTTGCAAACAGCTTATTTCTTTTAGCCTGCATGCAAGTATGAAAATGAGATTCGGAGCGCAGTACATTGTGCAGATTTGTTCATTCTTATCAGAACAAAGCCGGCGGCAGCTTATTTCATGGATCACTGGCACTGTCATCAGTGTAGCGCAGAGCAGGTGACAGCACTTCTTTCTGTGGCAAGAACAAAATTAGCAAAAAGTCGGCACAAATTAGCCTCTCATATTTTCCGTAATATGACATTATTTTTCATTTACTTTTTTGATCCACTTTTCATGATTTTCCCTCCTTTTTCATCTTTATCCCCCCCTCCTTTTCCCTCTCTTGTGACTTAGTGCCAAATCCTTTCACATCAAATGTGGGCACAGAGGAAAAATGCAGGGCAGGAAAAAAAGGAATGAAAATCACAATCCAAAAAAAAGGGGGGGGAAAGTGGGTAACATACACAACAAAAAGCGCTTGTGCTCTTTGTTCTAGGTAGTCACACTAAACCTTACCATATTTCCGCAAGAATTACATTCAGTGCATTTTCCATTGTCGTTTACCTCTCTTCTTTCCTCTTTAAAGGAATTGTGTGCCATTTACGCCAGTCCTCAGCAAAGCCTTATTCAGTGCTGGGTTTATTTAGCGCTATTAATGATGTGACCTTTGAAAGGTCTGCGAGGGATGAATTCCTTCCGCTCAGCCCTGTAACTGCAACGTGGGGCCACTAGGTGGGTTAAGTCAACAGTGGTGCAGTGCCCACTTGGTGTTGTATAGTAGATCACTGACTGCCACAGTGGCTGCTGTGAAGTACACAAAAACACTAATGTGCAATATATCCATTCTGCATACATTTACATGCTAGTCCATCCCCTGATGCCAAGGGCATTGTTCATTCCTCATTTCTTTAATTTTTGAGCCTTCCAAAAATATATGACAATAAAGGTTGCAAACTACTATACATTGGAGCAGACAAAGTATAAATATATAATGATATTATTTAGTGATAATATCTCGAAAAACTGGCTTTAAAATAAATGTGTGGTGAAAAAAAAAATCTGATTTTCTTGCAGCTGTTTAAAATAGCTGTTCAATTAGTTAAATCTGCATCTATAACCCAGGCTCTCACTCACACACACATACCGCAAAAGCAAGGGTTGCAAACCAATAAAACTACAGTTGTAAACTGGTTTATACAATAGCTGTTACACATAACATTCGCTCTGTAAAACTGGTGACACACACACCTTAAAGCCAAAATAACATGGACATAGTTGACTTGTATAAGGCTGCCTGGAATGATTAACAGATGAAGGTTGTTTGTGTTTGGTTTGTTTTTGGACTTTAGTTGGCCAGATAGTATTTACTAAATTAAATTAACTACTAAATTCCACATACATGAGAATATTCCAAACCCCCTCCCAGACGGCAACATTATTACCAATTTCAAAGCCCAGAAAGTTAAGTGGAACCCATTACTCGCTAAATCAATTGCTCATACCAACATCGCATAATGAGAACTAGTTGCATTTTCTAACAAACACTTTTTTGCCTTTCTCTAATATCACCAATAAATCAATAACATTATTGTAATTCTGCTCTGTCATGCCAAACGCATTCAGTTAAAACAGATAGGAATAATCATGGCTTGCATTAAAATAATACCAAGGGAAATCTCAAGGAAACCACTGCATTGCCTGAATGAAACGAAACAGGCCACGCTCCCGTGACAATACCCGACGAAATCCTTTCAACAAAAGTGACATATTGAGAGTCCTACACTTGATATCCTTGTATACAGTGAAAGATCCAGTTAACATAGCTTATCAGTCTCAAGGGGTTGGTAGGGGAAATAAGACAAGGAGTTCCTGTAATCTTGCCACCAACTTGACAAACAGCATTACAAGACATACAGAGAAGCAGCCTCTCTGAGGGGGATCTAGTTGGAAAAGCCCTCGGTATAATGCGCTTCTCTATGTTTCAGCCCCAATAATCTGATTCCAGATACATAAGACTGTCATCTTCAGGGAACAAGGGAGTGGAAAAAAGTCTGAAAGTTCGCTGGCTTTGTGCGCATTTCATTATCTTCCCTCTTCTGAGCAGGCAAGGCTTATTAGCAAGCTTTGAACTCACACTTACAATAATGTGCCATCAACAGTTTTATAAGCTAATTAGAAAAACAGTTTAATTAATGACTGACTGGCAATAAAATGGCAATCAGGGAAAAAAAAAGGAAACGAGGGTGCTAAGCTTCCACTACCACCAATTAAGGGCTAATTACAAACAAATTATATATGTGTTTTGCTGTGGGCTTTCATTCGAAAAAAAATGGCTTTAATTAAAAGAGAAAACATGCTAATTAATTAAACAGCACAAAAAATCTACATTGAAAAGTATGCTTTGTCTATTAAGTAATTAATGAAATACAATAATCCAAATGAGATTCCCCAGAATTTGATAAAAGCTTAGGACCCATTTCAAAACCCATTTCAAAATTAATGGGCAAAAAATTTAATGCGAGTCATCTACAGATATAATAAAAGTTCATTCTGTGATAAATTGCTAATACTGAAAGAAATTGGAACAAAGAGGAGAGTTTTTGCTTTGCAGTTTTCTTGTTGCCAGAGGGGCCCGCACAGGAGGAAGAGCCAGATTATAGACGGTGTTATAGACGGAGAAAAGGGCTAAAAATACCTAATCACGCTGCTTTCAAAATCAGGAGAAAGCCGTTAAGATGATTAATAATTAAATAAATAAATAGATATGCATTATGTTTAATGCACCAAGCCTTAGCAGCCTGTACAAACGCCAACTATCTTCCTTTACAAAAGCTGTCAAACTAGTGCATTTTAATTGGATTGGTGTCTACCAATGAGTTTGACCTAACAGCAATACTGGCACTTCAAACAGCTTGACACCCCTGTAAAGAACACACAAAGGCACATTTTCAGAGAACTTTGTCGTTAGAGATCTGTCTGTTCGTAGTTACTGAGACGCATTGTATTTCAAACGCATATTAGGACAATACCCCAGCTGATTGCTCGGAGATGAAGCAATGCAACACATTTAATAGGTGTACCGATCATAATAAAGCCAACGCTAATGTAAAATCTTGACTGTGACGCAAAAGAAATGCGAGCATACTGAAGAATATATGTGCCCGTGTTCTCGAACTCCCGCTCACTCCCCCGACTTTATCTTTTTGCGCCCCCTCCAACAACTTCTTTTCAGACCGCGTCTCCTTCTTTTAATCATTTTCATATTGTCTGACTCCTGGAGAACTTGAAATGGACGCAGAACCCCCCACCGCTCAAGACTAGAAAGTCTACGTTTTGAAGTGGTAATGCGGAGCTAATATTTGTGATCAGGGCAGAGAAAAACTGTAGGAAATAATAAAGTGTGACAGTCCTTTGTTCAGCCTCGCTCAGTTCGTCTTTACCACTGAGACTCAAACTGCAGCTCTTGTTATTAAAATGTGCTTAGAAGGCTCGATGAAACCCCTTAAAAATAAGTTGACGGAAGTAATTCATTCTCTACAGACAAAAGCCGTTCAAAATCAAAACATCTGAAAACAATGAATCTAAAAGTCACAACATTTTCAAACAGTCACAGTTTTGCCATAATCTTTGAAAGGTAAACTAAATGTTTTTTTTAATGTTCAAGGTATTATATCACGGTCCTAAAGTGTGAGACCTGAAACTCTTTTAACAATATACATAGACCTTTGGGAAGAAACATGTTCCAAAAGAGGGTTTTCACAGCGTAACCATAAAAAAAGATTCCCCAAAGAATCTTTCAGTGAACAGTTCTTAAAAAACAAGCACCTTTTTCTTTGTGTGAAGAACATTATAATAATCTAAAGAACCCTTGTCCACTTTCAAGAACCTTTTGTGCAATCAAAAGGTTTTATGGATGTAAAAGGTTCTACATGGAACTATCAATGCCAATAAAGAACCTTTATTTTATAAGAGTGTACCTTTAAAAGGTCAGTTGGATTTTGGACTAGTACCTGTGTCTGTATTTGGATAGAGGATAAGCAGTGAATAATTTGATAATACTGTATGTAATTATAATCAATTAAAAAGCTTTCACCTTTTACACAATTTTATAAAACGCTTTGTGAATAAAAAACAAAAACAATTAAACATTCTACAGAATATCTGAATACACTTTCATAAAAGGAAAATCTCAAAGAACCCTTTGCTATCCATATTTGTTTAAACACTTAGACAAAGATGAAAGCCCACATAACACACTCTTTTTAGGATAACTTGAAAGAAGGTTTTAACAAATTGCTTTAATTTGCAGATTAAAGGAAACATGGAAAATATCATCATATGATTTAAAAAAAAGCTAAAGGAGGAAGCAACCGATAATTTGGCTACATTTAAACATTTCAAAACAGCAGATTAAATATAAAAGCATAAAAACTTTTGATTAGAGAAAAGAAAAAAAAAAGTTAACAGATTAACCGGTTGTGGCCAATAAAAATGCCTCCATTCCATGCATTAGTTAAAAACAAGGTGCTCCAAAAAATATAACACGACCTTTAGAATATCACTGTCTCATCAACTTCTAAACCCTTTAATTTAACGCTGTATTAGCATGTAAACATATTACAGAATGTATGATATTTCATAGAGCAGTAGACACAAACATTATTAGAACCTTGAAATTGAGGCTTGCCACAGCTGGGATTATTGCCTGTTCACTGCATTATTTCAAACAGCTGTCTGCAACAACATTTATCCTGGGCAGAGCGCTCTGTGGCCGCACGGAGCGCTGTGATAATGAATACTAGCCGGATTAGAAATCAGGGCATAAAATGCTTCACTAATACCCAAATTGCCCCCAAGGACTCTTTAAAAGGAACAACATATTTCTGTTTATCTAGTATTTGTGTTTAGTTCACTGGAAATGTTGTATGATAGCTGGTTGTGTAGTGGTTAAATCCATTCAAATAAAATAATAACAATAGCATATTGAGCTCTGGTGTTCATATGGGTCATGCAAGTTCAAATCTGGCATGCAACTTTCAGATCGGTTTCATCCCTTTTAATCTTTCTATAATTTTCTTTTCTTTACTTCCCTCTAAATAAAAGTGGTAAAAAGGCAAAATTTGGAATAAACAACAACTACACTACTGTTCAAAAGATAGTCAGTAAGATATTTTTTCTGAGAGAAGTTCAAATTCAACCAAGTGAGTGTAAATATATACATGTATTTATATATATGTATGTCAAATAAACGCTGTTCTTTTGAACTTTCTATTCATTGAAGAAAGCTGTAAAAAATTGTATCACAGTTTTCACAAAATTATTAAGCTGCCCAACTGTTTTCAGCATTGATAATAAGAAGAATAGAGCACCAAATCAGTAGCATGATTTCTGAAGTATCATGTGACACTGAAGACTGGAGTAATGCTGCTGAAAATCCAGTTTTGTAATCACTGGGATAAATTACATTTAAAAATATATTAAATTAAAACCTTACTTCAAAATATTACAGTTTTACAGTATTTTTGATCATATAAATGGAGCCTTGATGAGAATAAGAGACTTTTAAAATGACTGACCCCAAACTTTTGAACGGTGCTATATGTGTGTAGCTACGCTGACACACATATGTAGGCATAAAGTATGGCTACAATAACAAATGGTGCAACTCATATACCTACATCTGAAACCCTTCAAATTTTAGAAATAATCTTCCATATGTGCAACCAACCTACCTACCCTATCAATGCACGAACTACATGAGAATGATGTTACCATTAACATGGCTGAGGAAATTTTGGATACAAAGACCATGCAAGTTTGATCTTCTCTTGGCAAGTTCACACAAAAAAACTTCCACACCTACATCTCAGGGATGCTGAATCAATCTATAGAGCATAAGGGACATGTCCAGCAGATGACAAATGCACATTACCTGGTGAAAACTGTAATATACAGTCTTTAGTGGAGAACAAATAAAGCAGCTAACAGTGGCATTACTGCACAGCGACTGCCAGTGTTCTGTCAGAGGCAGACCTCAGCTGTCTGGCTGAGCGAGAGATTCGAGACTGCTAAGTCTGCTCAAATCCACTGATGCTCTAAGAAGCTTTCTGTGACAACATGGTCCTGGTAAGTCAATCAAAGAGGAAAGCCATGCAGTTTGTGTTTGTGTTTTTACCTGCAAGCCATGGCAAACTAATAACGCAACCTGCTATAATTACTATACCAGTGTTATTTGATAAGAGGCACTAACCTTAAACATTTCAGTGCTGTCATTTGCAAGCATTTAGACAGCATGATGGCATCTCTGAAATTCTTTACCTGCTTTTGAAGTCTAGATAAACACTCTGTGAAGGAATGCTTAAATCTGCCATTCTCAACCAAACAAAAGAACAAAGGCAAAGGCTGATATAGCCGTGTGGCATCACAATGAAGCCCATGTAATGATGAAATGTTTCCGAGAATGGTTTCCAAAGAAACCGTTATGTCTCCGTCTACCTGGGAAAGAAAAAGATAAAACCACAGAGATACTCCAGAGATAAGCGTAAGAGGCATCTGTATGGATTACCGCGTAAAGACTCTCAAAAGAAAATTGCCTATAAACCAAGGGCCTGTTGTTGGCATTACTGAGCTATTTAATGCTTGTTCCCATGGCGCTACGCTTGTTAGGAGCATGATTATCACCTTGCTTTGAACTGATTCAAATCAACAATCAACAGCACCACAATATGATTTCATTAGTGCGGAGTAAATGGTGTCATTTCCGCATTTACACCAAGAGAAACAGAAGCTGTAATTGATTATGTAGGAAACTGATATTTCAGGTTAACACGATTAACACTGCTCCTCCCAATTGGATGGGAGAGCTTTATCGAAGCATGACCTGAGACTGTTTTATCCACAATTAAACTATAAAATTAATCTTAATAGAAAATTAATTATTGTAGAAACTGAAAACTACATTTAAATACACCAAAGCCAGGAATAAATACAGCTGGAGTACGGCAATAAACCGTAAAAGAAAACGATCACAAAAAGGATTTGCAGAATGAGTATCACAAGCCACTTAGTACACCTAAATATAAAGTTATTAACAGAAGATTAATTACCACTTTATGCAATATGTTGTAATGCACAGCATGATGAAATAAAGCTGGTTCATTGTTGGTATGCAGACTGACACCTGCTATAAAATCTGCCTGATAACATAGTACAGAAATACAGAAAGAAAGAAATACAGAAAGAAAGAAAGAAAGAAAGAAAGAAAGAAAGAAAGAAAGAAAGAAAGAAAGAAAGAAAGAAAGAAAGAAAGAAAGAAAGAAAGAAAGAAAGAAAGAAAGAAAGAAAGAAAGAAAGAAAGAACGAACATTTGCACAATTCTTCTTTTGTCAAACCACTTCTGCATTAAAAACACTTGGTTTGGGGTGGACTGAGTGACTGAAGAAATAAAAATCATGTTTTCTATAGAAATGTTTAGAAGTCACCAAATGTATAGATAAGTGGACTGGAAGCACACACCCACATCTTTTCTGTACTAAACGGTTGAAGGTTGACAGTGAACATCAATTCCACACAGTAATGCTGGAATCAAAGCCTAGGCCGGAATTTAGTGGAATGTATTTCAGATTCCATTGAATCAAAGTTGCGAGGCTTAAAAATATTGCCCGCTATGATTGCCCCAACTTCAGAAAAGTTGAATGTCTTTTTAACTGCAATTACAGCTGCGCGAATGTTACATTTTCTGCCAAATTAGCTTCGAAGCGCTTGATCCTACGTACACTCCTAAAATGTGTCTTTTTTAAAACTGCAGGCACTGTATTTAGGTATGAGCCCACTTCAAAGGTGTAAAACTGGCACCTTGAAAATGTTTTAGCGCTCGGGTTGAAAGCATTGTAGCCTTCATTAAAAGGCAGAACCGAAAGTTCTGTAGACACAGCCGTACTTCAAACTGGGGGAGGGCTTTCCATTAACTTTAGTGCAAAAGGGTTGCAAGACTTTCAGCCCAAGTGTATGTGAATGTGTGTGTGTTTATAGCCTCTGTCTTTGCCAGGCAAAATGTCCGCAGACCCATTAGCTCAATTTGTCACAGTTGGCGCGCCCCCCGAGATGGCTTATCTGGGCAACATACCTCTCGAGTAGCAAGACTGTCACTCAGTTCTTCAGCCTTCCCATAGTCCCCTTCAGCGATGGCACTCTCTATGCTCTTTTCCAGGCCTGACTGAAGATGAGAAGGAGGGAAATAAAATGAAGTGATTTTCAAATAGAAATAGAATGACGAGAAGAAGAAAAAAGAAAAAAAAAATCAAAGAGTAACTTAAAAACTCCCCCAGGCATTCTTTTTAATATGATTGCCATTACAACAAATATGTAGATTTCCTCTCGTAAATGAAAATCGTTGGTTGATTAAATATTAGGCAAAAAAAATCTGTCTAGCCACAGGAGGTTACCAAACAGAAATGTTGGTCTTTAATTAGATATTCCCATCAAAGCGGCAGGACTGGTGGAGCAGAGCTCTCTGTCTGCTACCATGGATCTTCATAAGACAAATCCCAAAAAAACAAAGACAAAACATTCTCATTTTCTACCAGTTTCACTCATTCTAGATGTGTTTGTTGCTCCTTATGGTAAAAAAACCAACAAAAAAAAACATGAAAAACTAGCAATGCATACATAATGCAATACATACTTCAATTCGTAATTATTCCTGAGCTAATGTATATTCAACGCTGTGATTTCAGAAACGGTCATATAATATTCATTCTGCTTAGGTAAACATTTCAGAGGGACTGTTCCAATCAGCCTCACTCACACAACTCCATTAAAATGTACTTTCACAGCATATGCTCAGCCTTTTAATAATGTTTAATCCATAAAAAAAGATATAGCCTTTGAAAGCGAGGGAAAATGGAGCAGCAGAGCTGTCTAAATTAACAGGACAACCATATATATATATAATCAAAACAATATTTTAACTCAATAACCCAATATTTTAACTTGCTAATGCAAAATTACTTGAGCTCAACATTAAACGATACGGACAATTGAATTAGTAGCGTTTTCCTACTTAAAACAAATTACATTTGCCAACATTCTGCTTACATGACAATTTATAAATTAAAATAACTGAAAAAAAAATGTTTTGAGCTAATGCTGCAGAATGATAAGTAATGTGCATTAGTGCAAAAATGGCTTGAAGTTACAAATGAATTAGTTCTGTTTACAAAGCTTTGCACTTAAAGAGACTTATTTATAGAAAATTTAATCAGGAAACTCCTGCATGACGAAATTAAATTATGAGCCAATGTACAAAGTCAGCTTTCTTGAATCCTTTTCCCACATATTCTGCTCTCATCTTACAAGGAACAGAAATCATACACTGCAAAAAGACATATTGTTGCTTTAAATGAACTGAGCTGTACAATATAAGCAAACCTGTGCACAGACGCCACAGGAAAAATTGGAATCTATTCCTGCTATAACAGCTACAGTGTTGATGAGGTGAATTTTGTTGAATAAATGCCTGTTTACAAATGTTTTTTTATGCAGACAGAGGAAGTAAAGCAACCATGTTTATGTCCCAGCACAATGCAGCCATAACATACACACTAAATTCCAACATAAATCCTAATATGATTTAAAAAGAAAATAATATATTAGATTTTAAATGGTTTAATGGCTCTTTAATTACTTCTTTGCACTGTTAAAGTTCATTAAAAACAAAACGTATTACAATCTACCTTGCACTTGTTCCTAAATAAAAATTTTTTAATCATATTTTCAATTTATCTGTTAGAAGATCAGAAATGTTTTTTTTAAACCATGACTTGAGTTGATTTATTTAACAAAAGTTAAAATTCTCAAACATTTCTCAAAGAAAATGTATTACCCTCACACCAATATCCAAAATCAGCCAACCTGATAATCAGATCTTTATTCCAAATCCAAACATTCCATAAATGTTTAAACAGTTTGAAGAAGTTTCATTTTCAAAGATTTTAAATAGTCAAAAGTGCCCCTAACAGAATAAGCAGACATTAATATTAAATGAAGCATTAATATAACTAATACTGAAGTGCTATGCAACAATCATCTCTCCAAAACTACAATTCTACAGCAACATTTTTAACAAAACGCGAAACTCAAGGCGGCTGATATTCAATATACTTCAATGTGATGAAAGAGTGGGTAATACTAAAAACATGTCCATTTATAGAGGACAAAAAAGGCATATGCTGTTATATTCTTTATGCAGTTCTACGCATGATGCCCTTTTAGCTTCTGAGTGAGGAAAATCTTACTGTCGTATTTGTTACACAAGCTGTCCGGTGTATTTGATTCGCAAGCGTTCCCCTCCCTATCACTGAATTACAGCATTACAGAGAGCTCCTGACTCCATTGTGCTGTGGCTTTCAATGGAGAAATCCACCTCATATAAGAAATATTAAACACCAACCAGAACAGACAGTGCAGCTACATCCTCATGTCAAGATTAAGGTAATCTCATCATTAAATATAATATGATCTATTCTGTTATGCTCAGTGTCATGTGGAAGAAAGGACGCCTCCTCACTCTGTCTTTCACATTTGATAGAGGAAACAATTACGAGTTACACATACAGTCGACAGAGAACAGAGAGAGGCAGTGGGATAAAAATGCTTTCAGCATCAGAGTGGAATTAAGACTCCCACAGAGTGGTAGAGGAAGATGGAGGAAATCATTGTTACCATGAGAGGAGGTCTGCTACAAGGAGGAGGCTTGAGTCTATCATTGATGCCAAAATACTGCGTGAGCTCCTTCCAGTGCTCCTCCCGTTTCTCTTCAGGCTCCCTGGGCAAAGACACAGAATGACAAGTCTTTCTGTTATTATTATTATTATTATCCACTCCAGGACTAGCATGTACACTTTGTGAGATTCAATTATTTTCTGCTATAACTGATGAGTTACAGAGGCAGTCAGTGTTTCGGTATATATGTGTGCTTAGTGAAATAGGCAGGAAGTTTCCCTATTTGTTCCCCACAAGTCTGGAATACCACAACTTTTAAAATTTAAATAGATTTTAAAACACTAGCACCATACAGCTACCCACTTGAGAATCTCACACTACCACACTACCAGAACACAAGCTCACGTCAAAACATACACCTTGTTGCTAA